>NC_045600.1:111229321-111537401 GCF_009762305.2 Zalophus californianus
TGGCTGCACTTCAGCATCCATCTGAGAGGCAATTATAAGTTGCAACGCCAGGGCCACACCCCAGACTAATTAAATTAGACTCTCTAGGGATAGGACACAAACACCAGGATTTTTTTAAAGCTCCTTTTGGAGCCAAGGTTAAGAATCATTAATCTAGAAGGAAAGCAGAGGGTCATAAAAAAAGGCTAAAGTGAAATACAGAAATACTGAAGTACTATGGCCAAAAGGATTCACAGCCAGTTAGACTAGATTACAGGGAGACAAAGTGTATGTAATTTGGTAAAATGGAATTTTAAATATTTTTAGAGAATATAAACATTCCTAAAGAAAAGCTAAATTTAAAATGACCCTTCAAAACAAATGATGTCCAGTTGAAGAGAATCTCTTAAATTTTTCATATTCAGCATAAGAAAACCCAACAGGGTATAGTAATCTTCTTAAAAACATCTGAATTTATGAAATCATTCACTATGTTTGATATCGAGATAAAGTGGCTACACTGACTCAGAAGTCCCTGGGGTCTTGTGGAGGTGATGGTAACTGGCCTTACGTGGTAGTCTTACTGATGTCCTGCACGCTTTGTAGTGGGTCAATGGTGTCAGGGCATCGAAGAATGCAGGGGGCAAATACAATCGCCAAAGCATTAGCAGACATTCGATTAGTTTCTTCCTGTAGAGCAATCCTAAGGAATTAAAAAAAAAAAACAAAAAAACAGGCGAAGTGGGGATTAAAAGGGAAAATAGTAAGGACGTAGACAAAGGACATGAGAGAAAGAATACGTATGACATCAGCCGCAGAGTACTAGAAGGATATTCGTATCAGGTGAAAGGAGACACTTGTAGACTTTTCCCAAAGCTGTTCCTTTGCCTCTGGAAAATGCACTTCCACTCTGTTCCTTACTTGAAGCAATACAGGCCAGCAGATAGCTTATCAAGGGAAATTTCTGACCCACTGCCATACACCTGATGAACATGTCTGAAGAATGCAGAGTAGAGACTTAAAGGCATTCTCAGACAGTCATATCAGAAACCCATCTAACATTTATGTAATATTTACCAGAGATTAATCTAATCAAAATAAAGATGGCTTTCTTCCCAACCACTGCAGATATTTATACTCAGTCAGTCAATTCTTGAGCCCCACCTAAACCCACCTTCTATGAATTAGGTTATGTCAAGACATATACCTCCTTTCTACTTTATAGTTCAGGAATGAGAACAGGCTAGGCTACATAGTGCCACCATGAGGCTGAAGTTGTTACATGGTTCAAATAGGGCAGAGAAGTCCCTACTCTGCAGCCCAACTTAGCTGAGGATTTCTGCTCCAAGGAATTGTAAGCACCTGTTTGAGGCATTAGCTTTACAAACAGGAAAAAAAAGGTCAGTTTTCCAAATGAAGGAGTTCTTCACTTATCAAAAAGCATCCAAGAAAAACTATTATACATTCCCTTGTTTCTTGAAATTACCTGACTAGATGAAAAATGAGGCGTTCCAGTGTATTGAGATGAGTTCGGGAGAGCTGGTCAATCACAGAGTATACACCACGGATTGTTTCTTTCCTCTCCTGAAGGCCTAAAAAGATTAAGGATAGCCAGTAAGATTGAGTATCCCCTCTCATATGCTACATCTTCCTCCTGAACAGATAGTAGGTAGCAGGGGAACCTGGCTCTAAATTTTAAAGAGAGGCAGGTGTACCTGTGTGGCAGGAAAAGAGCAGTTCAGTTACCACTAATCTTCCTTTGCTTGAGTTCTATATTCACTAAGCAGTCCATGAGTTTTAATCTATATCCCAGTAATCCTTATTAGAGCAAAGGGAAAAGAGATGCCCTAGTTTTTTTTAGCCATTTTGTGGCAGACTGATTCCCGATTAAAATTAATTAATTGCCATATAGTTTATAAAATCAGTCTTATGGAAATCGGAGGAGTCATGCCTCAGGGCCTAAATACTTTTAGGCAGGCCTCCAGCAACATTCTACACAACTGTAGCACTGAAAAACTAAACTCCATCACCTGGGAGGTTTGGCATAAAACAGAGTTCTTGCCTAGATTCACAATTGTAAATGAATATAAGCCAGCCCTTAAATCTAGTCTTTTAATTTATTTATAATCTTAGTCTTGAAATCTCTTTGTGAGAAGCAACGAAGTGACTTACTCAGAAAACTTTCAGGATACTGACATTTTACTGACTCTCAAAAGTCAATATTTGAGTAGGTGAGAGTACACCAGCAGTTCTGTATTGACTGTCAAAAGCTTACTTTTGGATCTCTATGGACTAAACCATTAGAGGATGGCTAAATAATCTATAATGAAGACAACATTCCTTTCCCAAGTGTAGGCCTTCCCTCGAATCCAGGAAGTCTGTGCTTACCCATAGCTCGAAGAAATTCCTCATAGAGTTCAAAGGTCATGAGTGGATTGGGCAAATCACGGAGCCATTGTTTGAATACACTTGCAATAACATGTATGTTATAGTCATCCAGGTTTACACTCTCAGCATCTATTTAGAGACAAGAGTTAGATAACAAAGCCAAAATATGCAGAGTTTCAAATAATTCACTTTAGAAACTATCAGCACCAAAAGAAGCCTTCATGTTCTTAATCAAACTAATATCTTCTACGATCTAATTCCATGCTTTGGAATAGCACTTCTAACCTTGGTAAAGGAACAGCTTTTTGTTTTCCAAATCTCTTGCAGACTGACAGATATGTAAAATAAAATACCACATGCTTTCATGTTAAAGAACTGTTAAATACCACTACAGATGTTTCTAAATGCTTGCTCTCAATTTCTGTACTTACATTGTGGATTGATCTTTGAGCCACACTTTGAGTAGCAATGTTTTGGATGGCAGATGGGAAAAAGGCCCTAATTTTAAGTCATTTTTAAAGGTGAAAGGACAGTAATAAGTGAACATAGGAAATGTAATGAACATACCCTTACTCTGTTTCACTTATAAACTCCCCAAGGTTATACAAAAGAAATGACTGGGAGGATACAGGATGATTTTTCACTTGTGCTGACCCAAGATACAAGAGATCGGTTGTCAACTGCCTTTAACCTGGAGTAGAATCTCTGGTAGGCAGGTTGCCCTGCTTGAGTTTTACCAAGCATTTTCTGTTATTTCCATACTGACTAATCTCTCCCTGATTTGCTCATTAAAAAAACCCAAAACAAACAAAAAAACTATAAAGAAAAAGCATGTGGGTAGGTTCTTGGAGACACAGAGATAAGCTTCGTATCTAAGTGTGATTCAAAACAATCTATTCCAGGGCACCTGGGTGGCTCAGTCAATTAAGCCTCTGCCTTCGGCTCAGGTCATGATCCCGGAGTTCTGCTCAGCAGGGAGTTGGCTTCTCCCCTGCCCCTCCCCCTGCTCGTGCTCTCTCTCTCGCTCTCTCGCTCTCTCTCTCTCTCTCTCAAATAAAGAACTAAAATCTTTAAACAACAACAACAATCTATTCCTTCCCTATAGTGGTAAAGAACAGAAGTTGACCATGAAACCAAAGTCCAACTCCTGCATATATATTCTAGGCCTGAGGCTATAGTTCTACACAGGTACATGTTCAATCCACTAATTAAACAGTTTAAATAACTATGTCATGAATGTAAGAAGGTGAGAACATGCATCAGAAAGACACTTGAAGTCAGAGTAATGGAGACTAATAGGCAATAGTTTAGATTACGAATTCAGAACATCTGGGGTTAAATCCCCGCTTGATCACTTATTGGTGGTGAGTCTTGGGGCAAGATCCTCTGTAAGCCTCAGTTTCTTTCTCTGTAAATAGGGATAATAATCCCTAATTCATAGGACTGTTGTGAAGATGAGCATAAAAACATCAGCACACTGCTCTACATCATCATCAAGAGATCATCATTTAATTTCCTTGAACCTAAAATTTCTTCTTTGTTAATTACACATACCCCGATCTTACCAAATTGTTAAGATTTTAAATGAGAGCTGTGTCAAGGACCTAACAGGGCCTTGTACAAATGATACACTCAATATATATTTGCTGAATGGACCACACAAAAACAAAGACTTTTAGAAAGCCACAAAATGATTAACAAGCACCACAGAAAAGATGGCATTCTTCTGGCTGCAAGAAAAAGATTAACACATAACGAAAACTTTAAAAGCAGGAAATGATCTATTTACATAACACCATTTGGTCCTGATTGGGAGAGCACCATCTTACCTGTATCCAGACCCTGTCGCAGCTCCTTGATTTTATTAGTTGAACCAGACTTTCGGTAAATACCTTCTGTGTACAGTCCATGCATTTCAATGTAGTTTATGAGCTTTTCCACCACTAAAGGAACAGTTCGTTCTTCACTGGTCAAACGGGACAATTCAACCCCAAACTGTCGAGATGACAGCTCTGGATCATACTAAATGGAAGATAAATTTTTGTTTCCAAATACATTCAAACATCTTTAAATGTGTTTAACCAGTTATTTAAGAGAAACTACTTTTTATTTCCCTGAAGTTTCATGAGCACAGTTATAAGAGTTGGAGGGAAAGGGAATTATGGTTAACATTGACAATATATATCAAGTCACATGTTAGCTTCAATCCTTTCCCACTAGGAATCCCCTCAAAATATAATGGGGTAGAGAATGAAGGCAGTGGCAACAGGCTACTGTTTCCCTTCCTGTTAAAAAGCCCTTCATGTAAAGCTGGGATTTGGACAAGGGAGAAAGGGGATATCCTTTGTATGCTAAACATGTACCAAGTACTACTAGAAAGTCTGATTTGATATGAATTAGAGTTGTCAGTAATTTCTGATGCTTAAGAATGCTTCAAAGTTCACGTAAACTTTAGGGACGTTTAACTGAACAATGATATCATAGCTAAAGGCAGAGGCACACACAGATTGGCCCTTGATTCGTGTTTGAGCCCTTTCTTATTTACTTCAATAGTGTATCTGATATCATAAACTAACTATAGTTTATGCAACTGCAAAATACTTACCCTGAAGATTATTTAAAGTAATTCACAGAAAAAAATGTTTATTACCTCTGAGACTGAAAACTTTTTTGTAAATCTTTTTTGTCTCTTCCTTCTCTTGCATCATTCTCCTTTTCTAACGCAACAGGAATTCTCTCCTTCAGTCTGCATCAGTGCCAAGTTCTTGTGGTCAGTCAGCAAACCCTATTTTTTCTTTTCTATTCTATTGCCACCACCCTATTTCAAATCTTTATGACTGCCCACTTGGACTATTTCCAACAGCTTCTTGGTGAATTTCCCCACATCCATTTTCTCCCCTTTTAATATACTGCATAGTGTATATAATCTACTTTAGTATCCTAAAAAACCTTCGGTGATTAACTAGTATATATCAAAATAAGGTACATTCTTGAGTCTAACATTCAAGATATTGCTTGAATTGATCCTAATTTCCCCTTCCAGTCTTATGTTAATACATTTGTCATTTATGTGCTAGGTAACAGGAAAACAAAATCAAGTAAGAGTATCTACCCTAAGACTAGTGCTAAGACTAGTAGTGTTAAATGTGTGGCGATAAGTAAACAGTTAACAACAGATTTATTAGGTAATATGGAACCATGGAAGTAAAACAACTAGATTGGGAAGGATTGGGCTGGGTAACGACTAATCACCTTGAGAAGACCTGATGCTTAACCTAACTGCTGGAAAGCAAATAGTACTTAAGAAGAAAAGGGAAGAACCTTTTAGGCACAGAAAACACAGAACAAAGTTGGGCAAAACAAACTAAAAGTAATCTGATATGGCTGAACTAAAAATGAGAAAACACTAGGCAGAGAGATTACAAAGGGCTTCAGGTACTAAGGCACAGACTTTGGGTCTTGTCCTGACAGCTAACAAAAGGCAACAGAAAATTTTAAGTAGGGAAGACGTACGTTTTCACCTATATCTACTCTGCATTCTAGAACTTACTTCTTTTCTGTTCAAAAGATTTTATTTATTTATTTGAGAGAGAGAGCGAGAACAAGCAGGGGGAGGAGCAGAGGCAGAGGGACAATCAGACTCCATGCTGAGCAGGGAGCCCAATTCGGGGCTCGATCCCAGGACTCTGGGATCATGACCTGAGCCGAAGGCAGCCGCTTAACCGAATAAGCCACCCAGGTGCCCTCCAGCATGTAATTTTTTTTTAATTTTATTTTATTGTGTTATGTTAATCACCATACATCATTAGTTTTTGATGTAGTGTTCCATGATTCATTGTTTGGGTATAACACCCAGTGCTCCATTCAGTACGTGCCCTCTTTAATACCATCACCAGGCTAACCCATCCCCCACCCCCCTCCCCTCTAGGACCCTCAGTTTGCTTCTCAGAGTCCACAGTCTCTCATGGTTCATCTCCCTCCCCGATTCCCCCCTTCATTTCTCCCTTCCTACTATCTTTTTTTTTTTTAACACTAATGTATTATTTGCTTCAGAGGTACAGGTCTGCGATTCATCAGTCTTAACACAATTCACAGCGCTCACCATAGCACATACCCTCCCCAATGTCTATCACCCAGCCGCCCCATCCCTCCCACCCCCCCACCACTCCAGCAACCCTCAGTTTGTTTCCTGAGATTAAGAATTCCTCATATCAGTCCAGCACTTAATTCTTAAGAGAATTAACGTATGTCTACTGTGAAGCATGTTGTTATCTTAATATAAGGCAATATCTCTGAAAAGTTTCTCCAGGTCTGAGGTAGAAGAGAAAGGACACTTAATCTTAAAATATTTAGAGGATGCAAATTAAAATTTTGCCTTGTCACTATATTAGGTTATTTACATAATTTCATATTTGCAATAGAAATATCACTTTTCTACCTCACAGGGTTATTATAAGATTAAGTAACAGATGAACATACATAGCACAGTATCTGATATATGGCAAATGCTCAATAAACTGTTAAAGAAATACTGCTCGTTGCAATGATTAAAATAAACTTTAGTCCAACTCCTTGCTATTACTGTGACACAAACATGTATACATACACACATATATAATCTATTTATTTAAATGTTATGGCTATCTCCAGAGTATTAGGAATGTTAATAAAGATCTGTGAAAGCAAAAAAACCCAGAATACTTGAGGGTACTAAAAAAAATTTTTAATCATTTGATTTGAAACCAACTAATTTAAAGCGAACATGCTAAAAAATTCTACTTCTTGAAATTAAGAGAAATTAATTTCACTATTTTCAACTGAAAAAAATTTAATTGAGTCTTCTTTGTAAAAACAATATACGTGGGGCGCCTGGGTGGCTCAGTTGGTTAAGTGTCTGCCTTCGGCTCAGGTCATGTCCCAGTGTCCTGGGACCGAGCCCCCCATCGGGCTCCCTGCTCAGCAGAGAGCCTGCTTCTCCTTCTCCCTCTGCCTGCTTGCTCTCTCTGTCAAATAAATAAATAAATAATCTTTAAAAAAAAAGTTTTTATAGTTATTTTCCCTCTAAACTACTTTATATATTTTAAATAAAAATTCACTGAAGTATGACATACATACTATACAAACTATAAATGTACAGTTTGATAAGACTTTGACAAAGTTGATGCACACTTGTTATCAGGACCCAAGTCAGGAAACAGAATACAACCAGCAGTATAAAATTCTCTTCAAAACCATCCCAGCCACTATGTATTTTCACAAATAACCAGCATATGTACTTCTATCAATATAAATTAGTTTTACCTACTTTTGAACATTATATTAATAGTATCATATAATATGTAGACCATGAGTTGCCTTCATCCATTCTTGAACTTTATTATAAATAAAATAATACGGTATGTGTGCTTTTGTTTCTGGCTTCAACATCATGTCTGTGAGTAAAAATAGTTTAAGCTCATGTAGTATTCCATAAATAAATAGTTGACCCTTGAACAAGGGTTGAACCATGCAGGTCCAATTATATATATGTGGGTTTTTTTTCCCAATAAATACAGTACAGGGCACCTGGGTGGCTCAACTGGTTAAGCGTCTGCCTTTGGCTCTAGTCATGATCACAGGGTCCAGGGATGGAGCCCCGCATCGGACTCCCTGCTCAGCAGGAGTCTGCTTGTCCCTCTCCCTCTGCTCTTCCCCACCCTACTTCATACTCTCTCCCTCTCAAATAAATAAATAAAAGCTTTAAAACTAAATAAAGCCCTGCAAATGTATTTTCTTAACTTATAATTCTCTTAATAACATTTTCTTTTCTCTAACTTACTTTATTGTAAGAATACAGTATATAATACATATAACTTACAAAATAAGTGTTAATCAACAACAGTAGGCTTTAAGTAATTAAGTTATGGGGGAGTCAAAAGCTATACACAGATTTTCCACTGTGTGGGGGGAATTTTTTTTTTTTTTTAAAGATTCTATTTATTTAATTGACAGAGCAAGAGACACACACACAGTGAGAGCAGGAACACAAGCAGTGGGAGCGGGAGAGGGGGAAGCAGGCCTCCCGCCGAGCAGGGAGCCTGATGTGGGGCTCGATCCCAGGACCCCAGGACCTGAGCCGAAGGCAGTCGCTTAACCGACTGAGCCACCCAGGCGTCCCGGAGGGAATGTTTTTCAAGAGTCAACTGTATACCATAATTTATTTATACATTCTACTGCTGGGGGACATTTAGGTTTCTTCTAGTTTGGGGATATCTCAGTGCTGATATGAATGTTCTTTTATTTGTCTTTTGGCACAAACATCTATGTATTTGCTGGATCTTGGAGTATCTTGGAGTGGTACTGCTGAGTCATTAGAAATGCTTATGCTCAGATTTGATAAGAACTGCCAAATAACTTCAAGATAACTTATGTCAACTTATACTCCTACCAGTAATGTATTAAAGTCCAAGCTGCTCTACAACCTTGTTAGGATGTTTTTCATTTTAGCCATTCAAGTGGGTATATATCTCACTATGGTTTCAATTTGTATTTCCCTGATGATTAGTGAAGGTGGACACCTTTTCATGTTTATTGGTCTTTTGTCAAGTGCTTAAGCCATGTGCTCATTTTTCTATAGAGCTGACCATCTTTCTTAATGATTTTTAGATGCTTTTTACATACTGTAGATCCAAGATGGATGTACAAATTGCAAATGCATTCTCCCACTCTGTGGTAGATTATTCTTTGTTGGTTTGTTTGAATAATGAGTGAGTTTTGAATTTTATCTAATGTTTTTCCTCTTTAAGATAATCATATTATTTTATTTGTTCAATGTGAATTATATCACTTGATGTTTATTTTTTTCAGGGAGAAAATTTTTATTAATCTTAATTATAGTATAGTTAACATACACTGCTGTATTACTTTTAGGTGTACAATATAGTGATTCAACGATTCTATACAGTACTCAATGCTCATCATGGTAGGTGTACACTTAAACCTCTTCACCCATCTCTCCCATACCCCAATCAATCTCCCTTCCGGTAGCCATCAGTTTGTTCTGTATATTTAAGAGTCTGTTTTTTTGGTTTGTCTATTTTTTTCTTTGTTTTATTTCTGAAATTCCACATAAGAGTAAGATCATATGGTACTTGTCTTTTTCTTACTTCAGAGTTAGCATTATACCTTCTAGACCCATCCATGTTGTTGCAAATGGCAAGATTTCATTTTTATGGCCGAGTAATATTCCATTGTGGATATATACCACATATTCTTTATCCGTACACCTATCGATGGACAAGTGCTTGGGTCACTTCCATAATCTGGCTATTGAAAATAATGCAATAAACAAAGGGGTGCATATATCTTTTTGAATTAATGTTTTCATATTCATTGGGTAAATACAAAGTAGGGCAATTACAGGATCATGTGGTAATTTTATTTTTAGCTTTTTGAGGAACCTCCATACTGTTTTCCACAGTGGCTGCACCAAGTTTGCATTCCCACCAACACTGCACAAGGGTTTCTTCTTATCCATATTCTCGCCAACACTTGTTATTTCTTGCGTTTTTCAGTTTTAGCCATTCTGACAGGAATGAGGTGATATCTCACTGTGCTTTTCATCTACCTAATTTCCCTAATAGTGAGTAATGTTGAACATCTTTTCCTATATCTGATGGCCATCTGCATGTCTTCTTTGGAAAAATGCCTTTCATTTCTGTTTTTGTCTGATTGCTATGGCTAGGACTTCCAATACCATGTTGAATAAAAGCAGCAAAAGTGGACATTCTTGTCTTGTTCCTGACCTTAGGGGAAAAGCTCTCAATTTTTCCCCACTGTGTATGAGGTTAGCTGTGGGGTTTTCATATATGGCCTTTATTATGTTGAGGTATGTACACCCCCCCAAACCTACTTTACTGAAGTGTTTTTATCATGAATGGATGGAATACTTTGTCAAATTTTTTTCTGGACTATTGCAATGATCATATGGTTTTTATACTTTCTCTTGCTGATGTGATACAACATATTGATTTGCAAATACTGAACCACCCTTGTATCCCAGGAATAAGTCCCACTTGATCATGGTGAATGATTTTTTTAATGCATTGCTGAATTCACTTTGCTAATATTTTGTTGAGGATGTTTGCATCTATATTTATCAGAGATATTAGCCTGTAGTTCTCTTTTTCTGTACTGTCTTTATCTGGTTTTGGTATCAGGATAATGCTGGCCTCACAGAATGAATATGAAAGCTTTCCTTCTTCTTGTTTAGAATAGTTTGGAAGAATAGGTATTAATTATTCTTTAGATGTTTGGTATATTTCACCTGTGAAGCTGCCTGGTCCTGGATTATTTTGTTGGAAGTTTTTTTGTTTTGTTTTGAATTACTGATTCAATTTTGTTGCTGGTAACTGGTCTTTTCAAATTTTCTATTTCTTCCCGATTCAGTTTTGGAAGGCTATATATTTCTAGGATTTATCCATTTCTCTAGGTTGCCCAATTTGTTGGCATACGTTTTGTCACAATGTTCTCTTATAATCCTTTATATTTCTGTGGTGTTAGTGGTTATTTCTACTCTTTTATTTCTGATTTTATTTGAGTCCTTTTTTATTTTTTTTATGAGTTTGGCTAAAGGTTTATCAATTTTGTTGATCTTTTCCAGGAACCAGATACTGGTTTCATTGAACTGTTTTATTGGGTTTTTTTTTTTTTTTTAGTTTCTATTTCATTTATTTCTGGTCTATCTTTCTTTCTACTAGCTTTAGGTTTTATTTGTTGTTCTTTTTTAGTTCTTTGAGGTATAAGGATAGGTTGTTTATTTGACATGTTTCTTGCTTCTTGAAGTAGGCCTGTACTGCTCTAAACTTCTTTCTCAGAACAGGTTTTGCTGCATACTAAAGATTTTGGACTGTTTAGTTTTCATCTTCATTTATCTCCATGTATTTTTTTAAATTTCCCCTCTGATTTCTTCATCAAGAAGAAATGTTGACCCATTCATCGTTTAGTAGAATGTTATTTAACCTCCATGTATTTGTGTTCTTTCCAGATTTTTTCTTGTTGTTGATTGCTAGTTTCATCTTGCTGTGTTCAGAAAAGATACACAGTAGAACTTCAATCTTTTTGAATTTGTTGAGACTAATTTGTGGTCTAATATGTGATCTATTCTGTAGAATGTTCCATGTGTACTTGAAAGCAGTATGTATTCTGCTGTTTTAGGAATGGAATATTCTGAATATATCTTTTAGATCCATCTGGTCCAATGTGTCATTCAAAGTCACTGTTTCCTTGTTGATTTTCTGTCTGTATGATCTATCCATTAATGTAATGGGGTATCAAGTCCCTTTCTATTATTGTATTACTATTGATTACTTTGTTTGTTACCAGCTGCTTTATATATTTTGGGTGCTTCCATGTTGGGTGCATAAATATTTATAATTGTTATATCTTCTTGTCGGATTATTCCCTTTGATTATATAGTGTTTTTCTTTGTCTCTCAACAGTCTTTTTTTTTTTTAATTTTTTAAAACGTTTTTACTTATTTTTTTTGTACTCTTTATACCCAACATGGGGTTCAAATTCATGACCCGAGATCAAGAGTTGCATGCTTCTCCAAATGAGCAAGCCAGATGCCCCTAACAGTCTGTTTTAAAGTCCATTTTGTCCAATATAAGTATTGCTCTACCCTGGCTTTCTTTTCACTTCCATTTGCATGATAAATGCTTTTCTATCCTTTCACTTTCAATCTGCAAGTATCTTTAAGTTGGAAATGAGTCTGCTGTAGGAAGCATACACATGGGACTTGGTTTTGTCTTTTTTTTTAATTCATTCCATCACACCAAGTTTTTTGATTGGAGCATTTAGTCCATTTGCATTCTAAGTAAATACTGATAGGTATGTATTTACTGTCATTTTGTTAATTGTTTTATGGTTGCTTTTATAGTTCTTTTCTGTTCCTTTCTTCTCTTACTCTCTTCTCTCACGGTTTGCTAGCTTTCTTTAGTGATATGCTTGTATTCCTTTTTCTTTACTTTTTGTATATCCATTACCGGTTTGTAATTTGTGGTTACCATTAGGTTTATATATAACATCTTATGCATTTAGCACTCTATATTAAGTTGGTGGTCACTGAAATTTGACCCCATTCTTTACTCCTCACCACTCCCCATGTTTCAGGTATATAGTGTCACATTTTACATCTTTTGTTAGTCCCTTGGCTGATTTTTATAGGGACACTTATCTTTACTGCTTTATGCTTCCTATTTTTCTTACTACTCCTACTTATGGTCAGTCTTTCCTTTCCAGTCAGTCCCCTTTAACATTTTTGTAGGACTAGTGTAGTGGTGATGAATTCCTTTAACTTGTTTGTCTGGGAAACTCTTTATCTCTCCTTCTATTCTGACTCATAGCCTTGCTGGATAGAGTATTCTTGGTTGCAGGTTTTTTCTTTCAGCATTTTTCAATATGTCATGCCACTCAATTCTGGCCTTCAAAGTTTCTACTGAAAAATCAGCTGTTGGCCTTAAAGGGGTTCTCTTGTATGTATCTGTTTCCTCTTGCTGCTTTTAAAATTATCTCTTTATCAATAGTTTTGGCCATTTTAGTTACTATCTGCCTTCGTGTGTACCTCCTAGGGTTGATTTTGTTGGGGCCCCTCTGTTCTTCCTGGATCTGGATTTGTTTCCTTCTCCGTATTAGGGAAGTTTTCAACTGTTATTTCTTCAAATAGATTTTCTGCCCCCTTTTCTCTCTCTTCTCCTTCTGGAGTCCCTACTGTGTGAATGTCATTATGCATGATGGTGTTCCGAGTTCCCTTAGTCTATTTTCATTTACTATTTTTTTTTCTCTCCCCTGTTCAGTTAGCTTTCCATTACTCTGTCCTCCAGGCTGCTGACCTGTTCTTCTGCTTCCTCTAGTCTCCTATTTATTCCAACTAATGTATTTTAATTTCAGTTATTAGGTCCTTAATTTCTGATTGGTCCTTTTGCATGTTTTCTTTTGAGGATCTTACTGAGGTCCTCTACTCTTATCTCAAGTCCAGTGAGTATCTTTATGACCATTACTTTAAATTCCCTATCAGGCATATTACTTACCTCTGTTTCATTTAGTTCTCTTGCTGGGATTTTGTCCTGTTCTTTCATTTGGGACATATGAAAGTCTGTCTCCTCAGTTTGTCTAACTCTCTGTGTCTGTTTCTATGTGTTAGGAAAGTCAGCTACATCTCCTGCTCCTTAACGTGGTGGCTTTATGAAAAAGAGGTCTTGGGGCACCTGGGTGGCTCAGTCATTAAGTGTCTGCCTTCAGCTCAGGTCATGATCCCAGGTCCTGGGATCAAGCCCCACATCAGGCTCCCTCCTCAGAGGGAAGCCTTCTCCCTCTCCCACTCCCCCTGCTCGTGTTCCCTCTCTCGCTGTGTCTCTCTGTGTCAAATAAATAAATAAAATCTTTAAAAAAAAGAATGAAAGAGAGGTCTTATAATGGCCTACAATGCAATGTCCCCTGTTCACCACAACCTGTCTCCTTATGTGTGTTTTATGCACCCTGCTATTGTGACTGAGTCTTCAGTCCAGTCATCTACAATGGCTCGCTCTGCCTGTTGTGGGCAGGGTTGGTCCCTGTGTTGTTAGTGGGCCAGTCTGAGACCACCATGGACTTAGGTTGAAACAGACCAGGAGTTTGCCAGAGATGCGGTAGCACTGAAGTACAGGGCACTTTCCCTGTGTTGTCCCCTGAGAAGCTTTTGCTGGTGGGCAAGGCCTGCAGTTGGACATGATATCTGCCTCCAGCCCACTGTTGGGGCTGCAACTGTACTGGTGTGTCTGGTTATGTTTCACTCTCTCCGGAGCAGGAAACGCTTTGGAGTGGTGCTGGCTCCTGTCAGGGCCACTTGCACACTACCAGTCTCATGGTACCACTTTGGATGGGCTCTGGCCAACAGTGTATTGGAGGGGGCATTTCCACAGGAGAACATGGGGGCAGGTGCACCAACAGCAAGCTAGGAGGAGAGTGCTGTTGCAGCACCCTAGTTCTCGGAGATGTCTGTGTATCTAGGCTGGAGGCAGGGAAGAAAATGATACCCACCTACTCTTCTGTTCTTGAAGAAGTCCCCCAAAGATCCCTGCCTCTCCAGCATATGTTCTGAGATTAGGAAATAAATCTCCTTCCCATATATCCCAGGCATTTTTCAAAAACTGCTGCTTCTATGCTTTATCTCAGCAGGACTGTTTGTTATTCTATCTCTTTAAATGTGAGGGCTCCACCTTCCTGGTTCCCCCAGAACCAACCTTAAATTTCCAAGTACTTGAGGATTGTCTAGTTATCTTTATGTTGATTTAGAGCTTAATTCCACTCTGGTCAAAAATTGTACTCTCAATTATTTTCAATCCTCTCAAATTTGTAGAGACTTCCTTTTTGACCCAACATATGATCAATTTTCTCAAATGTTCCGTGTACTTGAAAAGACTGATTCAGGCAGTTGTAAGATGCAGGGTTCAATACACATCAACTAGTTCAAATTTTTTCATCCTGTTTTTCATATCATTTATATCCTTACTAAATTTTTGTCCGTCAGGTATTGAAGCAATAATATTAAGACAAGTTGGAATTTTCATATCTCCCTGACAGGTTGACCATTTTATCATTATGAAACACCTTTATCAGAAGTAATGTTTCTCTGCCTTAAACTACACCTTGATATTAGTATAGCTACACCATCTTTCTACTGGTTAGTCTTTGCATGCTCTATCTATCCTTTTGCTTTTAACCTTTCTGTATCTTTATATTTAAGTATGTTGCTTGTTAACAGCATATCATTTGAGAATTTTCAGTTGGTTTTAACCTAGTCTTTTAATTGGAAGTATCTTGCCTATTAACATTCAAAGTAATCACCAATATATTTGGACTTATACCTACCAATCTATGTATTTTCTTTACTGACCTAATTTGTTTGTTTCTCTCATCTTGTCTTTGTTTACATTTAAGAACCTTTCATTCTTTCCTGTATGTTTCTCATGTTTATTTCTGTATTTCCAACTCCAATTTTTCTTTCCTTAGCAATGTGAAACTACAGAAAAATCTAATCTTTTTTTCCTGTTTAGCTTCTTAGCCTTTTACCCCATGTAGCTTAAGAACTCAAAAAATGCCTTGAGGGAAAAACCTCTAAATTTCAGGGTTATGTCTGGATCATGGTCCCTCAAGTCCTGGCAATCCGAAACTCCAACTTTCGTCTCCATAGCTCTATGCGATTCCTAAAAGTTTTGCTGACTTCTCTAAGTTTTGAATGTGGCCCTCTACCCAGAACCTTGGTTTCTTGTCCTACAACAAAAATTGACAAACTCCCAATAGTAGAAAAACAACCCACAGACACAGATTCATCACTCTGCAATTATCTTCTCTCTTGGATCTATACCCCAAAAGTCCAATCTGCCTGGGCAGCTCTCTGATGTGTAGTAACATTTTCTTCCAATGTTCTTAGCATGGATAGTAGTCTGCCACAAGCTATTCCATCTTAGTTGGAAGCACATGTCCATGTACAGATGCAAATTCTGTACATGGACTGTAAACAACACACACACACACACACACACACACATTTATAGTACAGTTCAGATTTGCACAGTATTGTCATGACTGTCAGTATATGACTAATAAGTAAAAAAAAAATACGATTATATATCAATAAAAGCCTGCAATCTTTCAAAACTCATTGCTTCCTTGAAGATGAAGTATCAGAGTACATGTTTAGTGTCTTTTAGATCTCTGTCTGTGTATCCAAGTAGAAATATGTAAAAACACCAATGAGCTGGTGGATTTTGCTGTAATGTTAAAATCTTTATAGTTATAGCCTACCACTTTCAAGACAATTCCTAGGAAGGCTTATGAGTATTTAATGAGGTAGGAAATCTTTAAAAGCAGTGTTTTAATAAACTGTCAGCAGTGAAACCAGTTTAGTAGCTCTCCCAAGTAGTAAAGGTAAATATAGTTCCAGGAAAATCAATTCAATTATACAAATATATCCTGATATATATATATATATGTATGTGTGTATATATATATATATATATATATATATATATATATATATATGCTAGATCATGACATAAAATATATTTCTGTGATTTGTGGTCAAAAAGTTTAAAAACCACTGCTCTATAAAACCATCAAAGAGGACTTGATTTCTTTCACAAGGCAGAAAAGATCAACAGATCTGTTATTTACTACTCACAGGTGATAATTTCTTACCTTTTTAGAGCACTTGGCTGTGGTTTTCAGACAGCATTTCTTATGGCAAGCATATTTGCATACTGAAAAACAGGATAGGAATGCAGCACTTTTAGAAGTCTGTACATCAATGACAAGAATTTAAAAAAGTTTACAACTTTATTTTGGACATAAATTTTTTCTTTAAATCTGATACTGCTGTAATATCATATACATACTTGGTATGGTATTACAATATAAAAGGATTTAGCCCATTCTATTTAGAACAATGAAGTTGAAAAACATGCCTAAAATTTCTAACAACTGTCTATGAAAAAGCTTTGAATCTTTCAAGACTGCCTGCTTCTCCCCCTGCTCCCACTATATTCCTACAGAATACTTTCTTTCTGACTTGATTCACAAATTAGTCTTTATGCTCCCCTAATATGCCTGCTCTACAATCTATTAAAGTGCCAGAAATACCAATTAAGAATCATTCCAATGGGTAAGAAAGACATTACTGCCAAAGACCCTTACTAAAATGAAAACAAAGTACATAGCACATTAAGATAGAAGAAAAGCCTTATTATCTTAGAAAGTCCAGAATAGAGCTCTGAGGAACCAGAACATAAACAATATCAGTTGTGACTGGGAAGACAAGATAAAGAAAATGTTCAGAAGAGAAATTATTCCTTGGAGCAACAGAGAACAGGGTGGCTAGGCAGTTGATAGGTGGGAAGAAGCAGTGAGAGAATACTGAAATGTATTTGAACTAAGTCATTTTGCTACACCAGCTCTAGCTCCTGGATATCAACACCTAAATATCCTTCTTGAACTTCTAAAGTATAACTTGTGGGGTTTTCAAAGCTGAAAGGGAGGCCATATCATTCTGCTGATGAAATCACCAGTATAATCACAAAGAAAGTTACTTAATTCTATTAAGAAATCAAACCAAGCTCACCCAAGTCATAAAAAAAGCAGATTTTTTTACATTTTCAGTTTCAAAACACAGAGAAAATTATGCCAAACCTACAAGATTCAAACATTCAACAGTCAAGTTAATGGCAAACCACTTCCCATTTTGTTCTCACTATAATTTTTTAGACTACTAATAATAAAACAAAAAAGAAACCACTGTTGAACGAACAAGTGAACATATCTAGCAATAGTGGTGATTTCACTATGGCAAACATGACTTTCATCCTTGTCCTACTGGACAAACCCTTCCTAATATTTCATTCATTCAATTCTGGCCCACTAGTAAGCAAAACCTCACAGAATTACTGAAAGCACCAGAGTAGATGTATGGCATGACAGAAGTGGAAGCTAAAGGTCCTCTGTAAGCCAGAATGAAGGTGACCTAAAAAAAAGTTTCAACTCACATTCTAGGGCTTATATATTCTAATGAAAAGATTAGAGTAGAAAAAAGTATCTTTTTTATAATTAGGTTATAATTAGGTTATAATCTAATAATTTTTTCATTAATTCATCCATCCATCTACCCAACAAAAACTTATCAAAACTTGTAATACCAGAACTGTTCTAGGTACTGGTGATACAGAAGAAACAATTAAGTTTCCTGACCTTACAGAGCATACATTCTAGTGGACAGACTGAAAACAAGAAAACAAATACTTAATATAATTTTGTGTAGTGATAAGTGCTATGAAGACTATAAAGCTGGGTAAGGGGACAAAGAATTAGGGGACCAAGTGGCATTTTAGATATGACAGTAAGGAAAGAGTTCTCTAAGAGGTAACATTTGGATGGAGACATAGATTAACTGAAATAGTCAAACTAATATCTGGGAGAAGAGCATTTCAGATAAAGTAAGCTGCAAGTACAATGAGCAAACAACACCAAAATATCTAGTTTGGCTAGAGAGTAGGTGAAAGAGCATAGCAAGAGGAGGCTAAAGAATCAGGAAATGTAAATTACCCCTTTATGTTAAAAAAGATATGAGTAAACTTAGAAAACAGAAATGTTAAGTGGTTAAAAAAACTCCTCAAAGATCACTCATACTGGCTAATAAATACAGTAACGGTATGGTGAGAGGGTAGGTGTCTTCCCTCAGAGCAGCTCTTCCTCTGGCTTCAGAGAAGTTCAGACTGAGTCCTCAGGTTACTAGATGTGGATAAAAAGCTTCTAGAAGAGTTGCTTGGCCGTAAGTCCAGAGAGCAGGGACAGGACCCTTCTTAGCCACAGCTTAAAGTGGGACCCCTGGGAACCTGGGAAGTCAGTTCAGGTCTCTGGACTTTATTTTGTGCTTCAAAGAATGGATATACAGGGATCTCACAAAGTACATGAGTTCTGCCAGATGTGACAAGGTTTTATAGCAAAAAGAAGATTCATGGTGAAATGTCTGCAATTGCTGCAATGAATTCCTTAAAAAAAAAAAAAATCACTCATACTTACATTTGCAAACAGAGGCTCGGTCCATTATCCATATCAAAGAAGAACAGTACTCACAGTATGTAGGGATGCTATACTGGGTAGCTTTAAAGATGTGACCATTGTGCTCTTCCACCTGAATGAAAAAATATAGCTATATGTTAAAGCCAACATAGTAAATGTTGCCCTAACACGGTCAGCCAGTGGGGAATCCTTCAATCCCCTGTTAAGTCTTCAATGGACACTTATTCCAGGAATAAACACGATCTTCTGAGAAAATAAATAAAAGCAATACATTTGGTCCCTGCTTTCAAAAAGCTAACAATCTGGTAGGGAAACAAGACCAACTTGTATGAAAATTAGAAAGCAATGCTATAAACATAAGAGAACTGTCTTATGTGGCTCTGAATCAGCATGTAAAATAATAAAAGAAATGGTCCTCAAATTTTATTTTAGCCTCAAGAGCCTTTTACATTTTTGAAAATTATTACTGGTCTCAAAGAACTTCAGTTTATATGAGTCATACCTATTGATATATACTGTATTAGAAATTAAAACTGAAAGAAATTTTAAGTATTTTTCCAATTCACTTAACATTAACATTAAACATAGTACATGCTAACCTAAGTAACATTTTCATGAAAAACAACTATATATTTAAACCAAAGTGGTGACAAAAGGGGTATTGTTTTACATTTTTGTAAATCTCTTTTATGTCTGGCTTAATGAAAGAAAACTAGATCCATTATCTGCATTTCTGGTATCCATTTCTGCATTCAATCTGTTGGCACCAAGTTTAGTTTGAAATACATGAAGAAAATCCACCTTCATACAGACATAAAATTGGAAAATGGGACAATTTAATTGTCCTTTTGGATAATAATATAACATCAAAATTCTACAAATGGTAACTTAAAAGTTAACTGAGATATGGAATCTAAAACCACACCAAGGAACTCTTCATAAAATCCATTGTTCTGGGCTTCATTAAAATGTACAACTTTTACTTTGAAGTAGCATTAAAAAAATAAAGATAAGCCACAGACTCAGAGAAAATCTATGCAAATTGTTTCTGTAATAAAGGACTTCTACCTAGAATATATGAAGAACTGTTACAACTCAGTAACGAGAAGATAACTTGAATTAAAAATGGGTAAAAGAGACGCCCGGGTGGCTCAGTAGGTTAAGTGGCTGCCTTCAGCTCAGGTCATGATCTCAGGGTCCTGGGACTAAGTCCACCGTTGGGCTCCCTGCTCAGCAGGGAGTCTGCTTCTCCCTCTGCCCCTCCCCCTGCTTGTGCTCTCTCTCTCTCTCAAATAAATACTTTAAAAAAAATGGACAAAATAGTTAACAGTTTATCAAAGAAGTACAAATGGCCAAAAGACACAGAAAAAGATGCTTAAAAGTATTAGTCATCTGGGAAACGCATGATGAGATACCACTGCGTGCCCAATAGAATGGCTATAATTAAAAAGGAAACAACTTCCATTGGTAAGGATGTGAAGAGACTAGACCTCTCAGATATTGCAGTTGGAATTGTAAAATGGTGCACTCACTTGGAAAACAAGTAATTTTTGAAAATGTTAAACAGAGTTATCATATGACCCAGAAATACCACTTTTAAGTTTATAACTAAGAGAACTAACTGAAAACATATGTCTACACGAAAACCTATACAAGAATGTTTATAGCAGCATTATTCATAATTGTCAAAAAACAGAAATGACCCAAATACCCCATCAAATGATAAAAGGATAAGTAGAATGTGGTATATCCACACAATGGGATAGTATTTAAGCACTAAAAAAGACCAAACTACTGATACACACAACATGGATAAACCTCAAAAAAACATGCTAAGAAGCCACATGCAGAAGACTACACATTCTATGATTTCATTTATAGGATTCCATTCTACAGTAAAACTACAGAAACAGATAGTACATTAGCAGTTGCCTACAGCTGGAGATAGTAAAGGGCAAGGACTGCAAACTGGCACAAAAAATCCTTTTATAATGATGTAAATGTTCTAAAAGTGGACTGAGATGATGATTATGACTATATAAATTTACTAAAAATCACTGAATTGTATACTCAGAAGGGATATACTACATTGGAAGTACATTTGCCTCAAGCTGTTTGAAAAAACCTACTAGTCTATTCTGTACTTCAAATGGACATTTTACCTATACATGGTTTTATAGTGTTAGGCATTGGTCACCTGGAAAATACTGGTTCACTGAGTTATGCAACTCTTCTAAATGTTGACACATTTCATTATACTCTATCAAAAGGTCACATTCCTTCATATTACCACCAATCTCATCAGAAAATTCTTTACAGGAAAGTTGTCACACTCAGAAGTTTTCTACAATTCTAATTTTTGTTTGAAAGCTTAAACTTTACAAATATTAACAAATATTGTTAGGTGTTTTCCTTAAAGTGACAGAGTCACTTAATTCATTTTCAAAAAATGTCTGCCAAGTACCCAAGTCCAAATGAGAATAGCCTTGTCAATAAAGTAAAAGTGATGTTCTATGAAAAAAGTTGCTAGAAACACATGTTGATACAAAAACTTGTACACAAATGTTCACAGCAGCATTACTCCTAAGAGTCAAAAAGTGGAAAAACCCCAAAGTCCATAAACTGACCAATGGGTAAATAAAATGAAGTGTATCTATACAGTGGAATATTATTTGGTTATAAAAAGGGATGAAATACTACACATGCCACAACATGAATGAATCCTGAGAACAGTATGCTAAGTGAAAGAAGACACATAAAAAAGGCCAATATTTTATGATTTTTTTTTTACCAATATGAAATGTCCACAAAAACAAAATCCACTGAGACAGAAGGTGATTGGTAGTTGTCAGGACTGGAGGAAGAGAGAATGGGAATGACTGCTTAATGAGTAGGGACTTTCTTTTGCAGGTAATGAAAATGTTCTAGAATTATATAGTGGTGGTAGTTGCCCAATATAGTCAATATACTAAAACCCACTAAAGTATATACTTTAAATGGTTGAAATGGTGAATTTTAGGTCACATGAATTGTCACAGTTTTTTAAAACTTCAGAAGTTTTTTAAAACAAGATCAGTTTACAGTTCCATTATACAAGTGCTTTTTTTTTTTTTGAGACAACCATCATATGCAGCTATAGCATACTTCCCATTCCCATCTGGAGAAACTGCCTTGATTTGTGCTAAGTTGTCAGCCGTTCGCTCATGATTCCTTTTGTTCAACTCAGTGAAAAAGGAAAATAATGCCATTATTATTATGAAAATAGCTTTAATTTTGCGAAATCCCTGAAAGTAGCCCAGAAACTCCTGCATAGCACTTTGAAAACTACTAGATTAAAGAGTTTATATAAGTACAGAAAAAGCATAGAAGGATAAAGACCATACTGTTAACTACAATGATTATCTCTGCTGAGATAAAACACCCAGTAATAAATATAGCATGAAATAATTAAAAACTATATATGAAAAGCTTCAAAACCCACTTAATGGACACAAAAATGGACTTGCACAGATAAAAAGATAAAAAATCATAAAGATGTCAGTTCTCTGTATGTTAATTTATAAATACAAGGTAATCCAAGTAAAAGTACTACTAGATTTCTTCCCCTCAAACAGATGACTGAATTCAAAGCTAATATGGAAAAACAAAGATAGCTAGAAAAGATCTGAAAAAGAAAATTGGGGGTACGCCTGGGTGGCTCAGTCAGTTAAGCATCTGCCTTTGGCTCAAGTCATGGTCTCGGGTTCCTGGGATGGAGCCCTGCATGAGACTCCCTGGCTCAGCGAGAGAGAGAAGGGCGGGGGGGGGGGGGGGGGGGAAGAGAGAGAGAATGTGTGTGTGTGCGCGCTCTCTCTCTCAAATAAATAAAATCAATATTTAAAAAAAGAAAAAGAAAACTAGGGAGGACTTAGCCAGATAATAAAAGCTCAACAGTTAAAGTAGTGTGGAACGGACTCATGAATACTCAGATCAATTAATGGAACAGGACAAAAAGATCCAAGATAAAGGGGAAATCAGAATGCAAAAAGGGTGATATCTCAAAGTAGATAGGTACAGCTGGACTTCAAAATAAATGATGATGGGTTTGGTAAGAGGTAAAATTAGATTTGTAATTCATACACTACACTAGGATAACTCCATAAAGACCAGAATTTAAATGTAAAAAATGTGGCCATTAAAGTATTAGAAGTAAAAAAACTGAAAATTTCTTTATAACCTTTAGGTGGTGGGGGGGGAAGTCTGTGACTTAAAATTCAGAAGCTATGAAAGAAAAGATTGGTAAGTCTAATTTCATAAAAGTAAAAAGTTTCTACATAGCAAATAATATTAAAAGGCAGCACCGAGAGACAAACTGGGGAAACATACTTACACTCATGTCACAGACAAAAAGTAATCTCCCTCATATATGAAGTTCCCAGAAATTGAGAAAGAAGACCAAACCCCAACAAAAAAACAAGCAATGAACATAAATATACATGCTACAGGAAAAAAAAAAATCTAAATGGTACTGAAGCCTAAGAAGACACTCAAACTCACCAATAATAGGAGAAAAGCAAACCGAAACTACAGGGAGACAGAATACTCCTTACCTACCGAACTGGCAAATCTAAAAATTTAACAACCCACTTTTGTAGCTGAAACTGAGAAATGCGATTACTCCGTCAGGTGATAAAGGCAGGACCCTGTATTATCTGTGACCAGGAATCCCCGTCCGTTCTCTCACACACACGAGTTATCCCTCATGCCATTATTGTTTATAACAGAAGACAAACAACCTAATGGTACAGAAAGGAATATTAGACAGATTTCTAGGCACAACTATTATATGAGTTTTCTATTGCTGTTGTAACAATTTACCATAAACTTGGCAGTTTAAGACACCCATTCATAACCTCCCAGTTTTGTAGGCTAGAAGTCAGACACGACTCTCACCAGGCTAAAACCAGGTATTGTCAGGGCTATGTGCCTTTCAGGAAGCTCTGGAGAATACACTTTCGTTCATATTGTTGACAAAATTCAGCTCCATGCAGTTGTAGGATGGAAGTCCTGTTTCCTTGCTGGCTGTTAGCTGGCTGTTGCTGTTCTCAGTTTCTAATAGGCCATTCACATTCCATGACTAACGGTTCCCCTTTCTCCATCTTCAAAGCTACCAACAGCGGACTGCATCCTTCTCATGCTTCCATTTTCTCTGACTTCTCTTTCTACCTATGTCTTCTTGCATCTTTCTTCAACTACATCTCTCTGACTCTTCTGACTTCCTCTTCTGATTATATTGGGCTCATCTATACAATCCAGGATAAACTTTTTATGTTAAAAACAGTGAGGTGATTAGCTATCTTAATTCCAACTGCAGTGCCTAGATTAGTGTTTGGTTGAATAACCAGGGGACAAGAACCTTAAGCAGGACTTCTTAAAGATTCTTCTGTCTACCGGAGACACAGAGTGATTTCCTAAATATATTGTTCAATGATAAACACAAGACACAAAAGAGTATTATACTATTATATAATATGCTAAATTTTGTGTGAGAAAGGATAGAAAATAAGCATATGCCTTATTTCTTATATTGGATAAAGAAACATCGGGAAAATAAATAAGAAACTAACAACAATATATACCTGTAGAGGACAAAGAAGGGAAAGGGGCAGTTAGACTTCTCAGTATACACACTTTTCAAAAGATGTTTTAATAATATAAATGTATTACCCATTAGAAAAAATACTGTTCAAAAAGAAATTATTTGTATCAGTACAGACTCAGAGATTCTTGTTTTATTAATGGATTATAATCTTTTCCTGTCCTTTATTTCAATGCTCCAAATGTCACTAATTTGTTCAGTGGGAGTCCCTTGAGGCTATAACTTAGAAGGAAAAACTCATCTTTATGGCAAAAATTCAACTAATGAATATAGAATGAACGCTGGAATTTTAAAAAACACTATTTGGCAACCATCATAGTAGTAACTGATTTAGGCAAGAATCATCAAGGGATATTAAAACTAGTGGGTGAAAGTTTGAAGGAATATAAGGATATTTACACAGTCTCAAGTTATCTTCCCAAAAGATACTCAATTACAAAGGAAAATAATAGTAAATTTGCTGTTTTTTTTTTTTTAGAAACATCCTTATGGACATCAAATGTAATGGGGCAGATAGATACCATATCTCCTAATATCAAACACTGAAAAAAAAACACAGCATCTCTTCTGTGGTATTCCATGCCCAAAATGCATAACCTGAAACTAATCATGAAGAAATATAAGACAAACTCAAACTGAGGAACAATTCTGAATAACTGGTATATGTTCCTCAACAATGTCAATGCAATGAAAACCTAAGACTGAGGAATTGTTCCAGATTAAAACAGCCTAAAAAGGCATGACAACTGAATACAACAAAGATCTTTTGCTATAAAGAGACAATATTCGTAAAATTGGTGAAATCTGAATAAATCTGGGTGAAGAAACATAGGGTTTTTTTACTTTTCCTGCAAATTTTCTGTAACTACAATTCTGTCAAAATGAAAAGGGAGCAGGGTAGAAGAGAAGGATAGGAGGGCCATGGAGAGGAGAGGAGAGGGGAAAGAAACAAAAATGAAACAAGAACTGATCTAGGTCAGTGAGAAGACAAGTAGAGAAGAGTGAGAAATAGGCTGGACAAGAGTACAGGGGAGACCATGCAGCCCTTTCAAATCACTCGTGCATTCACTCATTCAGTTAAATATTTATAGATGCTTACCATCTGTTAGGAACTGGAATAAGTATTTGCTTGTAGAAAAGAATGCTAACAATATGCATTAGAAAGAATTTATTTTAATATAGAGTTGCAAAGCTCTAGCTGGGCACATGACTGTCTATCTAAAGTTTACATATTCCAGCTTCTTTTGTATCTATGAACAGCCACATGAGTGAATATAAGTGGTGCATGGGACTTGTAGTTCATGCCTAGAGTTACGGGCTCTGCTGCCTTTTCTCTATCTCTGCTGGCTGAGATGCAGACCAAGAGACTGAGACCTGAAGCAGTGACTTTGAAAACAGGTATTGATAGCAGATGGTAGAAGTTCCAAAGTACAATGGAAACAAAAAGAAAAAAGTAACGTTTCTATAGATGAAAAGGTATCATGGAGAGGGGAGGAGGTAATGATTGAGTTGAATCCACAGAATTGAGCAAAGGCACAAAAAAGGATAGTATGCTTAAGGAAAAGTAAGTACTTTTTTTAAAAGATTTTTTTATTTGAGAGAGAGAGAGACAGAGAACGAGCAGGGAGGAGGGGCAGAGGGAGAGACAGAGAGAGAAGCAGACCCCCTGCTGAGCAGGGAGCCCAATGCGGAGCTCAATCCTAGGAACCTGAGATCATGACCTGAGCTGAAGGCAGCCCCTTAACCAAATGAGCCACCCAGGCGCCCCAAAGTAAGTACTTCTATTTAAGCTGGGAAATACACAAAAACAGCCTCCAACAAATTGCAAAAGGAATACTCAACCATCTTTAGAAATTATGCAAGAAATGTTCTGTGATCATTCAAAATCCAACTGGTAAAACTTAGGGAAGCACAACTGAATTATAGTTTAATTCAGAAATTAGTAACTATATTCATTCTATCTCAAGAAATGATATATTAACAGGATAGAGTTAATCTGCATGAAGTCTATAAAAGGAAAGCTTGGCTAGAATTGGGCTTTATTTCTGTCTAACATCGTCTAGAGGCAAATGACAGCCAGTTCACAAGAATGAATCTCCGATTTTTTTCTTCTGATGTTAATCGGTACCAATACAAATCAGAGAAAAAAATTAAAAAGGAACAAGATTTTTTTTTCGATACTTTCTCATTTATTAAGGTTCACAGGGTACTTATACATCTAAACATTTATTGTAAGTTGTCAAGAACATTTAAACTCTGAATTATTTTTCCGTAATTAAGTTTCTTTAGGCACATTGGTTTGTATTTTATAGAAAACACTTGTCTTTAGGTCACAAACAGGAAAGAGTGTAATTTGCAAATGTTATAAAGATGACTCCAAATCTCAGCTAACCTCTTTCCCAAATTGCAACTCTTAGTATTTAATGAAAACAGAGACCAAAAACAATTGCTTAAACATTATCACTGTGATTCTGGTGACTAAGAAATCCCTGAAAGAGCGGTAAGCCACGATTTCTGGAAAGCTCAGAGCACTAGCAAGGTTTCATTGTGAAGTATTTGACAGAAGGCCACAGGTTGTGTTTTCCTAAGAGGAGCTAGGAACTAAGGATGTCATTTAGTAATGCAATGGAATGGCATTGCCTAGTGCGAGTGTTGCACAGAAACTCCAGGTCACCTCTTCATCATCTATTATTTTGGATACGCTTCCACAATCATAGCATGGCCCTGCCCGCCAGCAGCACAGGCAGCCACTAAGCCGTACTGGCCTCCCTCCTTCCGCAGTCTGTTGGCAGCCGCCATGACCAACCGGCAGCCAGTAGCTCCAAACAGGTGTCCCAGGGACAGCGATCCACCCCAGTTGTTGAACTTCTCCAGAGGAGGTGACCCAACCTTGGTTTTTCTACCCATGTAGTTTTGTGCAAACCAATCAGAATCCATGGCTTTAAAATTAGCCAAAATCTGACCTGAGAATGCTTCATGAAATTCAAAAGCATCAATATCATTCATTGTTAATCCTGCCTTTTCCAGAACTTTTGGAATAGCATATGTTGGTCCAAGTAAAAGTTGATCTTTTGGATCCTGAGACACATAGACAAAATCCCTCAAATATGCCTTCGGCTTATAACCCATGGCCAGAGCTTTTTCTTCTGCCATAATCCGCATTGCAGATGCACTATCAGTCAGGAAAGAAGAATTTACAGCTGTCACCGTGCCATAGGGCTTGATGAATGCAGGTCTTAGCTTGGCCATCTGCTCCTGAGAGAAAGGACGAATGCCATTATCTTTGGTAACTGTATCTTTTCCTGGTACTTTGAAGGGTACAACATCAGAAAGGAGTCCTTCATCCTGTGCCTTCTTGGCCAGGCTATGTGAACGCAGCGCATACTCATCCTGGTCCAATCGCGAAACAGCGAAGGCAGCGGCCAGCCAGTCTGCAGAGTGGCCCATGGTCTCACTGGTGGAGAACTCAGCCACTGCAGGGAGCTCAGGTGATAGGAAATTCAATCTGAATTTCAAGATTAAAGACAATCGCTGACCCAGAGTCTTGGCCTTATTGAGCTCAATCATCATTTTCCTCATTTTCCTTGAATGACGATTAGGGACGTCAGACATTAACTCTACACCACCTGCCACGACCACATCATACTGCCCAGAAGCGATCAAGCCAATACCTGTGGTCATGGCTTCGTTGGCAGAGATGCAGGCCATGGTGACAGTGTGAGCAGGAGTCCTGTAAGAGAAGCCAGCTCCGAGGGCAGCCTCTCTAGCCACATTGCTAGTTTTCACTTCCTGTATAACTGTGCCAAAGATGATATAATCAACAACATCCTTTGGGACATTGGTCCGATGCAGCAAACCCAAAAGTGCTGCTCTAGCCAAATCATGTGGCATCAGGTCCTTATACGAAGTGCCTGACTGCAAAAACGGAATGCGAACACCATCCACCACCACGATATTCCTTATGTTGGGTTTCGCTAAGGTTTTCTTGGATTTGGTCTGGGCAGCTGGGGCAGATCGTAGCTGGGAGGAACAGCTCAGAGGTCTTAGAGATTGGAGGGCCCATTTTGATGTATTGGGAAGATTTTTAAACGTGTAAGTCAAGATGGAAGTCATTCTGAAATCTTAGCTCTGTTCTCTCGAACTCCCGCGGCTGACACGGAAGGTTTGGACTCCAAGGAACAAGATTTTAATAGTGACTATTTCTAGCAATGACTGTGTTTTATTCTTTACTATTTTCTCTATATTTCCAATGTTTCTTAATAAATATGTATTAATTTAAAAATACAAATGTAGGAGGAGTCTGAGCTCATTCTGTCCCATGTTTACAAGCAGGTATCACCCGTATCCAAATCAATAAACCAGACAGTGAACTGAGACAGGCAGAACAAACTCTACAACTAAATACAGAGAACAAGCTGCATCTGAAAGGTTAGGAAAATCAGAAAAGTAGAGGGAGGCTTCCCACAGGAGGGAAGGAGCTACATGTGCAGAGAAGGCAAAGAGATGGGTCCCGGCACCAGGTAGCTCACATGGGGAAGAATAATCCTCATAACGTTTGGCTTTAACACCCAAAGGAGCTGAATTCAATGAGTTTGGAAAAGCAATGGGACTTGGAGCCTGGAGCTTTTTTTTTCTTAAAGATTTTATTTATTTATTTGAGAGAGAGAGCACATGAGAGGGGGGAGGGTCAGAGGGAGAAGCAGACTCCCTGCAGAGCAGGGAGCCCGATGTGGGACTCGATCCAGGGACTCCAGGATCATGACCTGAGCTGAAGGCAGTTGCTTAACCAACTGAGCCACCCAGGCGCCCTGGAGCCTGGAGCTTTAAAAGTCAGCTGACTCAGCACTGGGTGACACTCAGCACTGGGAGGGCAAGTGATAGCTGGATCACTGCCCTCAAAGAGACAGCAGCTTGCATGGAGAGGCAACATAAAAATGGCAGTTTACACAATGCTGGGGGCAAACAGGAGACCCATATGTTAATTATGCTTTGGGAGCCTTTTGGGGGACTTCTTTGAAAACGAAGGAGCCTGCAATCACCATTTTTCTCCCCCCACCCCCCAGCAAAAACACAGAGCCACCTGGGGGAGGTGGGGCTGCACAGACACTTGTAGCCTTGGCCCAGGGATCAGAGGAAAAAAGTTTTCTTTAGATGTTTTTATTTATTTACTTGAGAGAGACAGAAAGAGAGAGAGAGAGACCCCGCATGAGCATGGGAAGAGGCAGAGGGAGAGGGACAAGAAGACTCTCCACTGAGCAGGGAGCCTGATGTGGGGCTCCAACCCAGGACCCTGGGATCATGACCTGAGCCGAAGGCAGACACTTAGCCATCTGAGCCACCCAGGCACCCCGCAGGGAAAATTCTGTTGAAGCTGCATGCATCCTGCCCAGCTACCAGGTGCACTGCTGCTGCCTTGCCCCACAGCAAGCAGCACTGCCCTGCCATGCACCCCCGGCCACTGTCACATACCAGGCCCAGTGAAATCTAGCCGTCACTGCACAGTCACACCCAGCCTCACGCCCCCAAGCCATCGCGGCGCGTCACGGATCCATCATAAAACTCGTAGCCCAATGCCACTTTTGCTGACAATGTGCCCTGCTCCCAAGTTCCCTGGTGGACATATCCTGTCAGAGCTGGCCTGTCTGGGTCCCACTAACACCACAGGGAGTAAGCATGGCCCACAACAGGCAGGGAGTCAGCGCAGATGACTGCACTCAAAGGAAAAGTGACCCAGACACAACAGCAAGGATACTCTCCTGAAGTGCCAGGTTCTGGTGAACAGGGGACACTGCACTGCAGGGCACTCCGGCACCTCCTCTTTGTTAAGTCACTATTTTCAAGAGCAGAAAACATAGGTGACATTCTAGACACAAAGAAAACGGACACAGAGAGGCAGACAAAATGAGGAGACAGAGAAATTTATCCCAAATGAAAGAACAGGACAATGCCATGGCCAGAGATCTAAGCAAAACAGATGTAAGTAACATGTCTGATAGAGAATTTAAAGCAATGATTATAAGGATACTCACTGGACTTGAGAAAAGAGTGGAAGACATCAGTGAGGCCCTTACCACAGAGATAAGGAACAACACAGCAGAAGTAAAGGGCTCATTAAACGAAATGAGAAACATACCTGAAAGAATGAACAGCAGAATGGAAGAAGCAGAGGACCAAATTAATGACCTAGAAAAGAGTAATGTAATCAAGCTGAACAGAGAGAGAGAGAAAAGAATTACGCAAAACGAGAACAGACTTATTCCAGGGAAATGAGTGACTCCATAAAACACAGTAACATTCGTATTACCACAATTCCAGAAGAAGAGAGAGAAAAGAGGGCAGAAAATTTATTTGAAGAAATAACAGTGGAAAACTTTACTAACCTGGGGAAGGAAAGAGATATTGAGATCCACAGGAGGCACACAGAACTCCCATCAAAATCAACAAAAGCAGACCCACACCAAACCATATTGTAATTAAATTTACAAAATATAGTGATAAAGAAAAAAATCTTAAAAGCAGCAAGAAAAGAGAAGTCAGTAACTTACAAGTGAAAACCCATAAAGCTAGCTAGCAGATTTTTCAACAGGAACTTTCTAAGACAGAAGGGAGTGGCAATGATATATTCAAAGTACTGCATGGGAAAGATCTGCAGCTAAGAATACTCTATCCAGCAAGGCTATGATTCAGAATAGAAGGAGAGATAAAGAGTTTCCCAGACAAAAAATAAAGGAGTTTGTGGCCACTAAACCAGCCCTGCAAGAAACACTGAAGGAGACACTGTGGAAAGGAGAGATCAAAAGTGACAGCATAAAGCTAAGACACACAAAAGCAGTAAAAATGAATATTTCTGTAAAAAATCAGTCAAGGAACTCACCAAAAGAAGGACACAAAATATAACATATACCTAAAACATGGGGGAGAAGAGGAGAAAAGAATGGGGTGAAACCTAGAAGACCATCTGCTTAATACAGACTACTATATGAAGACCTTATGTACAAACCTAATGGTAACCATGTATCAAAAACAACTAATAAACATGCAAAGAATAAAGAAAAAGAAATCCAAATAAATCACTAAAGAAAATCAGCAAACCATGAAAGTAAGAAAGACAAGAAAGGATCAGGGAAAATCTTCAGAAACACGCACAAAACAAGTAATAAAATGGCAATAAGTACGTGTCTATCAATAATGACTTTGTATGTAAATAGACTAAAAGCTCCAATCAAAAGACACAGGGTGTCAGAATGGATAAAAAAAACAAGACCCATCTATATGCTGCATACAACAGACTCATTTTAGACCTAAAGACACCTCCAGATTGAAAGTGAGGAGATGGACCTAAAGCATCAGAATACATATTCATATCGAGTGCACATGGAACATTCTCCAGAATAGATCACATACTGGGTCACAAATCAGGCCTCAAACAGTATAAAAAGACAGGGATCATACCATGCATATTTTCCGACCACAATGCTATGAAACTTGAAACAAGATAGTAATACAGGCCTACCTCAAGAAGCAAGAAAAGTCTCAAATACAAAACCTAACTTTACACTTAAAGGTGCCAGAAAAAGAAAAGCAAATAAAGCCTAAAGCCTAAAACCAGCAATTATTAAGATTAGAGCAGAAATAAATGATATAGAAAATAAAAAAAAAAAGAAAAGATCAACAAAACTAGGAGCTGGTTCTTTGAAAGAATTAACAAAATTGATAAACCCCTAGCCAAACTTATCAAAAAGAAAAGAGAAAGTACCCAAATAAATAAAATCACGAATGAAAGAGGAGAGATCACAACCAATACCACAGAAATACAAACAATTCTAAGAGAATGTTATGGGGGCGCCTGGGTGGCTCAGTTGGTTGAGCGTCCAACTCTAGATCTCAGCTCAGGTCTTGATCTCAAGGCCGTGAGTTCAAGCGCCACGCTGGGCTCCACACTGGGTGTGGAGCCTACTTAAAAAAAAAAAAGAAAGAAAGAATATTATGAGCAATTATATGCCAACAAATTGGGCAATCTGGAAGAAATGGATAAATTCGTAAGAAACATATAAACTACCAAAACTGACAGAGGAAAAAAATAGAAAACCTGAACAGACCCATAACCAGCAAAGAAATTGAATCAGTAGTCAAAAATCTCCAAATAAACAAGACTCCAGGGCCGGATGGCTTCCCAGGGGATTCTACTAAACATTTAAAGAAGAATTAATACCTATTCTTCTGAAGCCGTTTCAAAAAATAGAAATGGAAGTTAAAACTTCCAGTCTCGTTCTATAAGGCCATCATTACCTTGATTCTAAAACCAAAGACCCCAGTAAAAAAAAGGAAAATTACAGACAAATATCCCTGATGAACATGGATGCAAAAATTCTCAACAAGATACTAGTTAATTGAATCCAAAGGTACATTAAAAGGATTATTCACCATGATCAAGGGGGATTTATTCCTGGGCTACAGGGGGGTTCAATATCCACAAATCAGTTAACATGATACACCACATTAATAAAACAAAGGATAAGAACCATACGATACTCTCAATAGATGCAGAAAAGCATTCGCCAAATATAGCATCCTTTCTTGATTAAAAAGTAGGGATAGAAAGACCCTGAATAGAAAGCAATCCTGAAAAAGAAAAAGCAAAGCTGGAGGCATCACAATTCTGGACTTCAAGTTATTTTACAGAGCCGCAGTAATGAAAACAGTATGGTACTGGCACAAAAATAGACACATAGATCAGTGGAACTAAACAGAAAATCCAGGAAAAAAAAACGACAAATATATGGTAAATTAATCTTTGACAAAGCAGTTAAGAATATGCAATGGGAAAAGGATAGTCTCTTCAACAAACAGTGCTGGGAAAACTGGAAAGCTGCATACAAAAGAATGAAACTGAACCATTTTCTTACACCACACATAAAAACAAACTTAAAATCGATTAAACACCTAAATATGACACCCGAAACCATAAAAATTCTAGGAAAGAGAATAGTCAGTAATTTCTCTGACATCAGCCGTAGAAAAATTTTTCTAGATATGTCTTCTAAAACAAGGAAAATAAAAGCAAAAATAAACTATTGCGACTACATCAAAATAAAAAGCTTCTGCATAATAAAGGAAACAATAAACAAAACTAAAAGGCAACCTACGGAAGGAGAGAAGATATTTGTAAATGACATACCCAATAAAAGATTAGTGTGGAAAATATATGAAGAACTTATTAAAACTCAACACCAAAAAAACAAATAATCCAGTTAAAAAAATGGGTGGAAGATATGAACAGACATTTTTCCAAAGAAGAGATATAGATGGCTAACAGACACATGAAAAGGAGCTCATCATCACTGATCATCAGGGAAACAGAAATCAAAACTACAAGGAGATATTACTTCACACCAGTCAGAAGGGCTAAAATCAACAACACAGGAAACAACAGATGGTGGCGAGGATGCAGAGAGAGGGGAACCCTCTTATACTGTTGGTGGGAATGGAAACTGGTGCAGTCACTCTGGAAAACAGTATGGACGTTCCTCAAAAAGTTAAAAATAGAACTACCCTGTGATCCAGCAATTGTACTACTAGGTATTCACCTTGCACACCGATGTTATAGGAGCATTACAACCAATAGCCAAATTATGGAAAGAGCCCAAATGTCCATCTACTGATGAATGGGTAAAGAAGATGTGGTTTTTACTCAGCCATAAAAAAGAATGAAATGTTGCCATTTGCAACAATATGGATGGAGCTAGAGGGTATTATGTTAAGCAAAGTAAGTCAGAGAAAGACAAATGCAATATGATTTCACTCGTATGTTGAATTTAAGACACAAAACCAATGAGCAAAGGAAAAACAAAGAGAAAGAGGCAAACCAAGAAAAAGACTCTTAACTATAGAGAACAAACTGATGGTTAATGGAGAAGAGGGTGGTAGAGGCTGGATTAAATAGGTGATGGGGATTAAGTAGTACACTTGTGATGAGCACAGGGTATTGTATGGAAGTGTTGAGTCACTCTATTGTACACCTGAAACTAATGTAACACTGTATGTTAACTAATTGGAATTAAAATAAAAACTTAAATACACAAAAAGAATATCCTTCAAGACTTTTTAGTCATGTGTATATGGGGGTATACATGTACATATATTTGATAAAACAAAAAGTAATTTAAAAGACTTGATACATGCATAAACAGATCAATGAATAAGAATAGAAAATTCAAAATTAAATATAAATACATTCGGAATCAAGTATATTATAAAAGCGATATTTCAGTGAAAAAGAAATATATCAACAGTGTTCAGACAATTGACATGCTTTTAAAAATAAATCAGACTTTGATCCCTATCTGACCTGAGACTAAAATAGATTCCAGATGATTACTATTTTTAAAGGAAACAAATCAAACAATAGCGAAAGGCCTGGGAAAAGTAAAAGAAAATTATTGTAATAATCATATAATTATTTGTCTAAGAAAAAGAAAAACCTCAAATATAAAGAAAAGTGACAAATTTACATTTCTATAATAAACAAATCAACTATAAACAAAATAAAAAATCCCACTCAGAATATCCTGAAAAAGGAAGGAGAATATATATACATTCAAATGCTAACAAAGGCACAGAATATTTCTGGAATTAAAAAAAAAAACTGGTTGCAGTGGTTATATCTAGGAAGAAGGGCTGGAAAAGAGGCTTACTTTATAATGAATATCATTTTAAATTATGTTTATATGAATTTCTGAATTAAGAATAAAACTAGTTAAAAATTTAAGAGATTATACTGACAAAACAGAACCAGACCAAGAATAGCATTGATGATGACTGGCAACACTGCCTGTTATTAAAATATATTGTAGGGAAGGTTGCATAAACTTCCAGTTATGAAATAATTAAGTTATGAGGATATAATGTAGAATATGGTGGCTACACTTAATAATACTGTATCACATATTTGAAAGTTGCTAAGAAAGTAGATCTTAAAAGTTCTTATCAAAAGAAAAAAATTTTTTGTAACTATCTATAGTGACAGATGTTAACTGAACTTCTTGTGATCATTTCACAATATATACAAGTACTAAATGATTATGTTGTACACTTGAAACTAATGTTTCATGTCAATTATGCCTCAAATTTAAAAGTTAAATAGGGGCGCCTGGGTGGCTCAGTCAGTTAAGCATCTGACTCTTTCTTGGTTTTGGCTCAGGTCATAATCTCAGGGTCATGAGATCAAGCCCCCCCATCGGGCTCTGTGCTCAATGCAGAGTTGGCTTGAGATTCTGTCTCTCCCTCTCCCTCAGCCCCTCCTCTACTCCCACACAGGCGCAGGCATGCAGTCTCTCTCTCAAATAATCTTTTATTTATTTTTATTTTATTTATTTATTTATTTTACACAGAGAGAGAAACAGTGAGAGAGAGAGAGAGAGCACAAGCAGGGGGAGCGGCAGGCAGGGGGAGAGGGAGAAGCAGGCTCCCTGCTGGGCAAGGAGCCCGATGCGGGGCTCAATCCCAGGACCCTGGGATCATGACCCGAGCCAAAGGCAGACACTTAAGACTGAGCCACCCAGGTGCTCTTAAATAAATCTTTTAAAAGAAAAAGTTAAATAAAGTGCCTGGCAGTGGAGTGTTAGTAGTCATTTTTGCCTTAATAAATTAATCAAATAACAAACTAAATAAAAAAAATTCACCTCACAGTTCGTCCCAGTCTCATAATATGGCCTTGTTCTGTGATGCTTCAATTATTCCCAGATACTAACATTTTATCTCACAGATATTCCTCTATTCATAAAATTGTAAATCACACACATGCGTATTATTTTCTTCTATTGGAACTCCCCAATATTAAAGTTGTTTTTATGAAGTTATTTTATACTGAATGGATCAAAAGTACAAAATAGAATCAACAAAAGGTAAGTTTTTCCTTACCTCTGGATTCTGACTAGTTCCTCTTTGTAGAAAATAATCCTTGATATTAGTTTCTTATGTCTAATTCAGATAGTTTGTGTTTATGAGCACAGATATGGAAATGCTTTTTGTTTTTTAAAAATATACAAATGGTGGCTTTCTATATAGTGATTATTAGCTCCTTAACAAAACACCTTGGAGAATGGCTTCTTTTACTTTAGTGTTAAAGCAGCATCCTATTTCATAAGTGTATCTAGTTTATATAACCCTTTCCTTATAAACTTACGTTGTTTTCAGTCTCTCCCTATTACAAACCCCTCTTCAATAAAAAAAACTTGTACATCGCAGCATGAACAAGTGTGATATATCTAAATTCCTACATGTGTAATTGCTGGGTCAACATTTTTTGTTTTTAAATATTTCTAAAACTAAATACATGATTGTTAAAGCACCTTCTCCAAGAAGGTTATGCAAATGACCCTCCAATTCACAATACTGAGAAAAATCTGTATTTATATATCCTTCCAAATTAGGTAACTAATTCATTTTCAGTTTTGCCCACTGATGAACAAAATAGGAAATCACTGTTCATTTTAATTTGACTAACAAGTATAAACATTTATTTGTCAATTTAAGATTTCTATGATTTATCATAGTCCCTGAAATAAAATAATTGTTGAATAAACGAACTGTCCTTACTGTCTTTTTTTTTGAATGTCAGATGCTTTGCTCATTTTTATCCTGAGGTATTGTTCTTTTCTGTATAGACATGAAAAAGACTATTCTTGCAAGGCTTAAAGTGTATAAAGTGCCTAAGCACTACCTGTTAATAACAGGCCCTCTACCTTCTCTACCCCTTCCTTAGTATATAATCTCGTTTAACCTTCACCAAAATCCTCAGTGGTGGGTGACATTATTCCTATTTTATACATGAGTACATTGAAACTCAGAGACTAAGCTGTCTAAGGTTACTCAATTGGAAAATCCTCCTTCAGAGAACAAAAGTAAGCCACGCTAAGGACTTAAACACAAGCATATGTCCTTTTGTTACGCTGTGCTTCACTGCATTTCACAGACTGAAGGTGTGTGGCAACCCTGAATTGAACAAGTCTGTCAGCACCATTTTTCCAACAGCATTTGCTCACTTTGTGTCTCTCTGTCATACTTTGGTAATTCTGACAATATTTCAAGGCTTCATTATTATTATATTTGTTAGGGTGATCTGTGATTAGTGATCTCTGATGTTACTATTGGTAATTGTTTTGGGGCACCACAAACTGCACCCATCTAAGAGCGCAAAGGTAATCAATAAATGGGTGTGTGTCCTGACTGCTCCACTGACTAGTCATTCTCCTGTTTCTCTCCCACTCCTAAGGCCTCCCTATTCCTTGAGACACAATAATATTGAAACTGGCTGATTAACAGCCCTAAGTGTTCACATGAAAGGAAGAGTCACACATCTCTCGTTTTATTTTTTTTTTACATGTCTCTCACTTCAAATCAAAAGCCAGAAATGATTAAACTTAGTGAGGAAGGCATGTCAAAAGCTGAAACAGGCTGAAAGCTAGGCCTCCTGCACCAAACAGTTAGCTAAATTGTGAATGCAAAGGAAAAATTCTTGAAGGAAACTAAAAGCGCTTTTCCAGTGAACATGTGAATGATAAAAGAGCAAAACAGCTTTATTGCTATTATGGAGAAAGTTTCAGTGGTCTGGATAGAAGATCAGACCAGCCATAACATTCCCTTAAGCTAAAACCTAATCCAGAACATGGCCCTAACTCTCTTGAATTCTATGAAGGCTGAGAGAGGTGAGGAAGCTGCAGAAGAAAAGTTTGACACTAGCAGAGGGTGGTTCATGAGGTTTAAGAAAGGAAGCCATCTCCATAACATAAAGGTGCAAAGTAAAGCAGAAAGGGCTGATGTAGGAGGATCATTTGCTTCCAGATTGACTGCAGGTAAATAAAATTGCAGGTAAGTGAAACAGTGGAGAACGGGGACTACTATACTCTTTCCCCTTGGCTAGATACTATCTAAGCTACTACTCCTTTTGTCAAGAATGAGCAAAAATGTCTTTTCTTTTGTAAAGCTTTCCTTCATTTTCCCTTTCCATAATTCAAGAGACTTTGTACTATTTTCTACTAATGACTTTTTAAATGCCTACCCTCACTGGCAAATTATGAGCTCCTATAGGGTTTAAGTCATCCTTGTAATTACAGAGAGTATTATAAAGTATACAATAGAGATACATAATACAATAGAAAAGAACATAAACAATGGTAAAATATGCTGGAATGCCTTTGGGAATGTCTTTTGAATTAGAAGTAGTTACATACGTAAAATCTTAAATAGTCCTAATATTTTTTTTTTTTTAGAAAGGAGGGAAAGTTAAAAAGCTCCTATGTCTGAAAAGAGATCATATTTATACCTTTCATGAGTAAACATTTTCACGTTTCTGCCATTTTAGGAAGCCACCACTGATAACAAGTCATAGATTTCAAGATATGTCTGCCACTGTAAATTTTTGTAAAGACGTAAATGATAACCCCGTAGGCATCTGGTAAATATTCCTTAAATATATCCACAGAAATACTGTAAAATGTACTTCACACTGCTAAAAATTACTTCTCGTTAACATAAGAAATAGATTTTAACTTACTAAATCTGTTTCTTTTTTTCTTCTTTTCTTTCTTTCTGTTTTTGGTACCTGATGGGAGAGAAATACAGAAACTGTGATATAACAAAGACAAACATGCTTTCTTCTTTGCAAATGCTGAGATTTTTGCTCCACAGGTAATAGTGTAAGCAGCTTTTTATTGTTCAAAAGAAAATGTGCAGTTCTAGCAAGCAAATGTAAGAAAATTTTTAAATTCAGTGAAACATAATATTCATAAAAGTAACAGAATAAAAGGTAGATACTTTAGGGATTCTTATCTTTTTAAACATCATTTCTGTTCAGAAGCCACTCCATATTAATTTAAATGATTATTTTATTTTAGTCATTAACTGAATGATTACTAACTTTTAAGACTGCACTTTCCATATTTTGGCTCTAAAATACTCTCCATCCCAAAACTAAATATGAAAAGGTATCACTTGTGACACAGAAGGCTCTTTTATACATGACATTTCCTAATAACCACTGTATAGAACAATCCAAACCTAACCTTTAAGATTATAAACAAAGTCAGTATATGCTTACTAAAAATCTCTGTATAACCTAGACCTAGAACAGAAGAACTTTCAAGGATTAATTTATATCTGACTACTTCAAAAGTTAGTTAACATGGCTTGTAAATTTAAACACATATAAACTAGAATAACTGAAAATAGGACTCAATCAATAAAAAGGATTAATAGTATTCCTGATACCTAATAATTAGATACCTAATTATTTCAGCTGGGGTACTGAAAGGAAACATGTAACACATAACTTTGTCTTCTGTAATATGGATTTTATAATAGTTATTTAATAGGGCTGAAGCAAGAATTAAATAAAATATGCAACATCTAGCATAATTCCTGGCACTCAATAAATAAATATTATTACTGTTATACAGATTTCCAGAAGCACACATTTTCCTAAAACCTAACTCAAGAAGAAATATAATTTGTGGTTCCTTACAGAAAAGGCCATCAAATGATACAATGAATTACATCTTTAACCACAGTTTTTCAAAAGGAAATTCATGTAGTGACCTCTATCAAAGTAGAGGGTATAATGTTGAGGAAACAATGTTATACTTTAACTCAGCAAAGACTTATTAATTGCAGAGGGTTTAGATAATACGGTCTGATAAACTTGTAAGATAATTTGAATTGTTTGCTCTATCTAAAGTAGTGCTAAGTTGACATGTTCCCTGTAACGTTTTTCTCAAATATCAAACACTCTTCCAAACAGACTTTAAAAAAAAAGAATTCTTAACTGTATCCTTTTAGAAATCAAACATATAATATTTACCTTTGTGGGTATATAATCCAAAGTCTTGAATTCATTCATATATTCATCTAAAAACACTTTAAAAGTGTTGACCCAAACTCTGACTGGAGATTCACACCAATCACGCTGCTCAAGCCTCATGGTCTTTTCCAGAATCTGTTCAAATAGTGCGTAGAGGTCTTTATACCGTATGCTTTTCCCATCGTCTATCTAATGAGCAATAAGAGAAGACATGTAAGGTATTATATAAAGAAATTCTCTAAACATAGAAGATTGATTCAACTTGTATTGGGTAGTGTTTAGAATAAAGATCAGGATCCTTCCTAACGGGCAAGCCCATGAGGTCATGTTGTATCTGTAAATGCCCTACTGTGGAATGTCTGCAGAATAAAACCTATTAAATTTTAACAAAATACTTAACAGTTTAAACAACGTAACAGCTTCAGAAAGTCCTGGGAACTTCTCTACAAGTCTGGCTTTTAAACTATATTTAGCTATAGAGATTATTTGCATCCCACTTAATTACCTATTGCCTCAGAAATGAAACTTGTTTAGATAGTTCCACTCTAAAATTGAAAGAACAAATACTTGAATCCTTCCCTAATGATACATTAGGTAACCATTATTTTATTTTTCCAAAGAAGAATGACATGTCCTGAAAAACACTGTATTACTTATAAAGGAATCTACATGGGATTACTTTTAACTTATTTAAATAAGGTCTGGAACTTTTGTGAGAGGAAAAAAAAGGGGGGGGGGGCGCTTTAAATGACCAAAAAGTGTCATATATACTTAGAATTTGTTTCTCCTTCACTTCCTCAAAATAAGTTGAACATTTTTGATCAGAGTTAGAAAACCACTATTAAGCTATACTTCATAATTTTGGCTCTTCCTATGTGATTTAAGCGTACTGGAGCACCCAACAACCCGGAGTCCCTAATCTAGGAAATACAGGTATGAAGCAGAGATAAAGACATGAGCATAATAAGCAGTTCAGCAGGATTAGAAAAATACGGCCAACGTTGTCTCTATGCAAACCTAGTCATTTGCTATAGCCTGATTACTACTCTTACTATGGCCCTGAAATTCCTATTCTCTCAGACTGCATGGTTTATGTTTTTAAAAAAGCAAAAATTCTTATACTGAGAAAGAAAAAGTAAAGGATACACAAGAAAGTTCTCCTGACTTCTCTTTTCACAATGAATTATAGACTGAACAAAGAAAAATGATTAAATACAAATTATTTTATAGAATATGAAAATTCATAGATTCTAGAGATCAAAGCATTATTATCTACTTTAGCCTTCTAAAACCATAAACTTTATATGACCACTGTCATAAAATTATAAGGTAAATCTGAAAGTGAAATAAACTGATATACATAAACCAGTGAACATAAACTGCTCTAATTCCACTGGGGAAAAATGTATAATTCTACACATAGGAAAATTAGAAGCTAAAGCCAGAGCTAAAGGATTATGAGAAGTCAAAATAGTAGAGAGCCATAGAATCACATTTATAATATGTGAATTTATCATCTTATAAGAAGATTCAACATTGTAAGAGAGGAAAAAAAACTACTCAAGGAAACTGAAGGAAGGTATTAATCTGAGACCAGTCAGTATGCTTTCCCCTACCTATTCCTAAAACAAAAACAAGGAATTTGAGAAATCTCTCATTGAACACAGCCTCCGTATTATCTCCTACAGCATAGACAAATTTTTCATATGTTAACTACTGAATATCTCCTAACACAGTCCAACTTACCGCTAAGGCAGATGAATAAAAGCTGAAGATATTCTGCCGAAATTCTTTCAGGGCTTTTTTAAATACAACATCCACTAATGTGTCTTTCTTGCTGTCGTCATTATCTAGGTCATTCATCTGGGGGCCACAAAAAGTTTTTGTACACAATCAACTAATTAAAAAGAGGTGACTACAACAGTGATATTGATTGGTTCTTCAATAATGATGGTCCCGATGGTCCTGAAAGTGCAAGCCCCTGCTATTATGGGACCGAGGTAAAAGCATGACCAGACAGTCAATGTTTTATTACTACCAGATGATTTCAAAGGTCCTTCTAACACTATATTATTCTATCATTCTATTACCAGAGAAAAAACTCCAAGTATGCAATGACAAGCCGCACCTTAACACATGGAATATAATGACAATTAAGGTAAAATGCAAGTCAACAGTAAAGCATAAAACCTTAACTCCTGTCCACCCAGTCTGAGTAATGCATATCCTGTTAGTTAAATCTTTTTCATAAAGAACACAGACCATCTAACTTACTGAAGCATATGTAAACTTGATCTATAGGGGCCATATTCTGATAAAAACAAGCATTCCATGGTCAAAGCCACTTAGGAGCCTAACTCAGCATGCAGAGTGTACCTTTTTCAGAAGAAATTCATCCATACTTTTTAAATCACTGACACTTGCTATGATCTGGACAGAGTCATTTTGCCAGTGCATAGACTCCAAAGCCACATTGCTGATCTTCACACTTCGCTTCCGCTTTGCCTTTGGAGAAGGTTCTTTGTTCTCTTTAAACTCCTTCCGGCAACTACCAGGCAATTCTGGGCTCAAAGGAGGTGTCGGGTGATACTGAACTAATTCTATAATTCAAGATAAAGTATCCAAAAAAAAAATTTTAGTGAAAATATTGAAATCTCCACATTCTTCTTTTTAAATTTAACTTCCTTTAGTAAGTCACTGAAGGAAAAATATGTATCTGAAAAGCAAAGTAATATTAATGTTTGCAGTCAGGCAAAACAATAAATACAGACTGCACAATTGTACAGAAAATGTACTTTAAAATTACCACTTTTCAATGGAAAATGCCATTATGTCTGCGAAGGGGCTAAAGTCTGATACTAAAAACCTGGATGGAGGTATCTTATAGAACTAAAGCCTGGATCCCAAATACCTCAGTCCCAAAGGAAAAAAAGAAGAGTATATGTAACCACCCTAGCACATTAAATGCTGACCATTAAACCAATCATAGCTTTACTATATTTGTTTGAAAGAATATTCAGCTATATATAAATTCAGCAAACCAGTGAAGTTTGATAATTATTATTATTTCATTACTAGGGTCTAAAGCCATAAATGCTTCAGTGATATTACCTGTAGTTATCCTGGCAACCTATCTAGGGAGCCAGGTAAGTCAACCAGCTCACTTCTTAGTCTCCTTAGTATTTAGGATTTTCTTATACATCTCCCAAATAACCGTCTGAATTTCTCAGAGAATTCCTGGAATGCATTACCTTTGTATATAATACTGGAAAGCACAACAAATCTTCTCTGTTTACACAGGGAAATTGACTGCATGTAAGTCCGTCATAATCTAGAACTATATTGGGTTTGCCAAAGCCCTACCTGGGGCTTGATAAATATGTTGGCCCCTCCTCACTTCACATATCTATTTGTTTCCCCCACATGTATTCATTCACCTGTCCAATGCTATGTCCTCATTCCCTCTAAAAGCTAACTCTGATAATTAAGGAAAAAAGTAGCCTCCTACATGCTAAATGCCACCTCAGGCAGAAAGGAAGACAAGCCCAATCTCTGATATGGCACCAGAATAAAAATTATAAAGATATAGATGCTAATTAGTATCAATTGATTTTAATTCCATTATAGAACCAAGACATAGAAGTACCTAATAATTTCATTTAGCAAAGTAAATATCTTTCCTATAATAAAAGAAATAATGATTACTAAAGAAATTATAATACTGCTTCAGTATTAAAAACAAGGGATACCTTAATAAATTACTACCCAAAGATAAATAAAAGCTACAATCTTTAAATACATATATATATAAAAAGGATATATAAAAAAGATATATATATATATATCTCCTTATGAAGCAACACACAATGAAGCCTGCTAATAATATATGCTTCAACTTAAGAGCTTTATGCTTCCTTCTTAAGAATTAACCAGGAGAATAGAACTGAGAAAAATGAAAAATTTAGAATGATTACTATAAGCCAGATTAGATACAAGAAATCGATCCTCTCAGTAATGTAATGGTAAGGATTTCCCAAATTTCCAAACTGGACTTGTAGTATTCACTTAATTTACTATTGATTTTATCTATATTGTTTTGCCAACTCATAGGAGCAAAGCCACAAGACACAAAAACAGGGCTCTAACCATTTTTTTCTCTGACACACAGGTGCCTCTGCTTTGGCTCATCCATTCCTACGTGAAGCTTAATAATCTTATTCTCCTTGTTCCTTTGTCTTATCCAGATATGAGAAGTTTTGTTTACTTATTGTAACTCGCCCTGTTCTTTCCTTTAGAGATAACTTTCTTCCTAGACCCACTTTCTATTTTATTCACCTACCCACTGGTATTTACCCACTCATTACCACACACCCACCTCTGATGTATGTCCATCCCATCACTGTTGAAGATAGCTGGCATCTTTGCGTAACGATTAAAAATTCTCATACATGTTTGAGCAAAGGGTTGGGGAAAACTGCATAATCATCTAATGCTGGAATTACTGGAATCCTTAGAGTTAGTAATTCTAGCATTTAGAAAGGCCAATTTTCTCAACAGATGAACTGTCGGGTATGTTCAAGTGTGTTATGATTGATGCCCCAAAAATTAAAATAACAGCTACAATTATAAAGTCAGTATACTATAGCAAATACTTAATATACAGTAGGTATTTAATATGTACCACAGTGGTTAAGAATGTGGCCTCTGGAGCTAGGCTACCTAAATTCAGATCTCAGCTCTGCCAACTACTATAAGTGCATAAGGAAATAACTTCTCTGTGCTTCAGCCTTCTCATCTATAAAATGGGAATAATAATCATATCAACCCCCCAAAATTGAGAGGATCAACTGCGTTAACACATACAACATGCTTAGTACAGTGCCTTGAACATGGTAAGCACTTAAATATTAGCTGCTATTATCTTTAATTTTTACTAATTATACATATTTCTTAAGTGAATGAATGACAGCTAAATTTTTACACTTTAGAAAACTGAGGCTAACTGAAGATGCACCATCATTCTTTAGTTGTTGTTGCTTCACTGTTTTGTACCACACTTCCTTGGAACTTCTATACAATGTCATTTTATAATTATCTTTTACTTAAGGAAAGATTTTACAATTCTGGTCCTATTCCATTAGACTATCTGGCCAACAGGATTGCCATTACAAATACTAGAGGAATAATGAACTCTCAGAAAGAGTGAACAAATTATAAAGACAATCTCCATTCTTTGTCCATTTTTACCATCTGGAAACTGATGAGCTGGAATCATATCAGAGCCAGCAAAGAATCCCGAAACCTCTGACTGGGTGGCAGCTTTCACTCGGGTAGTCTTCTTCTCCCCTTGTTTCCCTTTGGCCCAGAATCTCATCTTAGCTCTCTGAGGTCTATTTTTAAAAATAAAGATAAAAATGGAAATTACTATGTTGCAGTGACAATATCTGTACATAACTTTGAGCTACATAAAGACCTTTCATGTGTATTACTTCATTTAACCTTCACACTTAAGTTTAATCATATTTAATCTTCGATTTCACATTTAAATTTCAATCTGGAAGGAAGATGGCTTCATCTTGAGTACAAGAAATAATAAGTCCCAGAGATGGTAAATAATTCCCCAAAATGAAATGGCTAAAAAGCAATGAAACTAGAATTCCAACTCAGGTTTTCTGGTTCCTAAGGTGCTATCTTTACATTCTTGCCCTCCTTCCGCTTGGACTTAGCACATAAACGACTTAACAACAAAGAAAATACTTTTTAAAACATCACTGATGTCCCATCACTCTAAAACATATTTGTTTACCTTTTTGGGGAGGGGTAATTTCCTTCCATTCTTTATCCATAAGTATGCCCATTTTTATATCACTATAATCATGATGAAGATACAATTTTAAACCTTTCCACTTACCATTATATAACAATGGTTTTAACTATTTTATATTTAGAAGTTATCAATATTATTAACAAAAACCACCATTTATTTGAGTTATTTTGCTCCAGACACAAGTGCTTACATTGGCTTACCTTAATTTATTTATAAAAACAAGTTTACTAAAAAAAAAAAAAAAAAAAAAGTTTACTTTCAAACTCCTATAACCATTATCTATGTGAAAACCTGGAACATTAGATAACTTTCCCTAAATTACACACTGAGTGACAAAACTGATAACTACTTTGCTATATGGCCTCATTCTTAGTGTTTATATACTCTCTCCCATCACGAAAATCAAAAAAACACGTTAATAATGACAGGTCACGTAAACTGACCATATATCATGTATCCAAATCCGATATGAGGAGTTTATTTGTGTATTCGTTTTTTCCTTTGTATATTCACTCAATCAAAAAAAACCATGAGCATCTACCAGGAGCCAGGCACTATGCCTTTATGATATACCTAATTTTCACACCTACTATAATAAATAGCTCTTAATATCCTTACATTTTACGCATAAGCAAACTGAGGCTTAGAGGACTGATGAAGCTGGAAGTTAAAATCAGGTCTATCTAGTTTTGAAACTCACATTCTTTTTTTTGTTCTTCCTTTTTTTTAAAAGCCTATTACTAAACTTAAACATCTCAAGAGTGTAAAGAAAAGTTGTTCCACAATGCTTATTACAAATGACAGCATCCTTGTGCCATTCTCCTTCCTTTTTTGCTCCCTGGAAGCAACCCTTTTGAATTGATTTAACTGACTTTTTAATATTTACCATACTTATATTGCTGTTGTACTTGAAACCACAAGTAATGATTAAGCATGTTCCAACACTTCTGTTCTCCACTCTGTTCCACAAAGACAGGTGTATCCCCAAAAGAATCAAAAGGTAATTTGAGTTATCTGAATATACAGTATTTTCTTATAGTAAGTCACTTTTTTATTATACAAATAATATTCACAACTGAGGTAGGCACTTTCCTGCATAACCTTTTTTCTAGAATTAATAAGTGTTTTGCTTTACATTTGCTCATTTATCTACATACAATGCACCTTGAAATGTTTTGCTAGTTGTGTATATCTCCTTTTAACATGTTCAAACAAAGCAGGTACTCCATTTTTTTTTTTTAAGATTTTATTTATTTATTTGACAGAGGGAGATATAGAGAGGGAACACAAGCAGAGGGACTGGTAGAGGGAGAAGCAGGCTTCCCACGGAGCAGGGAGCCCAAAGTGGGGTTTGATTCCAGGACCCTGGGATCGTGACCTGAGCCGAACGCAGACACTTAATGACTGAGCCACCCAGGCGCCCCGGCACTCCATTTCTTTTGACAAATCTCTCCCAGAGCTTTCCAACCTCCTCCAACAGGCATGGTTGCCCTCAGTGCTGGTTATACAACTAACATTTGAAAAGCTATTTTCTTTCTTTTTTTTTTTTTTTAATTTTTAAAAAAATTTTTTAGTTATGTTAATCCCCATACATTACATCATTAGTTTTTGATGTAGTGTTCCATGATTCATTGTTTGTGCATAACACGCAGTGCTCCACCCAGAATGTGCCCTCTTTAATACCTGTCTCCAGCCTAACCCATCCCCCCACGCCCTCCCCTCTAGAACCCTGTTTGTTTTTCAGAGTCCATCATCTCTAATGGTTCGTCTCCCCCTCCAACTTATTCCCCTTCATTCTTCCCCTCCTGCTATCTTTTTTTTTTCTTAACATATATTGCATTATTTTTCAGAACTACAGATCTCTGATTCATCACTCTTGTACGATTCACAGCGTTCACCATAGCACATACCCTCCCCAATGTCTATCACCCAGCCACCCAATCCCTCCCAGCCCCCCACCACTCCAGCAACCCTCAGTTTGTTTCCTGAGATTAAGAATTCCTCATATCAATGAGGTCATATGATACATGTCTTTCTCTGATTGATTTATTTCGCTCAGCATAACACCCTCCAGTTCCATCCGCGTCGTTGCAAATGGCAAGATCTCATTCCTTTTGATGGCTGCATAATATTCCATTGTGTATATATACACCACTTCTTTGATCCACTCATCTGTTGATGGACATCTTGGCTCTTTCCACAGTTTGGCTATTGAGACATTGCTGCTATAAACATTGGGGTGCACGTACCCCTTCGGATCCCTACATTTGTGTCTTTGTGGTAAATACCCAGTAGTGCAATTGCTAGATTATAGGGTAGCTCTATTTTCAACTGTTTCAGGAACCTCCATACTGTTTTCCAGAGCGGTTGCACCACCTTGCATTCCCACCAACAGTGTAGGAGGGTTCCCCTTTCTCCGCATACCTGCCAACATCTGCAATTTCCTCACTTATTAATTTTAGCCATTCTGACTAGTATGAGGTGGTATCTCATTGAGGTTTTGATTTGGATTAACCTGATGCCAAGTGATTTTGAGCATTTTTTCATGTGTCTGTTGGCCATTTGCATGTCTTCTTTGGAAAAATGTCTGTTCATTTCTTCTGCCATTTCTTGATTAGATTATTTGTTCTTTGGGGGTTCAGTTTGATAAGTTCTTTATAGATTTTGGATACTAGCCCTGTATCTGATGTGTCATTTGCACATATTTTCTCCCATTCTGTCTGCTGTCTTTTGGTTTTGTGGACTATTTCTTTTGCTGTGCAAAAGCTTTTTATCTTGATGAAATCCCAATAGTTTATTTTTGCCCTTGCTTCCCTTGCCTTTGGCGATGTTTCTAGGAAGAAGTTGCTGCGGCTGAGGTCGAAGAGGTTGCTGCCGCTGAGGTCGAAGAGGTTGCTCCTGTGTTCTCCTTTAGGATTTTGATGTACTCCTGTCTCACGTTTAGGTCTTTCAACCATTTGGAGTCTATTTTTGTGTGTGGTGTAAGGAAATGGTCCAGTTTCATTCTTCTGCATGTGGCTGTCCAATTTTCCCAACACCATTTGTTGAAGAGACTGTCTTTTTTCCATTGGACATTCTTTCCTGCTTTGTCAAAGACGAGTTGACCATAGAGTTGAGGGTCCATTTCTGGGCTCTCTATTCTGTTCCATTGATCTATGTCTCTGTTTTTGTGCCAGTACCATACTGTCTTCATGATGACAGCTTTGTACTAGAGCTGGAAGTCTGGAATTGTGATGCCACCGGCTTTGCTTTTCTTTTTCAATATTCCTCTGGCTACTCGGGGTCTCTTCTTGTTCCATACAAATTTTAGGATGATTTGTTCCATTTCTTTGAAAAAAGTGGATGGTATTTTGAAGGGGGATTGCATTGAATGTGTAGATCGCTCTAGGTAGCATTGACATCATCACAATGTTTGTTCTTCCAATCCATGAGCATGGAACGTTTTTCCATTTCTTTGTGTCTTCTTCAATTTCTTTCATGAGTATTTTAGAGTTTTCTGAGTACAGATCCTTTGCCTCCTTGGTTAAATTTATTCCTAGGTATCTTACGGTTTTGGGTGCACTTGTAAATGGGATCGACTCCTTGATTTGTCTCTCTTCTGTCTTGTTGTTGGTGTATAGGAATGCCACTGATTTCTGTGCATTGATTTTATAGGCTGCTACTTGACTGAATTTCTGTATGAGTTCTAGCAGTTTTGGGGTGGAGTCTTTTGGGTTTTCCACATACAGTATCATATCATCTGCAAAGAGTGAGTTTGACTTCCTCTTTGCCGATTTGGATGCCTTTGATTTCTTTTTGTTGTCTGATTGCTGTGGCTAGGACTTCTAATACTATGTTGAATAGCAGTGGTGAGAGTGGACATCCCTGCCACGTTCCTGACCTTAGGGGAAAAGCTCCCAGCCTTTCCCCATTGAGAATGATAATTCGGTGTAGGTTTTTCATAGATGGCTTTTATGATATTGAGGTATGTACCGTCTATCCTTATATTCTGAAGAGTTTTGATCAAGAAAGGATGCTGTACTTTGTCAAATGCTTTTTCTGCATCTGTTGAGAGGATCATATGATTCTTGTTCTTTCTTTTGTTAATATATTGTATCACGTTGATTGATTTGCGGATGTTGAACCAATCTGGCAGCCCAGGGATAAATCTCACTTGGTCGTGGTGAATAACCCTTTTAATGTACTGTTCGATCCTATTGGCTAGTATTTTGGTGAGAATTTTTGCATCCATGTTCATCAAGGACATTGGTCTGTAATTCTCCTTTTGGATGGGGTCTTTGTCTGGTTTTGGGATCAAGGCAATGCTGGCCTCATAAAATGAGTTTGGAAGTTTTCCTTCCATTTCAATTTTTTGGAACAGTTTCAGGAGAATAGGTATTAATTCTTCTTTAAATGTTTGATAGAATTCCCCTGGGAAGCCATCTGGCCCTGGGCTTTTGTTTGTTGGAAGATTTTTGATGACTGCTTCAATTTCCTTAGTGGTTATGGGTCTGTTCAGGTTTTCTATTTCTTCCTGGTTCAATTCTGGTAGTTGATACATCTCTAGGAATGTCCCCATTTCTTCCAGGTTATCTAATTTGCTGGCATAGAGTTGCTCATAATATGTTCTTATAATTGTTTGTATTTCTTTGGTGTTGGTTGTGATCTGTCCTCTTTCATTCATGATTTTGTTGATTTGGGTCCTTTTTGATGAGTCTGGCCAGGGGTTTATCAATCTTGTTAATTCTTTCAAAGAACCAGCTGCTAGTTTCGTGGATCTGTTCTACTGTTCCTTTTGTTTCTATTTCATTGATTTCTGACCTGATCTTTATTATTTCTCTTCTCCTGCTGGGTTTAGACTTCAGTTGCTGTTCTTTCTCCAGCTCCTTTAGGTGTAGGGTTAGGTTGTGTATTTGAGACCTTTCTTGTTTCTTGAGAACGGCTTGTATTGCTATATACTTTCCTCTCAGGACTGCCTTTGCTGTATCCCAAAGATTTTGAGCAGTGTGTTTTCATTTTCATTGGTTTCCATGAATTTTTTAAATTCTTCTTTAATTTCCATTCATTCTTTAGTAGGATGCTCTTTAGCCTCCATGTATTTGAGTTCTTTCCGAATTTCCTCTCGTGACTGAGTTCTACTTTCAAAGCACTGTGGTCTGAAAATATGCAGGGAATAATCCCAATCTTTTGGTACTGGTTGAGACCTGATTTGTGACCTAGGATGTGATCACTTCTGCAGAATGTTCCATGGGCACTAGAGAAGAATGTGTATTCCGTTTCTTTGGGATGGAATGTTCTGAATATGTCTGTGAAGTCCATCTGGTCCAGTGTGTCATTTAAAGTCTTTATTTCCTTGTTGATCTTTTGCTTAGATGATCTGTCCATTTCAGTCAGGGGGATGTTAAAGTCCCCCACTATTTTTGTATTGGTGTCAATGTGTTTCTTTCCTTTTGTTATTAATTGCCTTATATAATTGGCTGCTCCCATGTTCGGGGCATACATATTTACAATTGTTAGATCTTCTTGTTGGATAGACCCTTTAAGTAGGATATAGTGTCCTTCTTCATCTATTACAGTCTTTGTTTTAAAATCTAATTTGTCTGATATAAGGATTGCCACCCCAGCTTTCTTTGGTGTCCATTAGCATGCTAAATGGTTTTCCACCCCCTCACTTTCAATCTGGGGGTGTCTTTGGGTATAGAATGAGTCTCTTGCAGACAGCATATTGATGGGTCTTGTTTTTTAATCCAATCTGATAGCCTGTGTCTTTTGATTGGGGCATTGAGACCATTTACATTCAGGGTAACTACTGAAAGGTATGAATTTAGTGCCATTGTATTGCCTGTAAGGTGACTGTTACTGTACATTGTCTGTGTTCCTTTCTGACCTAGGCTGCTTTTAGGCTCTCTTTTTGCTTAGAGGACCCCTTCCAATATTTCTTGGAGGGCTGGTTTCATGTTTGCAAATTCCTTTAGTTTTTGTTTCTCCTGGAAGCTTTTTATCTCTCCTTCTATTTTCAATGACAGCCTAGCTGTATATAGTATTCTTGGCTGCATATTTTTCTCGTTTGGTGCTCTGAAGATCTCATGCCAGTCCTTTCTGGCCTGCCAGGTCTCTGTGGATAGGTCTGTTGCCAATCTAATGTTTCTACCATTGTAGGTTACATATCTCTTCTCCCGAGCTGCTTTCAGGATTTTCTCCTTGTCTCTGAGACTCGTAAGTTTTACTATTAGATGTCGGGGTGTTGACCTATTTTTATTGATTTTGAGAGGGGTTCTCTGTGCCTCCTGGATTTTGATGCCTGTTTCCTTCCCCACATTAGGGAAGTTCTCTGCTATTATTTGCTCCAATATACCTTCTGCCCCTCTCTCTCTTTCTTCTTCTTCTGGGATCCCAATTATTCTAAGGTTGTTTCGTCTTATCGTATCGCTTCTCTCTCGAATTCTGCCCTCGTGATCCTGTAGTTATCTTTTTCTCAGCCTCTTTATTTTCCATCATTTGGTCTTCTATATCGCTGATTCTCTTTTCTGCCTCATTTATCCTAGCAGTTAGTGCCCCCATTTTTGACTGCACCTCATTAATAGCCTTTTTGATTTCGACTTGGTTAGATTTTAGTTCTTTTATTTCTCCAGAAAGGGTTTCTCTAATAACTTCTACACTTTTTACAAGCCCAGCTAGTACCTTTAAAGTCATGATTCTGAACTCTAGGTCCGACATCGTACTAATGTCAGTATTGAGTAGGTCCCTGGCAGACGGTACTACCTCTTGTTCTTTTCGCTGAGGTGATTTTTTTCGTCTTGTCATTTTGTCCAGAGGAGAATAAATGAATGAGAGAATAGAATGCTAACAGGTTAAAAACGTCTCCAGCAAATATACCCTATACAAATCAGAAAAGACCTGAAACCAGGGGACAAGAAAGGGAAAGAAAGAAGAAAGAGGGGGTAAAAAAAGGAAAAGGAAAAAGATAAAAACAAACAAAAACAGAACAAAACAAAAAACAGAATATGATCAAATATGATCAGGCTAGTGCACAAATCAGTGCCACACACTAGATTTTGGTAGTATTTTGGTCTGTTAGAAGAAAGTGCCTGCTAAAATTTTAAAGGAAGAAAGACTTATATATGTACAAAATCAGGGTTGATACAATGAAGGGATGGAAGAAGACTGTAAAGATGAAAATTATAAAAGATTTTATAAATTGATAAGAAGTTGTTTTTAAAAAGAAAGAAGATTTAAAAAAAAGAAAAAAGAAAAAAAGAAAAAAAAAGGCAGAGAATGTGATCAGGCAGGAGACTAGAACAAAGCCATACACTAGTGATTTAGGATATATTTTGATCTTTTAGAAGAAACTATCTCAAAATTTTAAAGAGAGAACAACTTATATATATATGCCAAAAATAAGGGTAACTAGTATGAAGGGATAAAAATATGACTCTAAAAATGAAAAATACATGTTTTTTTTTAAAAAAGGGATTGATAAGATGTTGCTTGAAAAAGGGAAAAAGAAAAATTCAAAAAAAAAGTTAAAAAATTAACTTTGGAAAACTAATGAATTATGGTAAAAAAAGCCATGAATTCTATGTGCAGTATTCCCATAGCGCTAGAGTTTTCCCGTTCTCCTTGATCGGTAAACTTGGTCTTGGCTTGCTGGCTGTTCGTGCTGATCTTCTGGGGGAGGGGCCTGTTGCCGTGGTTCCCAAATGTCTTTGCCAGAGGCGGAATTGACCCGCCCTTGTGAGTCCAGGCTAAGCAAGCTGCTCAGGTTTGCTCTCAGGAGCTGTTGTTCCCTGCAAGCTCTCAGTACAGCTTTGGAGGACCAGGGTGAAAATGGTGGCCTCCCAATCTCTGCCCGGAGGAGCTGAGAACTCGGGGCCCCGCTCCTCAGTGTGCCCCCAGAGAAAAGCAGTCACTCCTGTCTCCCCAGTCTCCGGCCACACTCCATGCTCACCCGGCCTGTGACCAAGCATTTCTATCTCTGGCACCGGACCCCGTGTGGAGTCTCCAAACCCAGCAGATCCCTGCGGTGCGCTTCTGCGCCGCTCCTCCTGGGGGAGGAAGGGGAGTCTCCCCGGCTCTGCCGCTTGTTGGGTCCCTGCTGGAGGCGCAGTGGCCCGACTGGGCCGCGGATCACGGTTTATGGGCAACCCCGAGCTGAGAGCCCGTGCCTCGGCTCTTTCTCTGCAGCCGGCTTCCCCGCTCCGATACCTGGGAGCTCTGTTGCCCTCAGGCACCCCCAGTCTTTCTGTGACGAGGGTCCTGAGACCACACTGTCCCGCGAGGGTTCCACCCCCCACTTAGCCCCTGGAGTGACGTCCCTCAGCGGAGCCGACTTCTAAAAGTTCTGATTTTGGGCGCCTGGGTGGCTCAGTTGGTTAAGCGACTGCCTTCAGCTCAGGTCATGATCCCGGGGTCCTGGGATCGAGCCCCGCATCAGGCTCCCTGCTCGGCGGGAAGCCTGCTTCTCCCTCTCCCACTCCCCCTGCTTGTGTTCCCTCTCTCACTGTGTCTCTCTCCGTCAAATAAATAAATAAAATCTTTAAAAAAAAAAAAAAAATAAAATAAAATAAAATAAAAGTTCTGATTTTGTGCACCGCGGCTCTATCACTTGCCAGAAGTGGCTGACGGAGGCCCCCTCCCCCGCCGTCTAGCCTCCCGAATATCGCCTCGGATTCACTTCTCCGCACGTCCTACCTTCCAGTAAGTGGTCGCTTTTCTGTTCAGAGTGTTGTTACTATTCTTATCTTCGATCTCCTGCTGAGTTTGTAGGTGTTCAGAATGGTATGATCCCTATTCACCTGAATTCCTGAGACCAGAGGAAATCCAGGTCCTCCTACTCCTCTGCCATCTTGCTCCGCCCCCCTTTTTTTTATTTTATTATGTTATGTTAGTCACCATACATCATTAGTTTTTGATGTAGTGATCCACGATTCATTGTTTTCATATAACACCCACTGCTCCATGCAGTATGTGCCTCCTTAATACCCATCACCGGGCTAACCCATCCCCCCCCACCCTCCCTCCCCTCAAAAACCCTCAGTTTGTTTCTCAGAGTCCACAGTCTCTCATGGTTCATCTCTCCTTCCGATTTCCCCCCCTTCATTTTTCCCTTCCTTCTCCTAATGTCCTCCATGCTGTTCCTTATGTTCCACAAATAAGTGAAACCATATGATAATTGACTTTCTCTGCTTGACTTATTTCACTTAGCATAATCTCCTCCAGTCCCATCCATGTTGATGTGAAAGCTGGGTATTCATCCATTCTGATGGCTGAGTAATATTCCATTGTACATATGGACCACATCTTCTTTATCCATTCATCTGTTGAAGGGCATCTCGGCTCTTTCCACAGTTTGGCTACTACGGACATTGCTGCTATGAACACTGGGGTGCATTTGACTCTTCTTTTCATTACAACTGTGTCTTTGGGGTAAATACCCAGTAGTGCAATTGCTGGGTCATAGGGTAGCTCTATTTTTAATTTTTTGAGGCACCTCCACACTGTTTTCCCAAGTGGCTGTACCAACTTGCATTCCCACCAACAGTGTAAAAGGCTTCCCCTTTCTCCACAACCTCTCCAACATTTGTTATTTCTTGCCTTGTCAATTTTTGCCATTCTAACTGGTGTAAGGTGGTATCTCAATGGGCTTTTGATTTGATTTGAATTTCCCTGATGGCAAATGATGATGACCATTTTTTCATGTGTCTGTTAGCCATTTGTATGTCTTCTCTGGAGAAGTGTCTGTTCATGTCTTCTGCCCATTTTTTGACTTGATTATTTGTTTTTTGGGTGTTGAGTCTGAGAAGTTCTTTATAGATCTTGGATACCAGCCCTTTACCTGTAGTGTCATTTGCAAATATCTTCTCCCATTCTGTGGGTTGCCTCTTTGTTTTGTTGACTGTTTCCTTTGCTGTACAGAAGTTTTTTTATCTTGATGAAGTCCCAAAAGTTCATTTTTGCTTTTGTTTCACTAGGCTTTGGAGATATATCTTGAAAGAAGTTGCTGTGGCTGATGTCAAAGAGGTTACTGCCTATGTTCTCTTTCTAGGACTTTGATGGATTCCTGTCTCACATTGAGGTCTTTCATCCATTTTGAGTTTATCTTTGTGTCTGGTGTTAGAGAATGGTTGAGTTTCATTCTTCTGCATGTGGCTGTCCAATTTTCCCAGCACCATTTATTGAAGAGACTGTCTTTTTTCCATTGCATACTTTTTCCTGCTTTGTCAAAGATCATTTGACCACAGAGTTGAGGGTCCATATCTGGGGCTCTCTATTCCGTTGGTCTATATGTCTGTTTTTGTGCCAGTACCATGCTGTCTTGGTGATCAGCTTTGTAATATAGCTTGAAATCGGGCAACGTGATGCCCCCAGCTTTGTTTTTCTTTTTCAACATTTCCTTGGCGATTCGGGGTCTTTTCTGATTCCATACAAATTTTAGGATTGTTTGTTCCAGCACTTTGAAAAATGTCATTGGAATTTTGATTGGGATGGCACTGAGGGTGCCAGCGATTGCTCTGGGTAGCATAGACATTTTAACAGTGTTTATTCTTCCGATCCATGAGCCTGGAATATTTTTCCATCTTTTTGTGTCTTCTTCAATTTCTTTCATGACTATTCTGTAGCTCCTAGAGTATAGATACTTTACCTTTTTGGTTAGGTTTATTCCGAGGTTATCTTATGGTTTTTGGTGCTATTGTAAATGGAACTGTTTCTCTAATTTCTCTTTCTACAGTTGCATTGTTAGTGTATAAGAAAGCAACTGATTTCTGTGCATTGATTTTGTATCCTGCCACATTACTGAATTGCTGTATGAGTTCTAGTAATTTGGGGGTGGAGTCTTTGGATTTTCCACATAAAGTATGTCATCTGCGAAAAGAGAAGAGTTTGGCTTCTTCTTTGCCAATGTGAATACCTTTTATTTCTTTTTGTTGTCTGATTGCTGTTGCTAGGACTTCTAGTACTATGCTGAACAATAGTGGCGAGAGTGGGCATCCTTGACATGTTCCTGATCTTAAGACAAAGGTTCTCAGCTTTTCCCCACTGAGGATGATATTCACTGTGGGTTTTTCATAGATGGATTTTATGAACTTGAGGAATGTTCCCTCTATCCCTATACACTGAAGAGTTTTAATCAGGAAAGGATGCTGTATTTTGTCAAATGCTTTTTCTGCATAATTGAGAGGACCATATGGTCCTCTTATTAATGTGTTCTATCACACTGATTGATTTGCAAATGTTGAATCACCCTTGCATCCCGGGAATAAATCCCACTTGGTCGTGGTGGATGATCCTTTTAATGTATTGTTTGATCCTATTAGCTAGGATTTTGTTGAGGATTTTGGAATCCATATTCATCAGGGATACTGGTCTGAAATTCTCCTTTTTGATGGGGTCTTTGCCTGGTTTGGGGATTAAAGTAATGCTGGCCTCAAAGAATGAGTCTGGAAGCTTTCCTTCTGTTTCTATTTTTGAAACAGCTTCAGGAGAATAGGTATTATTTCATCTTTGAGTGTTTGGTAGAATTCCCCAGGGAGTCCATCAGGCCCTGGACTCTTGTTTTTTGGGATGTTTTTGATCACTGCTTCAATCTTGTTACTGGTTATTGGCCTATTCAGGTTATCAATTTCTTCCTATTTCAGTCTTGGGAGTTTACAGGTTTCCAGGAAGGCATCCATTTCATCCAGGTTGCTCAGTTTATTGGCATATAGTTGTTGATAATAATTTCTAATAATTGTTTCTATTTCCTTGGTGTTAGTCGTGATCGCTCCCCTTTCATTCATAATTTTATTAATTTGGGTCCTTTCTCTTTTCTTTTGGATAAGTCTGGCCAGTGGTTTGTTGTTCTTATTAATTCTTTCAAAGAACCAGCTTCTAGTTTCATTGATCTGATCTACTGAGTTTCTGGTTTCTGATTCATTGATCTCTGCTCTAATCTTAATTATTTCTCTTGTAATTGAAAAGTTACTTTCACCATCATCATGGAAATTCCTTTTGTCTCTATTGTTCTATAATGAAATGTCTTTTAGTATGGGTCTGTTTCCATCCATTATATTGGGCAATCACTGGGCCCTTTGAATCTTGAAACTCATGTCCTTCAGTTCTATGAAACTTATTTGAATTACTTTATTAATGATCTGTCCTCCCCGTTTTCTTTGTTCTGTCTTTTTGGACCTCCCATTAGTGGCTCACTGGATCTCCTGAACTGCTCCTTTCTTTTCTGTTTTTTAATTTAACTGGTAATGGAAAGAAGGGCCATATGCACCCCAATGTTCAGAGCAGCAACATCCACAATAGCCAAACTGTGGAAAGAGCCGAGATGCCCTTCAACAGATGAACGGATAAAGAAGATGTGGTCCTTAACAAGTCAGGAAACAACAGATGTTGGCGGGGATGCGTAGAAAGGGGAACCCTCCTACATTCTTGGTGGGAATGCAAACTGGTGCAGCCACTCTGGAAAACAGTATGGAGGTTCCTCAAAAAGTTGAAAATAGAGCCACCATATGATCCAGCAATAGCACTACTAGGTATTTACCCCAAAGATACAAATGTAGGGATCTGAAGGGGTACGTGTACCCCGATATTTATAGCAGCAATGTCCACAATAGCCAAACTGTGGAAAGAGCCAAGATGTCCATCGACAGATGACTGGATAAAGAAGATGTGGTATATATATATACGGTGGAATATTATGCAGCCATCAAAAGGAATGAGATCTTGCCATTTGCAATGACACAGATGGAACTGGAGGATATTATGTTGAGCAAAATAAGTCAATCAGAGAAAGACATGTATCATATGACCTCATTGGTATGAGGAATTCTTAATCTCAGGAAACAAACTGAGGGTTGCTGGAGTGGTGGGGGGTGGGAGGGATGGGGTGACTGGGTGATAGACATTGAGGAGGGTATGTGCTATGATGAGGGCTGTGAATTGTGCAAGACTGTTGAATCAAAGATCTGTACCTCTGAAACAAGTAATACACTATATGTTAAAAAAAAAAGAAGAAGTAGATAGCAGGAGGGGAAGAATGAAGGGGGGATTAGAGGGGGAGATGAACCATGAGAGACGATGGACTCTGAACACGAACTATGGGTTCTAGAAGGGAGGGGGGTTGGATGGGTTAGCCTGGTGATGGGTATTAAAGAGGGCACGTTCTGCATGGAGAACTGGGTGTTATACGTATAACAATGAATCATGGAATACTACATCAAAAGCTAATGATGTAATGTATGGTGATTAACATAATAATTAAAAAAAAAGAAAATATGGTCCATATATACAATGGAATATTACTCAGCCATCAGAAAGGATGAATACCCAACTTTTACATCAACACGGATGGGACTGGAGGAGATTATGCTAAGTGAAATAAGCTGAGAAAGTCAATTACCATATGGTTTCACTTATTTGTGGAACATAAGGAATAGCATGGAGGACATTAGGAGAAAGGGAAAAATGAACGGAGGGAATCAGAAGGGGAGACCAACCATGAGAGACGATGGACTCTGAGAAACAAACTGAGGGTTTTAAGGCGGGGGCTGGAGGGATGGGTTAGCCCGGTGATGGGTACTGAGGAGGGCACATATTGCATGGAGCACTGGGTATTATATGAAAGCAATGAATCATGGAACACTACACATCAAAACTAATGATGTACTGTGTGGTGACTAACATAATAAAATTAAATTTAATTTAAAAAAATAAACAAATTCCAGTTAACATACAGTGTAATATTAGTGTCAGGTGTACAAGAATAGTGATTCAACGCTTCCATACAACACCTGTTGCTCATCACAAGTGCACTCCTTCATCCCTATCACTTATTTCACCCATTCCCCTACCCACCTCCCCTCTGGTACCCATCAGTTTGTTCTCTATAATTAAGGGTCTGTTTCTTAGTTTGTCTCTCTTTCTCCCCTTTGCTCACTTGTTTTCTTTCTTAAATTCAACATATGACTGAAATCATACTGCATTTGTCTTTCTCGGACTTATTTTGCTTATTAGCACAGTATTTTCTAGCTTCATCCATGTCGTTGCGAATGGGAGGATTTCATTCTTTTATACCATCTTCTTTATCCATTTGTCAATCAATGGACACTTGGGCTGTTTCCATAATTTGGCTATGGTAGATAATGCTGCTATAAACATCAAGGTGTATGTATCCCTTCGAATCAGTATTTTTGTATGCTTTGGGTACCCAGTATTGCACTTGCTGGGTCATAGGGTAGTTCTATTTTTAACTTTTTGAGGAAACTCCATGCTGTTTTTCAGAGTGGTTCCACCAGTTTCCATTCCCACTAACAATGTAAGAGGAGTCCCCCTTCGCTACATCCTCACCAATACCTGTTGTTTCCTATGTTGTTGATTTTAGACATTCTGTCTGGTGTGAGATGATATCTCACTGTAGCTTGATTTATATTTCCCTGGTGATGAGTGATGATGAGCATCTTTTCTTGTGTCTGTTGGCCATCTGTATGTCTTCTTTGGAAAAATGTCTATTCATGTCTCTTGCCCATTTTTCAATTGGATTATTCATTTTTTTGAGTGTTGAGTTTTATAAGTTCTTTATATATTTTGGATACTAACCCTTCCTCAGATATGTCATTTGTAAGTATCTTCTCTCAGATAGAACTAATAAATTCAGTAAAGTCAAAGGACACAAAACCAATGTACAGAAATCTGTTGCATTTCTATACACCAGTAATAAAGCAGCAGAAAGAGAAATTAAGAAATCAATCCCATTTCCAGTTGCACCCAAAACAATAATCTACCTAGGAATAAACCTAATCAAAGAGGTGAAAGGACCTGTATTCTGAAACTATAAAAAAACTTACAAAAAAAACTGAAGATGACACAAAGAAATGGAAAGACATTCCATGCTCATGGACTGGAAGAACAAATACTGTTAAAATGTCTATACTACCTAAATCAATTTTCTTATCTTTTCTTGTCTCTTCCATCTCTTTGTCTTTTTGCTCAACCTTCTAAGATATGTCCTCAACTTTCTTTCCAACTATTCTAGTTGTTTCTTTATGCTATCATATTTTTAATTTTCAAAGGCTCTTTTTATAATAAATGTTTCTCTTTCATACAGTTATATTTATTTACGCAGAAGGTCTGTTGATTAGTTTCATTTGTCTGTCTGGAAGTTTTCTTTACACTGCATAGTTTATTTCCTCCAAGTTGCATTATATCCATTAATTTTAGTTTCGTTGATATAAAGTGTTTCTTCAAATGTAAAAAGTAGGATTAAAAAACAAAACAACACACTGTTTGAAAGTTCTACTATGCATTGGTGGAGCTTCCAAACTGGTTTTCCTTGTATGATTATCTGACTAGTCCATTTTATAGGGAGAACCCCTGGTACCAATATCTCTAGGTCTTCCCTTGAGAGCTGTACAAAAGTCCCAAAGACTTTTTGAACCATCTGCTTAGGAAAATGTGAAATGTGGAAACTGAGTGGAAGAAAAAATTAGGGGAATCTTAACATTCAGTATGTAAACATTCATTAAATCTCCTTATTCCAAATATGTACCCATGTCCTCAAATGTATCTGAGAACCTCCAAGAACAGAGATCTTCTTTTTTATCCTTTCCAGAGAATAAGTCTCCAGGTTTCTGCTAGGATTTGGGAAGATCAGTCAGCCAGATGCTTTACCCAGATTTACCCAGTTAGTTTAGGATTCAGCTTTCTTCTATCTACTAAGACAATTTAAAATTTGTCTATTTACTTTTTGGATTCCATAGTTTTATTATTGTTGTCTCCAGCTGTTTTATTGTTTGTTGTTGCTTGTCCTGCATAGGTTTTGTCATTTTAGCAATTTTGGAGGAAGAAGTAGAAATTAAATTTATATATTTAATCTGCTATCTCCAGCCATATATGTCTTTCTACTACGGTTATCTTTTTCCCAAAATTTAATCTCTAGCATAATCTGGTCTGGATTTGCATTATCATGGATTATGGCACTACAGACATGGAGGAAATGGCCTTTAATAGGATTAAGAACCAGAAAGATTTCAATGTAATCTTCAAGTGTTCACTGAGGGTTCAATTGCCTTATATAACACAGTAAGAGACAAAGATATTCACTTGACAAATAACGTCATATAATATCTTCAAGGGAACAGAATTATTTCCTGAAACTCTTTTTTCCAGTTCCATTTGTTAAACACTTAACTCAGAAGAGAATCCAAATCCAAAGCTGGGAAATATTTTCACTCTCATCTGATTTAATCTCCTTTCTCTTAAAACAAAAACCACAAGTGATATAATGATTTAGATTTCACCCAAATCACACTGCTAAACATATAGAAAGATAAAGCTTGTCACGTAAATCTGAATTATCATGTGCCTGTCATACAGTAGGTACTTAATATTTGTTGAAAAATAGATAAATCTCAAATTATACCTTATGTCCGAATCTGAAGCCTTCTGCCTCACTGCCAATGTTGTAATCTCTCCTTGAGACATAGTCTTATGAAGCTTTGTTTCTTCATCAACTGAAGAAAATCGCTGTGATGTCTGTAATAATTACATATATGAAAGACTTTAAAACCAAGTAACTATATCACAACACTGCAATTAAAACTCAAGTTATAGAACTGAGAATTACATCTATTAAAATATATAAAAATACATTCATATTGTTCAGCCATTCATTGAAATAAAAGAACCTACTAAAAACTTTATTACCTTCCTAGAATGATCTGAAGTAAAGAGAACTTGGGTCAATGAAATGCTGAATAGGACCTACCAGTTCCTGTTTTCTGACAACTTAACAATATCAAGTGGAAAGGTAAGAAAAAAGTCAAAGCCAACTAAAGATACAGACAAAAGATCCAGGATCTGATAAATCTAGAATACTAAGTATAGCCTTTCATGCCTCCTTTTATGTGTCCCTACAAGTAATAATTACTTTTATGGCCTAACTTGCTACTGTAGATTCTTATTATACCTAGTCAAGGATTTAAGAGAGGAAAATTAAAAACCAAAGGACCAAACAATTAAGATCATTATCACCACTACTGTTCTAAACAACTTAAGATGGCTTTATCAAACTGGGACCTGAATTTCAAATGGCAATTCTTGTTCCATTTATTTACAATGTGCCCCTTTAAAGAAAAGCCCATTCAGAAGAAAAAATTTCTTGTTACCTATTCAAATCCTTCCCTAGTTATTTCATTTTTCTATAATTATAGTATCTTTTCATTAGCCTTTTAGTCTGCTACAACAGGGACCTGTTTTATCTTCTTGCCTGACACAACCAAAACCAAAAACAAAACAAAAACCCAGACAAAATAGTAAAAACCAGCATTTATCAAGATGATGGACAGTTATCCTTGAGAGATGGGAAACAAAGGAAGTGAGTCCTTCATCTGCCCCAGCTTAGTGCCTTGAGACAGTTTCCAGACTGTGACACAGAGAGGAGGTTTCAGGTGAACCCTGGCAGACTCTCTGAGTTGAACACACGAGGTTGAAAGTCCAGAGAGATTAAAGACCAAAAGAAAGGGGGACGGGGACTGAAGAGGAAAGAGATGCACAAAAAAAAGAGCTCTGGAGATCTTCAGAGGGTATTTAGCTGAGTACTAATCAACACTTCTATGTCAGACAACTACCCAACACCAGGCAAAGGACCACCTGAAAGGATTAAAGGTAATAGTGCCCAGCACTATTTACAAAAAGCCAGTAACAGTGCCTGTGCCCAAGAGTCAGAATATGTAACTTTATGATTCCCAGGGTACGGGGTGAAGTATATAGCAGGATCTTGCCTCTAGAGTCAAGAATAAGTGATAGTCAAAAATAAGTCCTAGGTGAACAACTGCTCTGTTTGGACCTAACAAATCTTAGTTTTATTTAATAAAAATTGTATATAAAGTGTACAAAATGATTTGATTTACATATAAATATTAAAATGATTACTGCAGACTGATTAACATATCATCTCTTCCCATTGTTTTTTTCTTTCATCTCTTTTTTTTTTTTTTTTTGGTGGTGAGAGCACCTGAAATCTACTCTCTTAGAAAATTTCCAGTATTCAATACAATGAGACTAACAAATATTAAAAGGAAGACCTAATTGCTTAGGAACAAATTGCTCCCAGAACCAGCTCTGAAATATTACTGGAACATAATAGTCTCAAGAATATCAATCAAATACAAAAGTATCCAGCACCCAACAAGACAAAATTTACAATGTCAGGCATCTGATAATAAATAACTAGGCATGCAAAGAAATAATATATGACTGACAAGGAGGAGAAAAACTCAATCCATCTATAATGACTCAAAACTGATACAAATAGTGAGCGCTAGATCAGAGAACCAACTAAAGGGAAAGGACTTAAAATTGCATGTGATTCAAGGTGACATATTTTTAAAGGCACTGATTCTGAGGAAAATGAATGTAAAAAGGAAAAGAAAGGGTTCCTTTTGGAGACTGAGTAGTGAGGAAGAAGCAGAAGGGGAAAATTTAGAATCTAGCAAGGCAAAAGAGAAGCAAAAAATGGAAGACAGAACATTGCCTCCAACACACACACACACACACACACACACACACACACACACACACACACACACACACACACAAAACTAACAGACTCCAAACAGGCTGCCTGCTAAGAAACTTTTCTTTTTTACACTGACAGAAGAGGAAGATCTTGAAATCAAGTTACTTATAAACTATCCCAAATGCACAACATGAATAAATTAAGACAAAATCTACACAAGCTACAATAAGAAAACAAAGAAAATTAGAACCAAAACAACTTAGATGATTAACCCATCTCCCACCAAACATACAGAAACCAAGCATGAAGCAGAAAACTATAAATAAAAAATGAAAAACCTCATATATACGAAACACCATACTGAATCAGAAATTCAAAAATTAAAAATAGAAACGAGCCCCCCCCCCCCTCAATAAAAACCAGGAAGCAATGAAGGGAGTTGAATGAACTCAGGAAAGAAATAAAAAGATAGTGAAGAATAACTTAGAAGATGCCCAAGGGAGAAAAAATGCAAATGCAGATTTAAAGGGACTGAACAAAGGCAGGAAGATAATAAAGAATAGAAAGTGGTATAAAGAAATGAGTAAAAAAGAGAGAGAAGGTGGTTGAGATGGAAGACAGGAAAAGAAAAAAAAAAACTTATTTATAATTGGAGTCCCTAAACAAGAAAAACAAAATAATGGGACACAATATTTAAAACTGTAATCCATGAAAATGTTTCAAACATAAGGCAAAACCAGAATTTATATATATAACAATATGTAGAAGAATATGTAAAATTGTATGTTCTGACAAAATATAAATAAAATCCTGAAAAACAGGAGAGGAAAAGTACAGAAAAGAATAATTCATCAATAGTTGTGCCAAAATAAGTGAGAATTAAAAAATATTTTTATAAATGACTAACGAGAATAATTGGTTAAATTAAAATACAGTAAGTTAAGGCATTTTTAAAAGTCATATACAAACCAACAGAAAAAGAAACCCCCATATCAAAAGAAATTTTAAAAAGTAAAACAGCAAAAAAGTAACATAAACACAGCAAATTTAGCATAACACATAACTAAATTGTAAGAAAGATAATTGAGACTGCATCTATCAGTTATATCAATAAAGAGGAATAGATTTAACTCATCTATAAGGCAAAAATTTTTTTTAATTTGGCTCACAAAGTAGGAACCAACTATACTGCATACAAAACACACATCTAAAACAAAAGGATCCAGGGCGCCTGGGTGGCTCAGTTGGTTGAGCGACTGCCTTCGGCTCAGGTCATGATCCTGGAGTCCCGGGATCGAGTCCCACATCGGGCTCCCTGCTCAGCAGGGAGTCTGCTGCTCCCTCTGACTCCCTTCCCTCTCGTGCTCTCTCTCATTCTCTCTCTCTCAAATAAATAAATAAAAATCTTTAAAAAAAATAAAATAAATAAAACAAAAGGATCCAGAAAGGCTAAAAATTAAAGGATGAGAAAAAGTATTCCAGACAAATGGAAATAATTAAGAAAACACAGACTGTGATTAATTATGATTTAAGTAGAATTCAAGAAAAAGCACTGAATGTAACAAAGGACACTTTTTAATAGTCACAATTCAGAATGAATAAGAGGAAACTTTTAACACAACATTCTCTATATAAGACAGATCAAATGTACAAAAAATAGTAAAGATACAGAAGATAACATAATCAGTAAGGAAGAGATTATGGTTATATACTGTAATTTTACATTCTGAATACAGAATACACCTACTTAAAAAAATGCACATGGTACTTTCTCAAAAACTGACCACATATTAACTAACAAAGACAATAGCCAGGAAATTTGATCTTTATAAATCATTATAAATACTTTTAATCACAACACAGTAAAACTAGAAGTTAAAAAAGTTTTTTTAAAAGATAAAAATGTTCTTCTTCTGAAAATGAAAAGATTTTTATTGAACAAGTTTTGGGTAAAAAATAATATAAACTGAAATTACAGATTTTCTAAAAAAATAATTAAAAACAATACACATTACAATAAACAGATACATCTGAAGTGATCAGAAGAAAATTCACAGCCTTAAAAACCTGCATCAATAAAAATAAATAAATGAATTACATTCCCCCACTTAAAAGGTAGAAAAATAAGACAGTAAATTTTTTAAAAATAAGGAAATAAATAATAAAGGTAAAAGCAGAATTCATTGGAGAATGGGGGTGGGGGAAACTAGGCATAATAAATAAATCATAATCCTATTATTTTGGAAAATAGTAACAACAAAGACAAGTGACTACCTAACTTAAAGAAAAAAAGGAAAAAACGCAAATCTACAAAATATGAAATGACAGAAGGGAAATAACCATTGAAACAGAATTTTTAAAAATCATGAGACTAATTTCCAGACTTCTTTGCAAATAAATCTGAAAAGTTAGATGAAATGAATAATTTCATAAGAAAAAATTATTTATCAAAATTGACTCCATTAGATAGAAAGCTTACAAAACTAATTTCTCTAGAAGAAATACAGTTAATTATCAAGGAATTATGCCACAAAAAAAAAAATCCCAGATGGTTTCACAGGGAAATTATACCAAATCTTTAAAGAGCAGAGAGTTGTGATGCTACGAACCGTCCCTAACTTTTTGGGGGAGAATAAAGTACACATATAAATATTAAGTGTAGGGGCACTTGGGTGGCTTTGTCGGTCCCCTCTCAGCAGGGAGTCTGCTTGCCCCTCTCCCTCTCCCTCAAATAAATAAATAAAAACTTTTAAAAAGAAATTAATTAATTAATAATAAATAGATAAATACTAAGCGTATTCAACAGTAGAGCTGCTGCACTGGGAGTGACATACACTTGTATGTCATAAACTCTGTTCAATATCAACCAGATTTCCAATTTCAAAGAACCATCTCAAAATCACCAGCTTAGGTTCTAAAATTCTTTAAACAGGGGCTCCTGGGTGGCTCAGTCATTAAGCGTCTGCCTTCGGCTCAGATCATGATCCCGGGGTCCTGGGATTGAGCCCCGCGTTGGACTCTCTGCTCAGCAGGAAGCCTGCTTCTCCCTCTCCTGCTTCCCCTGCTTGTGTTCCCTCTCTGGCTGTCTCTCTCTCTCTCTGTCAAATAAATAAATAAAATCTTTAAAAAAAATAAATTAAATTAAATTAAATTCTATAAACATCCTCTCTTGGCTTCCCCTTTCTGAGAAATTCCTAATACCTAGTCAAGGCAGATTTTCCTTTACTGTAAAATAAGCTAAAAAACTTAGCCTTGCTCAATCAACAGGTTTTTCTGGCATTTTTTTGTGGAGTGAGCAGTGGAGAGAAGGAAAATTCAACAGATAAGGATTGGAGAATATTTCAGATAATAACAAACAGAAACAGGAATATAAGAAGTGACAGCAGTCTGGGGGATAAAATGAGAAATTTATCATACTGGAGATAAAGAAGACAAATTTTGGAGAGCTCCTTGGGAGTCATGCCCATAAGAGATGATTGCTTTCTATCTAGAGATGACAGAGGAAACTATGTTACCTATACCAATTCTACTAATAAGGAAAAGAAATGATGTGACTAACTCACTTACCATCTAGAATACTGAGAGACTAAAAAACTATATGAAAACCACCTTAAAAATATTACATGGCAGAACATGTCATTCTTCTTGGATAAAAGCCAACAGAGTGGATAGAAGAACTGAGTGAGAGCAGCATCTGGAGATTAAAGTTATTCAAATGGCAGAATTAAAGGCAGAAAGTTAAAACAAACAAACAAACAAACAAACACCAAAGTCATAAGGAGGTAAACTACTACTCTTGTCTCTACTCCTCCTAGCAGGTAATAACTAATTAACGACTGATGAATTCAGGAGGTAATGCTTATCAAATCCTCTTCAGGTAATTCATTTATAACTGTCTTTATTCCATTAGATCAGTTATTTCACAACTGGAAAGGTCAGATGGCTTCTTCCAAGATTGAATAACACTCTTTTTAGCAAATGTCAGAGTGACAGGATCACTTTGTCCAGAAAAAAAAAAAAATCAAGTTTTTAAAAATCCATGTGCCTAGAAAATCAAGCGTATTTAAAATCCTGAGATATATGAATTTTTGAGAACTCAGTAGATCCCATTTACAAACAATTAGTCTTTATCTTTACAATATCAGAGAACATTAGAACATGGCAAATTTTCAAGATAAACAAACAGAAACACACTTTAAACTGTTCCTACCCTCTCCACCCCCATCCCCAATAAGTATCTACTAGCATATTCTAGAAAGCAAAGCTTCTTCATGCAAGTGTCCACCAGAAACAAACACCACCACCTGTTCCTAAAATAGCTAGTGATGAAACAGAAGGACAGCGAGAAAGCTGGAGAAGAGACTATATACACTGTGCAGGGAGGCAGAGTGCTCTACAACTACTGGCATGCAGTGACCGTCAAGCAGGTGAACAGAATCACAGGCAGAGGCTACCAGCTAGAACCCTTAAAGGGGCGGAATGCTCCAAGCAGAAAGCCCAACTTCCGGTTCATCTCATTAAGAGTTTTCAGTGAGGAAGAATTCTACCACCAAAAGGACTAAGGTTTGTAACAAAGAAAACTCTCAGGAACAAAACAGCAATTACAAATGCTAAGTTCTTCCACAAATGAAAAATCTATGTATACTTTAGAGAATAAGTATGTTCCCTATTTACACCAAAAAAGCAATACTTTTCATTAAAATTAGTTATTCCATAATATAATCTCATCTTCACTAATCATATGGTAAAGTATGTTTCATTATTTATAACTCAAAAACAGGGCACCTCCAAAATGGAGTTATTTTACCCTACACTGAAGAGAGGGCTTTGGCTCTAATTATATATATTAATGGATATACAGACTATTTCCAATTTTTACAATCCTACAGTTTGGCTCAGGGTAATTACTCATTTATCTAATTAGAGAACTTGTCATGCATTTTTGTTTTTATTTTTTCTTTTTCTTAGAATATCAATATTATCATTTAAAAACGGGGTATTTCTAACAGAAGATAAAGACAATGAGGATATTCTAGAAATTAGCAGAAAATTTCATTCTTTGGCACATTTTAAAACAGTTCAAAGATAAAATACTTAATGTCACAAGAAGACCAACCTAAAATTTTCCTACCATAATGAACAGATACTAAGGAAGAACATTAGAAACCCAACTTAATTAAGGATATGCATGGAAATAAAACGCATATATCACTCCACTTCATCAGTGATAATGTTTTTAGTACATAGTAGACATACAGAGTCCTTATACTGTATATTTTCCAGGACAATTCCAAAATCAAACATTTTATGTCCATAAATACATTCATACTTGTCAAACTATATATTCCTAATGTTGGTTGAAATATGATGATAAAGTTATAGTCCTTAGTCAAATATTTTGACTAAGTGCAGCTTTATTCAAATATAACTCCAATGTTATAATCTGTGATTAATACAAATTCATATTACACACAGCCTTCTACCTGGCTAGGTTGGTCCAGGAAAACATTTTCGGCATTGCTCATTAATTTTTTTTAAATTCATGCTTATTTTCTAGTACTAAAAAATGGGGGAGGGGAAACAAGTTTAAAGGCAAAAACAACAAAAAAAGGGAAAAGATATTCCCATTTCAGTTAAAAGCAACTGGATTATTTAACATATAGCCTATTCACTAGACCAAGGATCAATCAGCAAACTATATGGCCAGCACATCAAATACCGCCTACTGCCTGTTTCTGTAAATAGTTTTACTGGAGGGGTGCCCGAGTGGCTCAGTCGTTAAGCGTCTGCCTTCGGCTCAGGTCATGATCCCAGGGTCCTGGGATCGAGCCCCGCATTGGGCTACCTGCTCAGCGGGAAGCCTGCTTCTCCCTCTCCCACTCCCCCTGTCTGTGTTCTCTCTCTCACTGTGTCTCTCTCTGTCAAATAAATAAAATTAAAAAAAAAATAGTTTTACTGGAACAAAGCCCTGCCCATTTGTTTACTTATTGCCTATGGCTGTTTTCACTCTACAGTGGCAGAGTTGCAACAGAAAATATAGGACCCACAACATTTACTATCTGGCTCTTTACAGAAAAAATGTGAGGGCCCCTGCTCTAGACCTTTTAAGATATAACAGAAAGTCTTTACATTAGTGCTAAATTAAATAACCTTAGTTTTCCCTAATTTATGATTTGACATACACTGTTAAAGTGCCCTTTATCTGAGTCCTATTAAATTAAGGTTTAGCTTTGTTGCTGTGTTCACTGAGGTTTCCCATGTACAAACCATTATATGAGGAAGAAGCTGTGAAGGTTAGCTTTAATTAGCAAAGGCTATTCACTATTTCCATCAGATTTGTTTGTTTCCTATTTTTCTTATATTGCTGTAAAATTACCATTTCGGAGTCACTGTGAGAGGCCTGACCCAGGCTGGGTGCAGGCCCTAGCTCAGAGTGAGAAGCTTGGTCAAGGGAGAGAAGGGGCTCAATAATGTCATCGTAATCATCTTCCTCTGTATCCCCCTCCCCATCAGCAAAAGTACCTCTAGTCAAGAAATCGGAGCGCGTCCGCGCCATTCGAGCTTTCTTTTTATGGGCCGGTCTGGCAACCTGCTTGACCAAATGATAAAACAAATAACACAACAATGTTTTGTTTTGGTTTTTTTTGGAGATGATGCCAATGAAAGACAGAGAGCTCATGAATTTCTTGAAACATCCCTCCACCCCACTAGCAGTGTCCTTTCTACTAGAAGTGACAGAGATAACCAAAAGCAATCCATATACATTACTCTGGACAAAGGACAAAAATGGAAGCTAAATCTACAGTTCTCCACAGCCAAGGAAATCATCTTTCACTACCATAATATGTCACCAAAGCCACTTGCATAAATTGCCTTCCTTTTTTAAGCAACATCTTTTTTGTAAATATAATCTGGGATTTTAGTCACCATTCCCTCCCTGAAGTACACCTCCCTGAGTATAACAGACTTAACTCATAGCTTCTTTCGCATACACACTTGGGACTAAATGCGTAAATGAGGTCCTCAACCTATAAGAATAATAATTTCCAAAATAGGTGCATCTATTTTGCATAAAAGATAGATAAAATTCAATACTTACCTCTCCTTGGCCCGGCCCGGTTAACTGCACAGGTTTCCAAGTTGGTTCACCTTGTTTACGGAGTTGAGGATTTCCACTGTTTAAGACTTCCTTGTTGACACTTAGGATAATAAACAACAGGATTACAATTCAATTCCTAGCAGACATCCCATGGCAGCAGTCTTAAGTACAGCATGAAATACAGCCTAACAAGCCAAATCAAAGAATTCTAGCAAATTACATAAATACTTCCAGATCTTATTCAATTCCCAAAACAATTTTTTTCTGCTTACCTAATTAATAGTATTATCAAGAATTGACATGTTTGACTGGATTACTAGAGGCCTGTCCCCGATAATCACTGGGTATATTCCACTATGACATATGTTTAAGAATAGCAGCAGCAGAATTAGCTCAAGAAAACAAACGGATTGGATGATAAGGGAAAAACGCCACATCCCCAAATCCTTAGAATTAGTCTTGGAAGGGAGCTTTTACTCTAACCATTATAAAATACCTGATAAGTAGCTATCAAGTGATATAGATCCCATTACTTTGTTTTATACTGAGATGGTTACTATTAGCTAGCAAATTTTCTTTCTGAAACCTCTCTGCAGCTTTCATCTACTATCTTAGTTTTAAAACTTTGTTATTCAGAACAAAATCAACACTACTGCTAGTGTTGGTGTTTAACGATAGTTGTGTTTAACGATATCGTTAAACGATGTTTAATGATAACAAATCGTTATCAAGTTAAAGGAGGTGTGCCATACAGAGGTGTTAGCTTGTGAAAACTTAATTTTGCTTGAATAACCAGAAAATGTGACTACTTTATCATTAAATTCTGTGTAGAAATGGTTATCTGATGAAAATCTGAATAGAACTCAGGACTTTCATGGCCCCAATTACCTATATTAATTCAGTACCATGATTCTTAAAATTTATCAACGACATATTGCTAATCTCTCCTTAGCAGAACTATAAGCTCACTGAGAATCATACCTGACCTTCTAGCATAGTGCTGGGTTTAAAGTAGACACTAACTTATAAGTTGGCTTGTAATTGCTCTATCATTCAAAATCTTCCATTTAATTTTTACAAATGAAGACCTAGAGGCTGTAAGAGGTTATCTTGTCCTTTGCCCTATGCAATGAATCCTAAAACAAGCCTAAATAGATGGCAATCTTTGCTAGCTAAAGGCTTCTCAGAGATCTCCCTTTCTGACCAATGTATGATTAAGCCTAGCAATCCTAGGCTATCCTAAAAGATTCCCTTTTGTTAAAATTTCTTGCCACAGTTGAGCCTATTGGCCTTTGCTTTATTCTAAAAAGAGGGAAACAATTAACAGGACCTTTGACAGCACTTGACAATCCTAGCCAACTTTTAAACTCACAGCATTTTCTTTAGATTTCTCCATGATTTCTTTTTTGTTCTCCTTCATTAACCAGATGAAGACCACTATGCACTTATCTATGGCATAGAAAGAATACTAACGTTACTTCCTAATCATGAAACTCAACAGTGATTCCTAATCATGAAACTCAAGTTCTATTCCCAACTCTTTCTCAGTGTGTGACCTGGAACAAGTCATTTCACCTCTGTAGGCCTCAGTGATCTCATCTATAATATGTGGGAACAGGACAAAATAATTGAGAAACACCAACATTTACAATTCTATAAAATGCAACAAGAGGAGATTTGAAGTATGAATGTTACTTAACTTTCACATAAACAACCTAATATATAATCATTTTGAAGATAAGGAGATCTTATGAGGTAAAGCAAACTAGATCGAGTAGCCCTAAGATTGTTTATCTTGGAAAATGATAAAAGGAGTTTACAAAAATTCACAAGAATGATTAATGTTTTTGAAATCTATAAGTAAGCCTTCTACAGAACACATTCATGGATCCAACAGCTTACACACACACTCCTCACATCACTAAACTTAATCAGAATGACAGGAAATAATATTTTTAACACTCTGATGAGCTTATATATGCTACACAAGGTCTTTGAACTTTGCGGCAATCTCTAGGTTAATGCACAAGTATAGGACCTCAAGCTGTCATTTAGTTCAACTGCATTTCATAATACCATACAAAAATCCCTGATGGAAAAATATCAATGATCTCTTTCTTGTATTTACAAAGGATCTATAAAGTCTGTACATAATTTTAAAGACTGAAAGATTAAAAGCTCAAACTATGATGAGAGAAAAGGTTATTTTCACAGTAAATGTGAAATTTAATTTTTTTACCCCTAAGATATATACCCTCCTTTTACTTAAACATTGACATTCTCCCACGAGAACTGAAAGAATCCACTACATACAAAGACTTAATACAAATTTCTTAAATTTTATAATTTGTTTTCATGTTCCATCTAAAAAGTACTTTTCCATGGTGACCACTAGTTAAGAAAACTTTATGAAGAACTTCCACTTATATGAGCCATCTATTTAAGTAGTCAAACTCTTAAAAAGTAGAACGGTAGTTGCCAGGAGCCTGGAGTAAGGGTAAAGGAGAGTAGCTGTTTGATGGGTAATAAGAGTTTCTTTTACAATATGAAAAAGTTCTAGAGATCCACTGCACAACAATGTGCATATAGTTAACACCATGGTCCTGTACAATTAAGAATGGTTAAGATGATAAATTGTATTCTTTTTGTGTTTTTTACCATACAAAAAAAGTATAAAGTACTTAATGAAGACCATAAATAGGCTAATCGCTGGGACAAAGTACATTAACTTTAAAGTCTGACACTAACAAGACTGGACTTGCCACACCTGATAGATCTAGGGCAACCAGCATTTGCTGAATGCCTACTAGGTTTACAGGCACTGTACTGCCCTTCACAAATGCTTTCTCACTTAATGAGGAGGAACCAAAAAACTCTTATCTGTGCTTAGTCAAAGATTTCTATGATATAATTTTATTCAACTTCAGGTAGCTGCTAGAGTCCACAATTAGGGAATTTTTTTTTTACACAGAGAAAATGGCTAATTTCAGTAGCACCCATACAAACAGTTGAGGTAGATTAAGGCACCTTAATAAAATTCTCCAAAAAGTTTCCCATTTATACATAAAATAAATAAGCATTTCACTTACAGGGAAATACTCATATTGTCCTTTGGCATAAAGAAAATAACCCTAGTAGTTCCATCTCTGGAAGGGTCATCAGATTTGTGGCTATAAGGCTGAGTTGGTCTATGGTGTTCTCTTTTTGAAATACGATTATTAGAAACTTTACAGGCTACATTCAGTTGGGTGCATATTCTGTCTGTTTTGGATAATTCCTTGGTAGTAGCAAATGGGCATGGGCCTCCTTTCCTTTCAAAGAACAAGGTGACAGGTCGGTCCTTCTGGGGTAGGTGAGCAGAAGGACTGTCTTTTGGAAGAAGAGCTGCATCTTTTACAGTTACTGATGGAGGCCCTACTACATTCGGTTCTTCCTTATTTGGGGTATTCAGAATGAGGAGAGAGGATGGCCTCTCTACTCTTTGCTCTGATGGATGGAAAGATGGTGCCAGGAAGGACTCCCCAGTTCTTGGCTTTTCAATTGTCTTGAAGGCTTTACGCTCCTTCTCTAAAATATCTGTTTGCTGACGAATCTGTTCCATCATCTCTTTTTCATTCTGTTGCTGCAACTGCTTTTGCCTTTCTTCCTTCTCAATGTTTAGCTTTTCTAACTTCTTCAGCACAGTATTAGAAGAATCTGTATTCAAAGATGTAACAACTTGATTTTCTCCTGGGAAGTGGTACTTTCTGGCTTCCCTGTTGATATCCAAAGTGAGAGCTGAAAGTGTTTCTTCACTTTCTAATAGCTTGTTTCTCTGGATACTTGTATCTAGTTGGGAACTTGTTTTCAGTGGGTCTTGTTGAGGAATATAAAAAAATGTAGGCAAACTATTTGAAATATAGGGGTCTCTCAGCTGTGGCTTACAGGTAATAGATTCAGAACTGCAAACCAGTTTTTCCTTCATAGTCCCATTCTTCAAATACACTGAGTCAGAGGATGCCCCCTTTTCAATCAATGTATAGTTAGTCTCACTTGAGGCACTGAGGGTATTGTTCTGTGAATCAAATTTTGGACTGCTAGATATTTTAGGTGATTGAAACTGCAAGTCTCCTTCATCTAAAATTATGGACTCCAGTTTGCTCTTTTGGCTTTCCTCACAACTCAGAAGTTCTAAGCTTCCTTGAGAGCTTTCACTGTCAGGTGTACCCTGTAGAGACTGAAGGCCTTCAGGCATCAGTTCTGTAGACCATCTCCGTTCCTCTGAAGGAGACACGCCACCAAGAGAACGAACTTTTAACAATTCTAAACTAAATATAGCTTGCTCTAGTTCTCTCATTCTCCGACTTTCTCTTTTGGCCCGACCTACTTTTTTTTGGTGGAGATCCTCCAAGGACTTAGGTCTCTCTCTTACAATCACTTCTTCCTGCAAGTCTACACCACTTTGGCTTCTGGCTCTCTCCTGTCGCTTGTTTGGGGACTCTTTCAAGCAGTCCATTGAAATTTCCTGGCTAATTCGATTACTCTCTATCAGAGATTTACATTCCTCTATAGCTTTTACTCTGTTGTCAAAGGAACAATCCTCCCACTCTGAAGGGTCTGAACCCTGAATTTCCAGAGCTCCAGATGGCTCAGTATTTGCCAATCCAAGTTCTAGTTTAGTTTCTTTCAGTCTTTGTTCTTTTAAAACTTTAAATCTATATAAAAACAGGGAAAAATGGGTTAGAGATATCTTCTAGTTACTACTGGAAAGAATACATTTTACTGAGAATTTAATAAATGGAAAGTTCCAGATTTTTCTTCTTAAGCTAACTTGGGTACACATTTCACAATTCCATTTCTGAATGAGATGATATTTTATTAAGTGCATAATTTCTAATAGGGCATTCCAGTCAAAACATAAATTAACTCAGAAGTAAAGCTCTCATTTAAAAAATATCTTTAAGATAAACCTTAAAATGAAATTAAAGTTTCTAAAGGTAAAAACAACTGAATATTGCCAATTTTTAAAGACTAAACCAAATGTAAAAGTTAACTCTTAGCAGTTATAACCATAGACCATGTAGGTTTTCAATCCAATTTAATGCAATAAACATCTATTTAGCTTCTATTATAGACCACACAATGTGGGTTAAAACTGCTAGGAGTACCACAGCCTAGTGGAGAAGACAAAATTATACATAACCAATTCTAATACAAGTTAGGCAAGTGTTAGCGCAGAGATATAAACAAATACTTGGAAAGAGAGGAGTAATTATCATACCAACAAAGATTACCTTTGTCTTGCTCTGAATCCTCTACATATTGACTGCAAAAGAATGATTTTGTTCCTTTGTTCTTGATATCTCTTACTTTCCCTGTAGCCTTTCCATCTTGCCTGAATGTAGACAGCAGCCACATGTCTCCGCCTATAATGTTCCTTCCATCTCTGCTGGATGATGATGGTTGCAGTCCGGAGCTCCAAATACCGCTGCCTCTCCAAGTGAGCACGCCAGGAAGCCTGGAGAAGAGTGGCCGCACTAGCCATAACTAAAGCATCCTTCTGCACAGCTACATTTCTGACTTGCTTCTGATTTAGGTAATTCCTCCAGAATCGCTGTGGGGAAAACAATAAAAACTGCTGTCTTATCTTATACCATATTTTCACAGAAAAAAAGAATAAGTTTATTATGTCACAACTGAAGGTTAAGTAGCTAAAGAGTTAAATTCTGCATGATTAAAGTGGGGAAAAAAAGTTTTTCTTTTCCAGATATGCTTGGCTAAAACAACTCTTTTAGAAAATATAACCTCAATGAAGTTATATAGAACATAAAATAATTTAAAAATTTTTGATGCTTTAACAAATTACATTATCTTCTCATGCTACAGTTTGCCAATATTAGTGGGTTTAAGGCCAACATACACATGTTTCAAAGATTAAGATTCTAAAGATTTTCTTATATAAACAAAAAGGGGCCTATGGAGAACAGTCATCATATAAATCAATGAGGGAGAAAATGAAACAGAAAAATATGAAATAAGATTCCTATCATCCAAGATGAGTACAGAGTAATAACAATGTATATATAACTCTCAAATATTCTCAGGAAACTATCAAATAAAAATAACCATGTCAACAAAAATTAAGGCACATAACTCCTTTGCTCCAACCATACCTTATAAGACATTATAGCCATAAATTCAATTTAATTTTATTCAACTCCATCAATATTTATCAGTAGTCTATTATTATAATAAGTAATCTGTTTGGTGCTATGAACCCAAATGAACAGGAGTGGTGCCTAGGTGGCTCAGTCGATAAAGCAACTGACTCTTGGTTTCAGCTCAGGTCATGATTTCATGGTCATGAGATCCAGCACTGTGTCAGGCTCCGCATTCAGCAGGGAGTCTGCTTGAGATTCTCTCTCTCCCTCTCCCTCTGCCCATCCTCCATCCATTCTCTCTCTCTCTCTCAAATAAATAAATAAATGTTTAAAAAAGATGAATAGGACACATTCTCATCTCTGAAGTTTATATTCTTATTCAAATGTTTCACAGTAAAATTCTAGTTACTAAAATAAAGGCCACATAAACTAGCAAATCTCATATGAGGAATCCTTTGCTTCCAACCTGGATAATGATGGATGCCTGTCTCAGATGGAGGAAATGCTGCCTACACAGAAGAACCCTGAACCATCGCTGCAACAATATGATTCTGCGGAGCACCTCTTGGTGAAGCAGATCTTGTAGGTGCTGTCGTTCCTGTTCCTTTAGGAACACCTACCAAAAGGGAGAAAGATGAGGAATACAGCTTAAGAAGAAATGAGAAATTTATTTCATGAATCATCCTTTCTGTGGTAAGCTTCTTTAAAGAAGAATACAATGGTAGACATGAAAAGCAGTACTGATACATATTTCTATCCATTTATCCAAAGAAGTCGTTCTCAAATTTAAAAAGAGACATTAAAATATAGAAGGGGAAATGGAAAAATGAACATAATATAAAATTCTCAGTCTTAGAGACTGTGATGTATTATTCCCATGGGAAATTCACCGCCATCATGAGCCAATGTACCACTGGTAACATGTCATTTTTCCTATTTTCAAGGATGTTAGGGTCGGGGGGGAAGGTGGGAACCACAGATCTTGAAGTCTGATGATATGAATAAACCGATAATAATAGTCTTTTTGAAACCCAGTATGCATCAGAGGTTTCTTGTTACCCAAGGCTATTAACCAGTTTATTTACTCTTCCATTCCATTAATAAATCTTTGGGGATATAGGGGAAAACAAATATAACTTAAGACATAGACCCTCTGGAAATAGGATTTGCACTTTACCCTTAAGAGCAGGTAGATAGAAACAACTATATATATTTAAGGTGTATAATGGGTTATTTTGATATATGTATCCACTATGAAGTAATTATCACAAACTAATTAATGTATCCATCACCTCCCATGTCTGTCAAAAATTTAAAACTATTTAAAAAAAAGAAGAGATAGATATTAGATACGCAAAAAGGAAAACAGTAAACTATAAGGGCAAAAGACAGAGGCCTCTACCTGAGCAAAACAAGGAGTTGGAAATAATAATAAATGTACATGTACAGGGCAGCATACACAGGGGTCAACAGAACAATTAATCTTCATAAAGAAGACATTAAATGGTGTGCAGTCATGACATGGAGATTCTTGAAGAGAAAGATGTTTGAATTTAATGAGGAGTTATCATGGGATTATTATTAAGCAGGAAGCCAACATAAAAGAAAGAGGTACTAAGATGATGATTTTGATACTATGGGTAGAGTGAGTTAAATGGAATGACAGACTGAAATCAGATGAGGGATCTGTTTACTGTAAGAGAAATATAAGTGAGAGCTAAGGAACAGACTAAAATGCAAGCAGTAGGAATGAAGAAAAAGGGAGAGATGAAAATCATTTGTGAGGGAAAAAAGAAACAGAATTTTGTAAAAGGATTAAAGTGAAGGGTTGGCCAAATATAATTACAGTTTTTAGCCTAAGAACCTAGAAGAAGGATGACAGAGAAAGAGTAGTTGATAAGTTAAAGACAGTAGGGGAATCTGGATAAGGTCACTGAGAGCAAGTTGAGTTGAAGATTATGGTAGAATACCTGGGGAAGAGATTGTTTTTAGGCAGTTAAAACTACAGACAGAACTAGAGCATTGGCAAGAAGCTCTTTGGTTAATAATGACTATATTAAGTAAAAATCTTGGCCTAATCAAGTTCCTTATGATATCTGGTACACTAACTTTTGCATAAATGTTCTCATGATCGTCATTATTATTTAAATATAAAAATTACTCAAATTTGATAAGGACTGTATATGTTATATTTACCATGGATTTTCCAACTTGATAATTATCTGAATTAAGATTTATTTTCCTGAAGAAATCTTGAATGTTAAATTTGGATGGAATAATATTTCGGGGAAGAAGTACGTGGAAGTGACTCACAAAATCCTGAAAAATGAAAAGAAAAATGTTGTAAAATCACAAGAAAATTATATGTAAACATGGTCCTAAACTAGCTAATTGTCCTTTTGATTCTTTCCTCATCTTTTAGAGACTGAAACCAAGAAATTACTCCTTAATTTAAAAAACTGCAAAACAGTTAATTTGTAAAATGGGGGTGGGGGTGGAGAGAAGATAGTGAATTCCACATATTTTGTTATCAAAGGGGAATGGAAGAAGAAAAAAGCAGAAACTAATGATCCCTTTTGAGAAAGCCATATTAACGACCAAAGAAAAAGTTATTTAATAACTGAAATTTCTAGCAGAAAAATATGCAAAGGTGTCAGGGTATAACTGAGAATGAAACTTTCCCTCCCACAAACAGCAAAGAACTTGCTCAGCTGCTGAAAAGCTTCAACATAATTTCTATACCCATAGCAGCAATAGCTGATGAGAATAACTGTAAGCCTTGCTGGCAGCTTACGATGAAAGAAAATCTTACTGAGATAACTTTACAGAAAACTAAATGGAATCTTTTCTGATTGAACTCTTTCAATTACTGGAGTAATCAGTAGGAAGAACTCCTGTGTTATGAGTAAACTTAGTATTAGCAAACATTCAGATCAAACGAGAATAGCCAGGAACTGGATTCTATCACACCACAAGTTTAATAAGATTGCTGCCACTCAATGGAAGTGAGTACTCTCGACCCCTCTTCAATTCTGTATACAAAAGATGGAATGCAAATGAAGAAACAGGAGAAATAAAACAAGTGAGACCCAAATAAAAAATAAGACACAGGAATAACTTACTTAAGTGTATATACATTTAAATATCACTATAAAGCATAACCTGGAAAGAATATTTGCAGCTGTATCCGGATTGGCGAATTCGAACTGTCTCCAGCATCCCAGTGTACCGAAGCTGTCGAAGTACCAAGGTATCATTGAATCTTAAAGGCAGCTAAAACAAAACAAATGGAAAAAAATTAACCCAGACTAAGAGATCCCCAAATTAATGTTTCTCCTGTAAGTATGGTTAGCTTTTGAATGTCTAAAAATTGACCGGAGATTGTCTGGTTAAGACACAGCAGAGGTGATGGGAAAATCTTACCTCCCCAGCTGGTAGCTTCAGAAAAGGTCTAACTGCCTGACCCTAGGGGAAAAAGGAGAAACCAAGCTTCCAGGCTGCTCTAGTTGTAGAGGGAGAGGACCTTCAAAGCTAAAAAGAAATGTAGTTGCCCACAGGAGGAGGCCACATAGCCTAGCCACTATAGAAATCTATAACCTACTTATATATAGTCAAGACTGTCTGTATTTTTGTTTTTAATTAAGATTTTCTCTATAATCTCACTCAGAAACCACCTACCCCACCCACTCTACCAGTTGCCTTGGTTAACTGAGAGCTGACAGATTCTTCTTTCAATGACTAGTACAAGTTTAAGAGTAGCTTATTTCCATGGCACCTGGGTGGCTCAGTTGGTTAAGCATCCGACTCTTGGTTTTGGCTCAAGTCCATGATCTCAGGGTCATGAGATCAAGCGCCACATCCAGCTCTGCTCTCAGCAGGGAGATGGGTTGAGATTCTCTCTTTCTCCCCCTCTGCACCTCACCACCCCCACTCTCTCTCTTGCTCTCAAATATATCTTTAAAAAAAAAAAAAAAAAGAGTAGCTTATTTCCCTAAATGTTTTTTTGCTGATGATACTGGTAGGACACACTGAAAAACAAAAAAGTGCTATAGTTCCTGAGAACTGATCTCCTCACTGCCTAGGCACTGATGAGGAAGAAGCTAATGGGAGGTAGTCATTCATCACCAGTCACAACACCCTGTCACTTGTAGGTATCTCAGTAGCCATGTTTGTAGCTATTCCAAAGATTTATTTGGGGCTTCTGAGATTTCTCCCTATTCCCTAAATACTATTTTCAATGACCCCCTAAGGCAATCCCAAACATTTTCCTGCAGAGACATGGGACATACCAACTATCAAGGAAAAAAAATCAAATGGGCAACTTATGTTAAATAGTAATAGCAGTCAGAGCACCCGGGTGGCTCAGTCAGTTAAGCATCTGCCTTTGGCTCAGGTCATGATCCCAGGGTCCTGGGACTGAGCCCCACATTGGGCTCCCCGCTCAGCGGAAAGCCTGCTTCTCCCTCTCCCTCTGCCCCTCCTCTCTGTGTTCTCTCTCTCAAATAAATAAAATCTTTAAAAAATAAAAATAAAAAAATAGTACTAATAGCAGTCAATGTTTATTTAGTACTTATTCTATGCCCTGAAATACACTTCACTAATTGAACTCTCTGTATAACAAGGTCTCAACTAATAAGACTCAAACTTCTACTTAACTGTAAATAAAAAGATTTCCTTTTTTGCTACTCTAAAAGAATAGCTAACAAAATACTAAACAATTAGTATGGACCAGGAACATTCTAAGTACTTTGCAGGTATTGACCCATGTATACTATACCGACACACTATTAGACTGGTCCTATTATAGTATATTCTTACAAAGTTGAGAACATAAAAGCCACAGAAACGGTAAGTTCACAAAGTCTGTAAACTGCAGAGTTGAAGGCTGCTTCCTAAAAATTAAGAAAGCTGGGCGTAATTCACACTATATATTTACAGTACTAGAGAACTATACATTTTAGCTATTCAGGCTGGGAACTATTTTTTCCTATGATGAACATAAAGAAATATGGCAAATGTTTATACTTATTAGATATATTTTGCAAAGCTCTAATTAGGAGACCTATCATAGAAAACAGGAAGGAATCAAGAATGTCCACAGTACCTTCCTTATTTAGCAGAGATAAAAAGCTCTAAACATAAAAAATGCTAAGCAAATTCTTTAAGAATGACAGCTTATAGGCAAATAAGATTAAATCTCAGGGTAACAAAAGTTGCATAAAACTCTTTTTTATGATGGAATTTCATAACATATTTGTTTCTCAGATTATTAGGAAACACTAAATCAAGCCCATTTAAATACCAAAAAGGCAGGTAAGTACAGAAATAGGATATCTACAGAAAATACAGAACACTGTTTTTCCTTAAAAAGATTATAAAAGCTCTTCCCCTCTACTTACTCTCCTTAAAAAAATGTAAAGCCTGATTTGAAGTAAGCAGAGCTAGAAGCTCTCATTTACAGGACATTTTTACCTTTTCAGCATTAGAACGAATGCATTTTACAAAATAGGGTTCTGCTTGACCAAGTGTCTCCATCAGCTTGCTTAACGAGGCCTGCAATACAAAGCAATATAATTAGCATTTTCTCCCATTCTAAACTGGCAGAAAATAATTTATAAATACAAACAATAATGTTGGCAAACTATGGTGAAACAATGGTATACACAGAAATAGCTTTCTTTCTCAAAAGCAAATTGTGTATATTCCCATACTGATTAAATTAAGGAGAAGGATGGTAGTTTAATCTTAAAGCTGATAGTTTGGCAAAAGTATACATTGCAGATATATTAAAGAATAACGTCTAGAATAAATTTTTCACTTTTCTTCACATCTCATGAAACAATATACTCAAACTCATGCGTTCCTAAACAACTTTGAAAATTTCCCATAGGGTATCCACTAGCTAGTGTCCCCCACTTTCAGTGTTCATGCTAGTGATGTCCCCCTCTTTCATTCCTGATACTGATAATTCGTACTTTACCTCTTTTTTTTCTGGTTAGTCCAGCTAGAGGTTTATAATTTTTTTTATCTTTTCAAAGAACCAACTTTTTGGTTTCATTGATTTTTCTCTATTATTTTTGTTTTCAATTTCATTGATTTCTGCTTTTATCTTTATCATTTCATTCTATTTGCTTGCTTTGGAATTAGTATGTTTTTCTTTTGCTGGTTTCCTAAGATAGAAGCTTATGTTTTTGATTTGAGGCCTTTTTCCTTTCATTAAAAGCATTTAATGTTATCAGTGAAACTTGGAACACTGCTTTAGCTACACTGCACAAACTTTGATATTTTACTTTCATTTAAGATATTTTTAAAACCTTCCTTCCTCTTTCACTCATGCATTATTTAGATGTTTGCTTTTTATTTTCCAAATATCTGGGGATTGTTATCTTTTCTTTATTAGATTTCTGGTTTAATTCTATTTTATGGTCAGATAACATATTTTGTTTTTTAGTATTCTATTTATCTATTGGCTTCTCTGTTACATTTCTTTGTAGTATTTTTTAGTGGCTGCTCTACAGATTATAATATGCAAACTTGTCACAGTCTACTCAGAGTTAATATTTTGTGACTTCAAGTAAAACTTAGAAGCCATATAACCATATAAACTCCTATTATTATTGTCATATATATTACAGCAACATATAATTTTTTTACTTTTAAGTGCTCTTTTTTGTCAGAAATATTTATTGTATTATAAAATACATAAAATGAAATGCTTAAATCACAAGTATACAGTTTGATGAATTTTCACAAAAGGAACACACTCTTGTAAACAAGGCCCAACTCAATAAAATATTACCAGAACCTCAGAAGCCCATCTTTACCCCATCCCATTGAATTTAGCAAGGTCACCTGTACATAAGTTACCCACCGCCACACCTGAACCAAGGGTAACAATTACCCTGACTTCTAAGATAAGTTAGTTTTGCCTGTTCTATGACTTCACATAAAACCAAAGATACACTATATACTAGTTTGTATTTGTTGCATATAATTATATTTTGTACATTTTTAGGACTATATAATAGTGATCCACTATATGACTATACCACAACTAAATAATCCATTGAAGATGGATATTTATTTGTTCCAGTTTGGGCTATTATGAATAAAGTTGCTATGGGCATTCTTCTACATATCTTTCAACTGTTTTCCAAATACCTGCATCAGTTTATATTTCAATAACAGTGTATAAAGGTTCTGGTTGCTCCACATCCCTGCAAACACTTTGTATAATCAGTCTTTTTTATTTCAGCCATGCAGGCAAGTGTGTAGTTAATTTGCATTTCTCTGATGACTAATAATGTTGGGCAGGTATTTAATAGGCTCACTGGCCTTCTGGATTATATCTTTTGATATCAGACAAGTTTTGGCTGTTCAAGACTTTTGCCCATTTCAATTAGGGTCTCTGTCTTTCTAAAAATTGATTTGTGGTTCTTCATACATTCCATATACAAAGTCTTTTTCAGATGTATCGCCAGTATATTTTCATACCTTGCAGCTTGCCCTTTCATTCTCTTAAGTGACATTTTGTTTTTAAAATTTTATTGAAATACAATTTAAATAATATAAAAATGTACCCATTATAGTCTACACATCAATGATTTTTAGTAAGTTTATATAATTGTACAAACATCACCACAAGTGAGATGTAGAAATCTTCCATCACCCCAGAAATTTCCCTCCTGCCCATATGCAATAATAACTGCTCCTGCTCACAGCCCCAGGAAACCACCAATTCTGCTTCCTGCTGCTATAGACAAACTATCTTTGAAAAAACAATCCTTTTTAGGTATCTTTTCCTCTGATTATAAAGCCAATACGTAGGTACTGTAAAAAACTTAAGACATAGATATATGTTCAGAGAATAAAAGTCAGCTTGACAATTATGTAATTGTTATTTAATTTATTATGATCACATTTATTGCCAAATGCCCAGTCACAACAAAAAGAAAAGGATTTCTATGTATATAAAACTAAAATAAAACCAGAAAATACCTGCAATCCCATTTAAATATAGATAGCAGTAGCATGAAGTTTAAAATATATATAGAAAAAAAACATACAGATTATGTTAACAGTGACTATATATGGACAATAGGGCTTAAAGGCAGGTTTTGTTTATAGTATCAATTTTCTGCTGCCTGTCTCCTCACACTGAAAACAATGAATTACTCTTTGGGATATCCACTACCCACACATAAAAGGATGAAAAAAAAGGCAGCTCGCTTTCCACCCTTGTTACTTCTCTCCAAAATGACCACTATAATATGGCTTTTAAGTCATATGTATCATCTTCCATTCAGGTATCTTGCAGATCATCTTGACTTTTCAATGCCAATCTGAATGAAACAGATTCCTCTAAAAAAACCTTTTTGTTATAAAAAGGTAAAATAAGAAATAACCTGAAACTGGGCACTGATGCTGGGAGGTTTTTTCTTCTTATGCAAATGAAGAAGAGACTTGGTGATGCGATCCTGTAGTGTCAGTCTTGTCAGGTGCTTTAAAGAATTTACCTCCAGCAAGTGCTGAAAAGAAGGGAGAAAAATCAAATTCCTCACATAAATTAATCAAAGAACAGGAAAAACAAAATTATAAGCCAGTTTTCATTATCACCTATGTATAATGACGGTGGTGAATATGAGAGGTTGGATATTCAACATCCATCTTACCCCTCCTGCTTTCCAGCTAAAAAGAAAACTGCATTTCTCAAACTCTCTTGCATTTGGGTTCCAGATGCAATTTAAGTTCATCATTTAAAATCCCACACGTGAAGCTAGGAAGGTATAACTGAAGCAGAGACTTCGACTACTAGGTTCTGTTTCTTCTGACAAGCATGCACATCAAAGTACTTTAGCTTTTTGTGATCCCAATGTCCAGGTACTACCTTTATGAGTTGAGAGGCAGAGTACACGGAATTTGTGCTGTCACTGAAACTCTAATAAATGCACCTTAGCCCTGGAGCCAATAGTTGTAGCACCTCCTTTCTGACTCCTGGATCACACCACAGATAGTTATGTGCCCGAATGCAGCAGCTAGAATGGCAGTTTCCTGCTTCCCTAGCTGATTACAGCTGGGGTCAGTTCTGCACTGCTATTTTAATACTCTGAAATTCTTTAAGACTTCTAATGATTTTGTAAGTGCCTCTTTGAATTAAGTCCTTTTCTACTTAAAAATATCCACAGTTATTACTGTTATCTGTAACTGAATCCTTACTCACAGAGACAATAAATTAAATTCAATCCTAGGGCTATAGCATGTAAGCCAGAAATGTACACAGAAAAAGAAAACAAAACATCAACCCTATCAATCATGATCCTGATATACTAATTACTAATCTGAAGATTGGAGTTGTATATAAAGCAACTAAAGAATACAACATAGGATGTTAATAAAGTACTTGAGAGCTTTTGTAGCCAATCACAATTTTTAAAACCATACCATATTTATGGCAGTGAGTCTGTCCATGGAAAGAATATATCTGTACCTGTGTAAACTATATAACGTTACTCAAAAAGTACTAAAAATTTTATTACATGAGAAGCACAGAACTGAGTTAAAAACATGACAAATTTAAAAGTCTTTTTAAAAAATATTAATTTTGACAATATAAACACTTAAAAATATAAACCTTCAAGTGATAAGTACAATACATATTTTAACAAATGCAACTAAATAAAATCTTTCCAACAATGACAAAGACTTATTATCTGTACATAAGAACCATAAAAATTCCTTTAAAAATTCATCCCACAATTAACAAATGAACAAAAGACCTGAAACAGGCAATTCTCAAATAAAGTATAAATGACAACATAATGACAACCATTCAACCTACTTTCTCACACTATACTCAAAAATAAACTCAAATTGGAGTAAAGACCTAAATGTGAGAGTTGAAACCATGAAAACTCTAGAAAAAAAAACATAATCAGTAATCCCTTTGAACATCAGCCTTAGCAACATTTTTCTAGATATGTCTCCTTAGGCAAGGGAAACAAAAGCAAAAATAAACTACTGGGACTACATCAAAATAAAAGCTTTTGCACAGCAAAGGAAACCATTAACAAAATGAAAGGCAACATAGTAAATGGGAGAGGATATCTGCAAATGATATATCCAATAAGGGGTTAATAAAAATGATGCAATTAAAAAATGGGCAGAGAATCAAAGAGACATTTTCCAAAGAAGACAAAGAGATGGTCAACACACAAGAAAAAAATGTTCAACACTACTCATTATCAGGGAAATACAAATCAAAACCACAGTGAGATAGCACCTTATACCTATCAGAATGGCTAGCATCAGAAAGACAAGAAAGAACAAGTGTTGGTGAGGATTTGGAGAAAAAGGAACCCTCATGCTCTACTGGTGGAACCTAAACTGGTACAGCCACTATGAAAAATAGTATGCAGGTTCCTCAAAAAATTAAAAACAGAAATACCATACGATCTAATAATTCCACTACTGGGTATTTACCCAAAGGAAAAATACTAATTCAAAGAGATATACGCACCCCTATGTTTACTGCAACATTATTTACAACAGCCAAGATATGGAAGCAATCCAAGTGCCAATAACGAATGGATAAAGAAGAGGTGAGGTATATGTATCCAAACACACACATATACACAATAGGGCTATTACTCAGCCATAAAAAAGAATGAGATCTTGGCATTTGTGACAACACGGATAGATCAAGAGGGTATTATGCTAAGTGAAATAAGACAGAGAAAGACAAATACCATATGATTTCACTTATAATGTGGAATCCAGAAAACAAAACAAATGAATAAACAGACCCATACAGGAAAAAAAGTGATAGTTGCTAGAGGGGAGGGGTGAAATAGATAAAGGGGATTAAGAAATACAAACTTCCAGTTATAAAATAAAAAAGTCACAGAGATAAAAAGTACAGCATAGGGAATATAGTCAGTAATATTGTAATAACATTGTTGGTGACAGGTGGTGAGCACTGAGAATCAATGAATCAACATGTTGTATACCTGAAACTAGTACAACACTGTATATTAATTATACATCAATAAAAATAAATAGAGAAATAGATGGGATTTCCGTGACTGATAAATGAATAGAATTTTTTACTTCAGGTGTAGCCAACATGAATATTTTTAAACCATATGAAGTTTAAAGAGAAGTTATTCACTTGAGGAGAGTAAAAAGAATGGTACAAATAGCTAGACCCAGTGGTGGCATTCAAAATACTGAAAGACTAATTAGGGAAAGAGTCCAAATGTCCATCAACTGATGAATGGATAAAGAAAATGTGAGCTATATATATATATGTGTACACACACACACACACACACACACACACACACACACACAGATATTACTCAGCCATCAAAAAGAATCTAGCCACTGGGAAGACATGGATAGAGCTAGAGTGTATTATGCTAGGCAAAATAAGTCAGTAAGAGAAAGACAAATACCATATAATTTCACTCATATGTGTAACTTAAGAAACAAAACAGCATAAGGGAAGAAGAAAAAAATAGGTGGAGGGAGGCAAACCATAAGACACTATTAACTATAGACAACAAACCGAGGGTTGATGGAGGGAGGTGAGTGGGGGATGGACTAGATGGGTGATGGGTATTAAGGAAGGCACTTGTGATAAGCACTGGGTGTTCTATGTAAGTGATGAATCACTAATTTCTATTCCTGAAACCAATATTACACTACATGTTAACTAACTAGAATTTAAATAAAAACTTGAAACAAAAACAAGAGACTAAAGAGACAGTGAATGAAAAAAGAAACACAAATGAAAAGATGTTTGATAATGCAAGTGGTACCCTTTTTCTCTACATAAAATCTTTTCGTGAGAAGAATTACAAACCACTTAACGTAAGTTTTCTTTGTGCTTTGTGGTTTAAAATAATATTTACCCCTACCAGAAACCACATAAGCAGTACATTACATTTTCCTTAGAAGCCTAAGAGGCTTAAGTAGAAGAAATAATAACCTCATTTTTTTTGTTTTCTGAACTAGAGAATTGTGAGAATAAACAGCTCCTTCTTGGGTTTGTTTTTTTTAATTTTGGAATTCATCAAAAAGGTGACAAGTGACAGGATTCCTTCTTTGGGGCGGTACAAGAGAAAGAAACAGATTTTTCTTCCTTTATTAAATTCAATAAACATTTTTGGAATGCCATCCAAAAATCTACTATGTAGATCACCGTAGGAAAATTATACCCATGCGCCAAATCCTATCCACTGTTTTTATATGGTTTATATGGTTGAAAAAAACATTAAAATAGTATTTAATGATATGTGAAAAATTATATGAAATTCAAATTTCAATGTCTAGAAATGAAGTTTTAGTGAAATACATTCACACTTGCTCAGTTCCACATTGTCTGTAGCTGCACTTGCGCTACAACGGCATAGCTAAGTAGTTAACAGAGACTACAGGCTCGCAAGCCTATCCGACCGAAAAACTGGTCTGACGAGCGCTAAATGATAATGAGTTAGATAAGCACTAATTAGGAATTATTTAAAATCAGGTAAAATTCAAAATTTGACCTTAACCTGGCTTAAGGATAAAAGAAAAAATCTTACGTAAAGATGCAATTACTCAACAAAAATTAACATTTATATTCAGATGCTTTTCAAACACTAGAATGTGAGATATATCACAAATATTTACCTGAACCATTAAACCATTTCCTAATATCCAGTGTTATTTCTAAAATGGATTTAACTAATTACACAAAATTAATCCCTCTTTTGGGTACAAATAAGGTATTGCCTATCTTCGATTATTTATAAAGACTGTTTGAATGAGTAATAAAAAAATAATTATGGTGTAGGGCACCAAGAGAAAAAAGTTTTTCATAATACTCACCTTTGGAAGGCCAGGCTTGGACTTGAAATTTTTGTTTCTCCTATACAGACAAATCATTACATTTGAAAAATTAGAAATTATTACAAAAAACTATTATACAGATGAATGAGTTCCAGGTCTCTACTAAGACAGTATATTTATATACCCATTTCCAAGATATAGGTCCTCTATATGAAAACACTGACTGATTCAACTAAGCAGACACCTTTGGGAATGAAAAAAAAGCAAGGAAAAGAGAACAAGAAAAGAAATGCCTGCTCTGTAATATTGCTATAAACAGATTTAAGTCTGATAATCAGTAATGTAATGTTGTACATTCAAAACTAAAATGTCATTTTCTTTTGGACATTTATCAAGTTCTAATTTCTTGTACCTATAGAAACTTTGTTTCTGTCATTTTAAGACTTTAAATAGAGGCCTAATTTCATGGATTTTTAAAATGTACTTATTAAAAAACTTAATGACTTTCCCCTTTTAGAAATTAAAAATTCTTGGGATGCCTGGGTGGCTCAGCCGGTTAAGCATCTGCCTTCAGCTCAGGTCATGATCCCGAGGTCCTGGGATCGAGTCCCACATTGGGCTCCTTGCTCAGTGGAGGCTGCTTCTCCCTCTGACCCTCTTCCCTCTTGTGCTCTCTCTCTCTCATTCTCTCTCTCTCAAATAAATAAATAAAACCTTTAAAAAAATAAAAATGTTAAAAAAAAGTAAAAATTCTCTTTTTTTTTCTTATAATTCAATATTATATTTACATCAAGATTTTTTAATAGATAAAGAAAGAAAAGGAATAATGCCCAAGGCTTATGAACATGAGCTGGGAAGTCAAAAAGACCTGAGCTTGAATCTAAACTCTACCTAAATCTAAATCCTACTAGGGTAGGATTTTTCTCTAAGTCTCGGTTTCATCAGCGTGATAATGTAAAACAATGTAGAATGTAATAATGTAAAATGGGGATGATAATACCATCAATACAAGTTATTGTGAGGATTAAATGAGTTAATTTACAATTCGGAAGTACAGCAAGACTTATATAAATTGAGCCCATTAGCACTGTTAAGCACTGACTTTGACAGGGATTAAAGAACCCAATTCAGTCATACATCTAGCTAGTGGCCCAAAAATATGCTTTGAAATAGTGTCTGAAATATGTGGATATAGGGAGCTAAGAACTTTTTACTGGTCCACCCTGCATAGTTATAACCATGCCTTCAAACCAGTCCTATAATCAGGTAATGAGGAACGGCAGGCTGGATAAAGGTTATATATCACTATATACGATCCCAGTCACCATTTTTTTTTCCATGGTTCTTTCTAGTTTATTGTTTGGTAGAAAGACAGGCTCTTGAATGCTGTATAAACATCTCACAAAGTGCTTCTTCTAGTTTACAAAAAGTCAAAGCCAATCTTCTTTGAGATGGGGCCCTTAAATCTGACATTCAAGTCACCGTAATAAAAACAGGAGCTGTTGTACTTAATATTCTGGAAGTCCCAATCACCATTTTCACTCAAAATTCTACTCATGAAAATGATTCACCATCACCCCTCTTCTTTTTCAGCCAGAAATTTTAAACCAGTCATAAAAAGCAATCCACATTTCTGATCAATACTAACATGAGAATTCCATGGGCTCTCTCCAAGAGTTTGCTGCTAGCTGAATTAGCAAATATCCCATCTTTATCAAGCAAAGAGGTGTTACTTGATAGTCTGCTCTGACGAATCCCAGTTCTGCCATTCCACGCAATATCAAATGGATCTCTGTAAAAATCAAATACGGTACAATTTGCTTTAGTTAACTGAGACATACCGAACAATCTCCAAATTGCTTAAATAAGGAAAACCTAAAACTTTAAACACTAAAATTAAAATTTAGAAAAAAAGCTAAACCAGCAGAAAATTATATTATCGCAGAGATTACCAATCAATTTGGACTAATCTTTTCCTCGTTCAGAACGAAGAATTTCTATGGATTCTGATACATTCAAATACCAGTGTGCACATATAATACAGCTACTAACTTTTTTTTTTAAGGTTTTATTTATTTATTTGACAGAGAGAGACACAGCTAGAGAGGGACACAAGCAGGTGGAGTGGGAGAGGGAGAAGCAGGCTTCCTGCGGAATAGGGAGCCTGATGCGAGGCTTGATCCCAGGACCCTGGGATCATGACCCAAGCCGAAGGCAGATGCTTAATGACTGAGCCACCCAGGCACCCCTAATATAGCTAATATTTTTAAATCTATTAAATTATTTACAATCAGTAAATAATATAAGGTATTATACATAATGTGATTTTTTTTGTCTTTGTTAGATATTAGTACTTCCAAATACTACTGAAGGAATTTATAATCCTAATAGGCTAGCCCATTCTATGGAATATTTAATTTCTTCCTGGAAGGTCACACACTCACTATGAACGACGTATCCACCAAAGTTACTAGGCATCTTCTATGGGCTGAGCACTATTCTAGCCATTGGAGATAGAGGAGTGAACAAAACAGATAAAATTATCAGGGATTAAAATATGAAGAATTAATAGGGGGCTTTCCAGGTACTGATAGCAAACTGGCCACATATTTGGATTCCTCCAGAAACCTGTGAAAATTTAATAAAATAATTTTTAAGGGAATAAACAAAGAAAATATACTGAGAAAATAGTAACACAGTTTTGAAATATGGAAAGCAGATGAATATAGAAACAACTTTTTTTTAAAAAAGATTTTATTTGTCAGAGAGAGAGAGAGAGCGAGAGAGCACAAGCAGAGGGAGAAGGAGGCTTCCTGTCGAGCAAGGAGCCTGATGTGGGACCCGATCCCAGGGCCCTGGGATCATGACCTGAGCTGAAGGCAGACCCTTAACCAATTGAGCCATCCAGCTGTCCCTATAGAAAGCAATCTTAAACTGGCTGTGGAAAAAGACTGAGAAGTATCCATATTTACAAAACTCCGAAAGGCTCCAGAGCTGGTGGTACCATGTACTTATGGAAGTCGTGGAAAAGGTGGGTTAAGAACAAGAGCACTAGTTGAAAGTCAGTTTAAAAGCAGTTAGAACTCCATGCAGCCTGATGACCATCCCTCCTTTATCTAAGCAAGAGGATGAAAGAGAAAGTCCATGGACTAGACAGCACCAGGTACAAATGGGGATGAGTATACTTTAAAAAGTCAAAGAAAATACTGAAAATATGGCAGCTGGGACTGTATCTTTCAAGAATAAAATTAAACTTTTGTGTGGAATTTGACCAGCCCAAGAGGAAAGACCCAAAGATATACTGATATGTTCTAGACACTGACAACACACCCAATTAATCAGATTCCAATTAGCTTTTTAGTGTTTCAATATGAATATAAACAGGTGACCAAGGTTCACTAGACAACTGAGGAAAGCCCCTAGCATGAAACAGAGACCAAAACAATCATGACATAAACAACTTGGAAGTAAAAAAAGATTTTTAAAGCTATCAGTAATATTTTTAGAAAAGAGAGAAAATATTGCATCTATAGACTAAGATATTATGAAAAATTTAAAAATTGAGAAAATAAAGTAATGAAAAGCTCCAAAAGGTTAAAAATGTAACACCAATGAAAATGCAGAAATATATCCACTCATTGAAAAATATTTATTGAGTACCAACTAGTACCAATTTTTTCTATCATCTTCACATTACTTAAATTCAAATGGAAAAAAAACAAACAATAAACACATAAAAAATACATTGTATGTTGGATAATAGGTGCTAAGGAGAAATTTTAAACATACAAGAAGAATGCCAGGATGCCAGACTTTAATAGGGACCTCAGGAGAGGCTCCATGAATAAGACTCCATTAAAACAGAGATGTGAAGGAGATAAAAAAGCAAATCAAGCAGTTATCTGGAAAAAGAGCATTCTATTCAGAAAGAAGAGCAAACATACAGTGGGAGGCAAGAATTTTGTTGATGAATATGAGATATATTAAATAAATCAGCAAGGCTGGAGTGGAATAAACAGAGGAAAAATGGTAGACCAAGTCAGAGAGGGAGGAGGAAGCCATGTTACATATACCTTCTAGGAAATGTAAGAATTTTTGGCTTTTTTTTTTTAAGATTTTATTTATTTACTTGAGAGAGAGTGTGGGAGAGAGAACATAAGCGGGGGGCGGGGCACGGGGAGGCAGAGGGAGAGAGAGAAGCAGGCTCCCCGCTGAGCAAGGAGCCCATCACACCTGACACTGGGCTCCATCCCAGGACCCCGGGGATCATGACTTGAGCCAAAGGCAGAAGCCTAACCCACTGAGCCACCCAGGCACCCCAGAATCTTTGGCTTTTAATGGGAATGAGAAAGAATGACAAAGAAGGACTTTCAGGAAAATGCTAACATGATTCAGCTTTTTAATACTAAAATGCATTTTGTATTATACATATTTATATATTACATTATATTAAAATAATGATCTGGTTGCTGTATTGAAAACTGTTTGGGGGGCCAAGGATAAAAGCAGGGAGATTATTTTAGGAGGGTATTACAGTAATACATACCAGGGCAACAGCAATGGAAGGAATAAGAAATGGTGAGATTCTGGATATCATTTTACAGTACAGCCAATGTAACTTGCTGATGGACCAAATGGGGAATGTATGAGAAAGCGGAATGTAACTTGCTGATGGACCAAATGGGGAATGTATGAGAAAGCCAATGTAACTTGCTGATGGACCAAATGGGGAATGTATGAGAAAGCGGAAATTAAGGGTGACTTCGAGATTTTTCACTAATAACAGATTTAAAGATGAGGCAATAGGAGACATTATTTCTTATAAATCAAAACAAAAGAAGATGAAAAGTGATAATAAAATAGTTCCAGTAGACTCAAGACCCAACAAAAGAGTTTCTAGACAGATCCTACAAGATTCTGGTACTTAAGTATAGAGGAGAGATGTCACATACAAGGGCTCAAGAATCAGAAAAAGGGCATCTATAAAAAAAAAACAACAACACATCATGCTTAATGACTAAAAATAAACTGGAAGATTTCCCACTAACATCAGGAATAAGACAAGAATGTGAGCTCTGGCCACTCTTATTCAACTCTACTAAAATTTCTACTGAAATTTTCAAGTAAGAAAAAAAAAAAGATATCCAAATTGGAAAGAAAGAAGTAAATTTATACTTAGTCACATAAGACATGATCTTACATGGAATACTCAAAGGAATCCACTAAACAACTATTAGAACTAATGAATTAAGCAAGGTTTAAAAATTCAATTATATTTCTATATAACAGCAATGAATAATTGATTATAAAAGCAAAAACCTCACTCATAACAGCATGAAAATAATATTAATACTTGGGAGTAAATTTAACAAAAGAACTGTAAGACTTGTACACTTCAAATTTGAAGAGTGCTGTCATGGAATATCTTTTCACTTATTTAGATCTTTCATTCTTTTAACAATATTTTTTAGTTTTAGTGTACAAGTCTTACACAGGGTGTAAGACTTACATGGGATGCGGAGAAAGGGGAACCTCCTACACTGTTGGTGGGAATGCAAGTTGGTGCAGCCACTCTGGAAAACAGTATGGAGGTTCCTGAAACAGTTGAAAATAGAGCTACCATACGACCCAGCAATTACACTACTGGGTATTTACCCCAAAGACACAAATGTAGGGATCTGAAGGGGTACGTGCACCCCGATGTTTATAGCAGCAATGTCCACAACAGCCAAACTGTGGAAAGAGCCAAGATGTCCATCGACAGATGAATGGATAAAGAAGATGTGGTGTATATATATACAATGGAATATTATGCAGCCATCAAAAGGAATGAGATCTTGCCATGTGCAACGACGTGGATGGAACTGGAGGGTGTTATGCTGAGCGAAATAAGTCAATCAGAGAAAGACATGTATCATATGACCTCATTGATATGAGGAATTCTTAATCTCAGGAAACAAACTGAGGGTTGCTGGAGTGGTGAGGGTGGGAGGGATGGGGTGGCTGGGTGATAGACATTGGGGAGGGTATGTGCTATGGTGAGTGCTGTGAATTGTGTAAGACTGTTGAATCACAGACCTGTACCTCTGAAACAAATAATACATTATATGTTAAAAAAAAAAAAAGAAGAAGATAGCAGGAAGGGAAAAATGAAGGGGGGGAATCGGAGGGGGAGACGAACCATGAAAGACTATGGACTCTGAGAAACAAACTGAGGGTTCTAGAGGGGAGGGGTTTGGGGGAATGGGTTAGCCTGGTGATGGGTACTAAAGAGGGAAAGTACTGAATGGAGCACTGTGTGTTATACGCAAACAATGAATCATGGAACACTACATCAAAAACTAATGATGTAATATATGGTGATTCACATAAAAAAATTAATCTATAGATTCAACACAACCTCTAGCAAAAACCCCAGCTGCCTTTTTGCAGAAAATTACAAGATAATCCTTAAGTGCATATGGAAATACAAAGAACCCAGAATAGCCAAAACAATGTAGAAAAGAACAAAGCTAGAAGAATTACAGTTCCTGATTTATAAATCTATTACAAAGCTATAATAATTAAGACAATATGGTACTGGCATAAGGAAAGACACATATATCAAGAGAAGAGAGTTGAGAATCCAGAAATAAAGATTCTATTTAGGGTCAACTGAGTTCTGATAAAGGCATCAAAGACAATTCAACAGGGAATAAACAGTATTTTCAACAAATGGTACTGAGATGACTAGATATCCACATGCAAAAGAAAGAAGGTGAATCTCTCTCAACATATACAGAATCAACTCAAAATCAATCATAGATCTAAATTCAAAAGCTAAAGCTATAAAACTCTTAGAAGAAGAAAACAGAGTAAACCTTTGTGACATGGGCTTAGGTAATGATTTCTTAAATATAACAAAAGTATAACCAAAAAGAAAAATAGATAAGTTAGACTTCTTTAAAATTAAAAATTTTACACTTCAAACAACACCATAAGAAAAGTGAAAGGACAATTCCCAGACTAAAAGAAAATATTTTCAAGTCCTATATCTGATAAGAGATCTAGATCTAGAATATATAAATAACTCTTACACCTCAACAATAAGACAACCCAACTAAAAAATAGATTATTCAGAAATAAAAAGAAATCAACTACTGATACATTTAATAACCTAACAAATTAATCACAATGTTTAGCGAAAAGAACTCATCTCAAAGTTATGAAGGGGATTAGGACACATCACCCCAAATTATGATACTTTCATATAAGGGAACTAAGAAGAATCAACAGATAGAGGAAGAGTCAGTTCTATCCCTACCCCTTAACCCACTAAAAGCAGGGCATAAACTTCTCTTTGTGAAAGTGTTCCCTTCTCCCCTATTAGGAAGAGGAGAGCAACTTTTATCACCTGAGATAAGAGAGTAGGAACTGAGATGAGTTTACTTACATAAACCTTACTAAAATAACTCTCAGCTTCCATTAGTTCTCCCACATATTCCCTAGTCACTTCCCCACATTTTACCATCCCTTAAAACCCAAACTCACTTTCCTTTATAAAAAGGGTATATAAGCCCCCAAGTGTTACACCACTTTTTTGAGTTTCACTTCTTTTCTGTGAATATTCATGCACATAAAATACTAATAAAAATTATACGTTTTTCTTCCTGTTAATCTGTCTTTCATAAGTTTAATTCACAGGCCCCCAGCTACTGAACATAATAAAAGATTTTTCTCCCTAACAGTTTCATCTTATATGATTCTATTTATATAACATTATCAAAATAATAAAACTATAAAAATGACGAACATACTAGTGGTTGCTATAGGACAGGACAAGGACATGGGTAAACACAAATAGGTGGCATGAAGGAATTTTGTGATGATAAAAGAGTTCTGTATCTTGATTGTACCATTAGTTACACAAATGTATAGATGGGGTACAATTGCAAAAATCTATATAGAGACACACCTGCAGATTTCTAAAAATGGTGAAAACTGCAGTCTAGTTAATATTAATGTGCCAATGTAAATTTCCTGGTTTTGATAATATACTATCATTATCACTATATAAGATGTCACTTAGGAAAGCTAAGTGAAGAGTAGGTACGTGGGACTCTATGAACTTTTTTCCTTTGTACTATTTTTGAAACTTCCTGCTTTTGAAAAATCGAATGTAACCTTAAAATATTTTTCGATTAGTTCTTTTTAAACTATACTTTTTGGATAGCTGGGACAATATCCTTAAAATTTTATACTAACTTCTTTCTGTCTTTCTGGTCAAGCTTTTAATTAAAAAGGACAGAAGATAATAATCACACATGCAAAAATTTAATTACAAAAATTTTCATCAATATAAAACAATTAAAAACCAACCTAAGTAACCAGTAATTGGAAACAGGTGAAAAAAATTATGTTACAACCACCCAATGGAAGTCTATGAGGTCATTAAAAATCATGTTGTAGAGGCACCTGGATGGCTGTGAGTTGAGCATTGACTCTTGATTTCAGCTCAGGGTCATGAGACTGAGCCCATGTCTGGGCACGGGGGGGGGGGCCCTCCATGCTCACGGGGGGAGTCTGCTTGAGATTCTTTCCCTCTGCCCTTCTCCCTGCTCTAAGTAAATAAATAAATAAATCATAAAAAAAATCATGTTGCAGAACAATAACAATACTTAATGGCACAAAAAGATGTTAGCATACATTTTTAAATTTATTTTTTTTCAAAGATTTTATTTATTTATTTGAGAGAGAGACAATGAGAGACAGAGAGCACGAGAAGGAAGAGGGTCAGAGGGAGAAGCAGACTCCCTGCTGAGCAGGGAGCCCAATGTGGGACTCGATCCCGGGACTCCAGGATCATGACCTCAGCCGAAGGCAGTCCCTCAACCAACTGAGCCACCCAGGCGCCCTTAAATTTAAATACAATACTGTTTGATAACAGTTTTAAGACAATTATATTTTTATACTTGTAAAGAAGAATATATGCCCCCCAAATAAATTTTTCATAGCAAAGGAAACACATAATCAAAGAAGATATATGAATCACCAAAGAAGACATACAAATGATCAATAAGCACATGAAAAGATGCTCAACATCTGTAGGCATTAGAGAAATCCATTATCAAAACCACAATGAGAATCAAAAAGGAGACTTACAGACCAATATCCTTGATGAACATGGATGCAAAAATTCTCACCAAAATACTAGCCAGTAGGATCCAACAGTACATTAAAAGGATTATTCACCACGACCAAGTGAGATTTATCCCTGGGGTGCAAGGTTGGTTCAACATCCGCAAATCAATCAACGTGATACAATATATTAACAAAAGAAAGAACAAGAATCATATGGTCCTCTCAATAGATGCAGAAAAAGCATTTGACAAAGTACAGCATCTTTTCTTGATCAAAACTCTTCAGAGTATAGGGACAGAGGCTACATACCTCAGTATCATAAAAGCCATCTATGAAAAAGCTAGAGCGAATATCATTCTCAATGGGGAAAAGCTGAGAGTTTTCCCCCAAAGGTCAGGAACGCAGCAGGGATGTCCACTATCACCACTGCTATTCAACATAGTATTAGAAGTCCTAGCCACAGCAATCAGACAACAAAAAGAAAGCAAAGGCATCCAAGTCGGCAAAGAGGAAGTCAAACTCACTCTTTGCAGATGATATGATACTTTATGTGGAAAACCGGAAAGACTCCACCCCAAAACTGCTAGAACTCATACAGGAATTCAGTCAAGTGGCAGGCTATAAAATCAATGCCCAGAAATCAGTGGCATTCCTACACACCAACAAGACAGAAGACGGACAAATTAAGGAGTCAATCCCATTTACAATTGCATCCAAAACCATAAGATACCTAGGAATAAATCAAAGGAATAAACCAAAGAGGCAAAGGATCTGTACTCAGAAAACTATAAAATACTCATGAAAGAAATTGAGGAAGACACAAAGAAATGGAAAAACGTTCCATGCTCATGGATTGGAAGAACAAACATTGTGAAGATGTCAATGTTACCTAGAGCAATCTACACATTCAATGCAATCCTCATCAAAATACCATCCACTTTTTTCAAAGAAATGGAACAAATCATCCTAAAATTTGTATGAAACCAGAAGAAACCCCGAATAGCCAGAAGAATGTTGAAAAAGAAAAGCAAAGCTGGCAGCATCACAATTCCGGACCTCCAGCTCTAGTACAAAGCTGTCATCATCAAGACAGTATGGTACTGGCACAAAAGCAGACACAGAGATCAATGGAACAGAATAGAGAGCCCAGAAATGGACCCTCAACTCTATGGTCAACTCATCTTTGACAAAGCAGGAAAGAACATCCAATGGAAAAAAGACAGTCTCTTCAACAAATGGTGTTGGGAAAAGTGGAGAGCCACATGCAGAAGAATGAAACTGGAAAATTTCCTTACACCACACACAAAAATAGACTCCAAATGGTTGAAAGACCTAAACGTGAGACAGGAGTACATCAAAATCCTAAAGGAGAACACAGGCAGCAACCTCTTCCACCTCAGCCGCAGCAGCTTCTTCCTAGAAACATCGCCAAAGGCAAGAGAAGCCAGGGCAAAAATGAACTATTGGGATTTTATCAAGATAAAAAGCTTTTGCACAGCAAAAGAAACAGTCCACAAAACCAAAAGACAACCGACAGAATGGGAGAAGATATTTGCAAATGACATATCAGATAAAGGGCTAGTATCCAAAATCTATAAAGAACTTATCAAACTCAACACCCAAAGAACAAATAATCCAATCAAGAAATGGGCAGAAGACATGAACAGACATTTTTCCAAAGAAGATATCCAAATGGCCGACAGACACATGAAAAAGTGCTCAACATCGCTCGGCATCAGGGAAATCCAAATCAAAACCTCAATGAGATACCACCTCATACCAGTCAGAATGGCTAAAATTAACAAGTCAGGAAATGCCAGATGTTGGCAGGGATGCGGAGAAAGGGGAACCCTCCTACACTGTTGGTGGGAATGCAAGGTGGTGCAACTGCTCTGGAAAACAGTATGGAGGTTCCTGAAACAGTTGAAAATAGAGCTACCATACGATCCAGCAATTGCACTACTGGGTATTTACCACAAAGACACAAATGTAGGGATCCGAAGGGGTACGTGCACCCCAATGTTTATAGCAGCAATGTCCTCAACAGCCAAACTGTGGAAAGAGCCAAGATGTCCATCGACAGATGAATGGATAAAGAAGATGTGGTATATACACATAATGGAATATTACGCAGCCATCAAAAGGAATGAGATCTTGCCATTTGCCATGACGTGGATAGAACTGGAGGGTGTTATGCTGAGCGAAATAAGTCAATCAGAGAAAGACATGTATCATATGACCTCACTGATATGAGAAATTCTTAATCTCAGGAAACAAACTGAGGGTTGCTGGAGTGGTGGGGGAGTGGGAGGGATGGGGTGGCTGGGTGATAGACATTGGGGAGGGTATGTGCTATGGCGAGTGCTGTGAATTGTGCAAGACTTTTGAATCACAGATCTGTACCTCTGAAATAATGCAATATATGTTAAGAAAAAAAGAAGAAGAAGAAGATAGCAGGAGGGGAAGGATGAAGGGGGGGAAATTGGAGGGGGAGACCAACCATGAGAGACGATGGACTCTGAAAAACAAACTGAGGGTTCTAGAGGGGAGGGCGGTGGGGGGACGGGTTAGCCCGGTGATGGGTATTAAAGAGGGCATGTTCTGCGTGGAGCACTGGGTGTTATGCACAATGAATCATGGAACACTACATCCAAAACTAATGATGTAATGTATGGTGATTAACATAACAATAAAAATTTAAAAAACACACACAATGAGGTAGTACATCACACCCATTATTAACACCACTAAAATTAAAAGGACAGTCAATAACAGATATTGGCAAAAGAGAAAATGGAACCCTTATCTATTACCAGTGGGAATGTAAAACGTCACAGTCACTTTGAAAAATAGTTTGGCAATTTCTCAAAATGTTAAAAAAAACACAGAGATTTGACCCAGAAATTTCATTCCTAAGTACATACTCAAAATAATGGAAAACATATATCCAAACAAACACTTGTACATGAATGTTCAGAGCAGCATTATTCTTAATAGCCAAAAGGGAAAGGGTGCCTAGGTGGCTCAGATGGTTAAGCGTCTGCCTTCAGCTCAGGTCATGATCCCAGGGTCCTGGGATGGAGTCCCACATCGGGCTCCCTGCTCCTTGGGAGCCTGCTTCTCCCTCTGCCTCTCTCTCTCTCTGTCTCTCATGAATAAATAAATAAAAATCTTTAAAAAAAAAATAGCCAAAAGGGGAAAACCTGAGTGTTTGTCAACCGATAAATGTATAAACAAAATAACCATACAATGGAATGTTCTGCCATAAAAAGGAATGAAATACTGGCACATGCTACGATGTAGATTATCCTTGAAAACATCATGCTACGTGAAAAAAGCATCACACAAAAGGCCACATATTGTTAAGATTCTATTTAAACTAAATTTCCAGAATAGGCACATCTGTAGAGACCAAAAGTGTATTAGTATTAGTATTTCCCTAAAATTAGCAAGAACATGAGGAATGGAGAGAAACTAGTGAGTAGGAAGTTTCTTTTTGGAGTGATTAAAATGCTCTAACTTAGATTTTGGGATGATTAGCCAACTCTTGAATACACCAAACCCCACTAAACTATATATTTTAAATGAGTGAAACTCTATGGTATGTAAATTATATCTCAATAAAGCTATTTAAAAATAAAAAAATAAAAATAAAAAAAGCTATTTAAAAAAACTCAGAAATCAGCAAGTTAGAACTAAAACGCAATGTAGCAATGTCTTCAAAATTCTGAAGAAAAATTATTTCTGACCAAGAGTTCTATACACAAGCAAATTACCAAACAAGTGTGAGGTCAGAATAAAAGCATGTTTAGTTATGGAGGAACCAAAATATTTTCCTCTCATACATATTTTCACATGGAGCTACTAGAGGATATGCTCCATAACAGTTTACAAAGTAGACATAAAAGAGGAAAAAATGGTAGAAAAAAGTTGATGCAAAAAGAATGACAAAAAGAATGCCCAATACAAAGGTAAAGGAAGATACCAATGTGACAAATCCAGGTTAGTACAGATAAAAAAAAATGCCAGGAGAGATTTGTAGGGGAAAATAAAACTGATTCAAGATGCATCTGTTTAAGACCAGAGGAAATTCAGCCAACTGACAAACTCAGCCAACTGACAAATTTAGCTTGGGGTTGAAATGGTGATAAACATTAGAAAATTTTAGAGGAAAATCTGGCTGAATGGTTTGGGACTAGGGAAGAATTTTTAAAATAAGCTGTAAAATGGACAAATCAGAGACAAAAAATACATTTAGCTACATTAAATTTAAGAATTTTTGTTCATGGGCGCCTGGGTGGCTCAGTTGGTTAAGCGACTGCCTTTGGCTCAGGTCATGATTCTGGGAGTCCCAGGATCGAGTCCCGCATCAGGCTCCCCGCTCAGCAGGGAGTCTGCTTCTCCCTCTGACCCTCTTCCCTCTCGTGCTCTATCTCATTCTCTCAAATGAATAAATAAAATCTTTAAAAAAAATTTTTTTTTGTTCACCACAAGGCACCATTAAAGAAAGTAAAAAGATAAGCTACAAATTGGGAGAACACATTTGAAACATATAACTGAAATGGGACCAGTACATAAAATTTATAAAGAATACTTTTTAAAGAAGAGATATGGGCAAACAAATAGCACTTCAAAATACATAAATGGCCATAAAATATATAAAAATTGTTCAACATCATTAATAAGCACAGAAAAGCAAATTATGAAATACCATTTCATAATCACCAGATTACCAAAAGTTAAGAAGTCTGACAATCAGTTGTGCTGGCAAAGAATGAAGCAAAGGGAACTTTCAGCTGCCACTGTTTGTGTACATTAGTACAACTACCTTGAAAAACAATTTGGGATTATCTTATAAAACTCCTACTGGGGCGCCTGGGTGGCTCAGTTGATTAAGCGACTGCCTTCGGCTCAGGTCATGATCCTGGAGTCCCGGGATCGAGTCCCGCATCGGGCTCCCTGCTCAGCAGGGAGTCTGCTTCTCCCTCTGACCCTCTTTCCTCTCGTGCTCTCTATCCCTCATTCTCTCTCAAATAAATAAATAAAATCTTTAAAAAACAAAAAAAAAACTCCTACTGAACTAACAGTTCCACTACTACGTACATATCCCAGAGATGTAATAATAGGTGAACCAGGAGATTGGTATGAGCATGTTTAAAGTAGCACCATTTGCAATGGTAAAAGAACCACCCACATTTCCACTGATGGACAAATCTATTACAGTATATTAATGCCATGTAATTATTTTATTGTGATTAAAAAAAACACATAATGGGACGCCTGGGTGGCTCAGTTGGTTAAGTGTCTGACTTCAGCTCAGGTCATGATCTTGGGGTCCTGGAATGGAGCCCTGAGTCTGCTCCACACTCAGCGGGAGTCTGTTTGTCCCTCTACCCCATCCCCTTTCCCCTGCTAGTGCTCCCTCTCTCTCTAATAAATAAAATCTTTAAAAAAAATAAATAAATAAAACTTACCACTTTTTTTATTGAGAAATAACTGACACATCACATTAGTTTCAGGTATACAAAAGAACGACTGAATATTTATATACACTGCAAAATGATCACCAGAATATGTGTAGTTACTCTCTATCACTACACACAGTTACAAATTTTTGTTCTGTGATGAGAACTTTTAAGATCTACTGTCTTAGCAACTTCCAAATATACAATACAGTATTATTAACTATGGTCACTATACTACACATTACTTTCTCAGGACTTATTTATCTTAGAACTGGGAGTTTGTATCTTTTGACCACCTCACCCATTTTGCCCATACCCTACCCCAGCCTTGGGCAACCACCAATCTGTTCTCTGTCCATTTTAATATTTTCAATGTACACTGAGTATACTGTCATTAAGTACATTCACAATGCTCTGCAAAAATCACCACTATCCATCTCCAGTGTTAGCCAAACTGAAACTTTGTACTCATTAAACAATAACTCCTCACTCCCCCATAGCATATAATATTATACAACAACTAAAAAGAATAAACTACTTGCAAGAAGATGGGTGAGTATTAGATGAATATTGAAGGGGAAAAAAAGTCGCTTAGAAAAAACATACGTTTACTGTAAAACTTTAAGAGCACAGTAATGATAAACATAAAATTCCAGATAGCAGTTACCTGAGGGTAGAGAGGAGAGAGTGATCAGAAAGCAATATAAAGGTGGTTGCAGTAATACTAAAATCTTCTGGTTCTGAACTTGGGTAGTAGGTTCATTTTGTTGGTATGCTTCCTAATGTACATGTGTCTTCTGTATATTTTCTTCTATCAAATGCTACATTAATGTATAAAGTTTGAATAGGAGCTTCCCACTAAACATGTTTATCAAACTTATTATGTACTATTTCAAATCCTCTCAGTCTTACCTCTTACTAGAGCTAATGCTACCACAAACAGTACTGTGACTAGTTACACACTAGTTACACATTAGTCCAGTTTCATACCTTGTTACACTATTCATAAAAGCATCATGAAAGAAAAACAAACTAGGCCTGATTTTCTTCATATTTTTTAACCTACAAAAGTATTAATAAGAATTCTATTTATTTCTTCTATACTTCCTTGAAAACATAAACCAAGCATACTTACTGTTGGTTTTTTTCATTTAAAGTATTCATGCCCTGGAGATCAGAAAGAGGTGTTCTGGGATTTTTCCGGGTTATACCTAACAAACAAAAAGCAGACATTTTCAAATCAATGCTAAAAGAAACTAAACATGAAACAATTTTTCTAAGGGCAAATAATGTACTTCAATAGTAAATATTTGCTAAACATGTCAGAAATGTCTAAATAACAACATGAACCAAGTCCCATGACTGTTACTTACAAATCTGACTTAGCCAACAATGAACCCAATTAGGGAATTAAATAATAAATCTTATTTCTTCTCTCATTTAAACATTATCAGAATATGAAGGATAACTGGGTTGAAGGTCTAGAAATGTATAAGCTCATTATTTAAATATTCAAAAAATTCCTAACGATTCCTTTGCACCATTTTTCAGTAATAAATATACTGCTAACACGGACTACAGATTTCAGAGGCCAATTAATCTTACATATAGACAATGCGAATCAAAAACAACAAATTATTTCCTTACTAAGGATTACCAATATTTTAAAGTTATAATTTACTTTAAATCATATGATGAACATTGAAGCGCTATACACATAAGGCCATGAACTTACTAACACCATATACACAGACATTTAATATAGTTAAGACACATTGGAAAGGAAGTTAAAGTATCTATTCAAGATAACAATCCTGTATGTAGAAAATCCTAAGTAACCCACAAAAAAACTACTAGGACTAATAAAAGAATTCAGTACAATTATAAGATATAAGATCAATATTTAAAAATCAACTGTATTTCTATACAATAGTAATAAACAATCAGAAAATAAAATTAGAAACAATTCCATTAATAACATCAAAACACAAAAAGAATAAACTTTAAAAAGTATAAAATGTCTACACTGAAAACTACAAAACATCATTAAAAGAAACCTAAATAAATGGAATGCTATCCATACTCAGGCATTGGAAAACTTAATTACTGTTAAGTTAGCGATGCTCCCTAAATTTATCTACAGATCCATGCAATCTCTATTAAAATTCCAGCATCATTTTTTTATAGAGATGAATAAACTGATCCTAAAATTAATATGGAAATGCAAAGGACCCAGAATAGCCAGAACAATGCTGAAAAAGAAGAACATGGTTGGAGGACTCACACTTCTGAATTCGAAACTCACTACAAAGATAGAGTAACTGAGACAGTATGGTACTGACATAAAGAAAGACAATGGAAAGGAACGGAGAATACAGAATAGACCTTTACATTTATGATCTAATGATTTTAACAAAGGTGTCAAGACAATTCAATGGGAAAAGAAGAATCTTTTCAAAAAATGGTGCTGGGAAAACTAGATATCCTCATGTAGAAGAATGAAGTTGGACCAAAAATCAAAATAAGTGCTAAAAGTATAAAACTCTTAAAAGAAAATATAGGAGTAAATCTTTCTGACATTGAATTAGGCAATAAAATTACTTAGGTATGTCACCAAAAGCATAAGCAACCAAAGAAAACCATGGATAAACTGGACATCATCAAAATTTAAAACTACTGTGCTTCAAAAGACAACAGATCAAGAAAGTAAAAAAAGACAACACACAGAAAGATAGAAAATGTTTGTAAATCAAATATCTGATAAGGAACTTGAATCCAGAAAATAAAAAGAACTCTTACAAGTGAATAATAAAAAGACAACCCAATTTAAAAATGAACATAGGATTATAACAGATATTTTTCCAAAGAAGACATGCAAAGGGCTAATAAGTTCATGAAATGATGCTCAACATCATTCGTCAACAGAGAAATGAAAATCAAAACTACAATGAGATACCACCCACCAGTACGGCTATAATCAAAATCACAGATAATAATTGTTGCCAAGGACATGAAAAAATTAGAACTTTTTATACACTGTTGAAATGTGAAATGATACAGTCACTTTGGAAAGCAATCTAGCAGTTCATCAAAAAAGTAAACATAGGATTACCATATGACCCAGCAATTCTACTCCTAAGTAAATTCCCAGGAGAATTTCCAGTAAACTGTTAATGGAAATATATCTTGTGATCAACAAATTCAGTTAGAACTTTGAATAACTTTATTTTCTTATATACTGAATTCGTTGTTTTTATTTAATCAGTTGCTTAGTTATGGGCACCAATTATCCCTATAACAAATTATCATTTTCTGTCCTCCATATCTATTCTTTTCTTCCATGTATTGAAACATAACCATCTCAGGCCTTTCTTCAATATTAGTAATTCGATTTTCAGCTATTTTCCACTATTTTTTGAGCTCATACAGATGTAGCTTTATGCCTCTGAATGCTTTAGTAGTTCAATACCTCTTTTTAATATTGTTCTGATATTTTATAGTCTTAAATTTGTGCTGCTTTATTGGATACACATTCTTAAATTCTTCTATACTGTAAAGTACTCACAGGAAATTTTCTTCTCTTTCTTGGAGTATCTTCCCTGCAAACACAATAGGGTGTTTCTTTGAAGGTAATTCTTTTATGCATATTATTTGACTTTCTTTTTTCCCTCAGTGTGATGATTTTCAACATCAATTATTAAATATTTTAAACAGTAAGAGGACATAAGGAGTAATACAGTGAACGTTTGTAACTGATCACTTAGAAAATGAAGGCCTGTGCACCTCTCTCCTGATCCCATTCCAACAGCTTCAGATCCCATCATCCCCCACTTGCTAGGATTAGCATAAAAAAAAAAAACTAAAATAGTTATCATAATGTTCAAGGACTTAAAGTAGAAGATGGTCTTATGAGTTAACAGACAGCAAAACTCAAGGGAAAACTGGGAACTGTAAAAAGGAACCAAATGGGTATTCTGGAACTAAAAATAAAAAATTCATTTTATGTGTTTTTAGATCTCTTTTTTTTTAAAGATTTTTTTTATTTATTTATTTGAGAGAGAGAAAGAATGAGAGATAGAGAGCACGAGAGGGAAGAGGGAGAAGCAGACTCCCTGCTGAGCAGGAAGCCCGATGTGGGACTCGATCCCGGGACTCCAGGATCATGACCTGAGCCGAAGGCAGTCGCTTAACCAACTGAGCCACCCAGGCGCCCCCATTCTATGTGTTTAAAAGAAGACTTTAAACAGGGAATGGATGAACTTGAAATCAATAAATAAAAATTATCTAATCTGAAGAATAAAAGAATAAAGAGAAAAGTGAACAGAGTATAAGGAATCTCTGAGACAATATCAAATATTCTAAAAACATATAACTGACATCCAGAAAGAAAAGAAATTGCAGTAGAAAAAAATTTTGAAACAATGTTAGCCAAAAATTTTCTAAATTTGATGAAAAACAGTTGAAGCACAGGTCCAAAAGGTACAGCAAATCCCAAAGAGGATAAATATAAATCACATCTAGGAAATAATAAATTACTAAACCAAAAAGCAAAGAGAAAATGCCCAGCAGCCAGAGGGAAAAAAGGTACATTAGATATGAAAGAATTTATAACAAGATGACATCTGAGTTTATCATCACAAATAATGTCAAAAGAAAACAAAGTATCTTTAAGGTACCAAAGTTTGACAGTTCCTAATGACATTAAACAAGTCTTACTTTAATAACACAGTAACCAACCGTAAGTTTTACCTGAGGCATGAAAACATATGCACACAAAATGACTTGAATAAGAATGTTTATAGCAGGGCTCCTCCTAATAGCTCAAAACAGTATACAGCCCTTATATCCATCAAGAAACAAATGATAAACACAAAGTTGTATATACAATTGTTTATATATATACAATAACCCAGCAACAAATTAATTGTACATAAACAACATAGATGAATGTGTTTATCACTATATTGCCTAAGAGAATCGGAACACAAAAGAATACATACTGTATGATTCCATTTCTGTAAAATTTTTAGAAAAGGCAAAACATTTGTAGTAACAGAAATCTTAGAGTTGCCTAAAGGAGGTGGGAAAATGTACAAGAGAGCAAGAATAAATTTTCATACAACTTTATTCAATAATTTTGAATCTGTGTTCATATGATTTAGGTTTTTCTCTAATAAACATCTTGAGTTTTTTCTTAATTGCATAAGCTGTTTTTTATTTAATTCGGTTCATTTTAATTTATTTGTATTATGTTGTGTCTGGTTTTTCTGACTTCGTATTTTATGCCTTGAATCTCCCTAATTATTATATGCTTTTATCCAGATTTCTACTAAATTATTTTCTCTATATTCTGGTTTCTTTTGTTTCAGAAGTTATAAATACTCTCCTCTTTGATTATCCTTGAATTTTTAGCATATCCATGAATTCTAAACTGAATTCTTTCTTCCCTTTTGCTAAAGAGTACAAGAACCTTTGAATGCTTTGATTCTAGTTATCCCCTTCCCATCTCAGATGTCGTTACCCAGTTCTTATTTTCACCTTGTTTTCTTCCCATTAATCAAGCAAATTAAACTTCACTAAGTTTTATAAAGTAATTATTTAGATTTATACACATATTTATCTTTTTTTTTCAAGATTTTATTTGAGAGAGAGAGAATGAGACAGAGCACGAGAGGGAGAGGGTCAGAGGGAGAAGCAGGCTCCCTGCTGAGCAGGGAGCCTGATGTGGGACTCAATCCCGGGATTCCAGGATCATGACTTCAGCCGAAGGCAGTCGCTTAGATCTCAAAACTTTCCAGTGAGTTCAGGTTCTGTCTTTCTCAACTAAATCTTTTAATAAAGTTCTATCAGTGTAGATCTGTTCAGATTACTATCTAACTTTATTTACTGCTATTGTTCACCTTTGCCTGGTAGACCTTTGTCCATCCTTTTATTTTCATTATTTTTAAGAATTTTGTAGATAGGGCGCCTGGGTGGCTCAGATGGTTAAGCATCTGCCTTCGGCTCAGGTCATGATCCCAGGGTCCTGGGATCGAGTCCCGCATCGGGCCTCCTGCTCCTTGGGAGCCTGCTTCTCTCTCTCTCTCTCTCCCTCTCTCTCTCATGAATAAATAAAGAAAATCTTTAAAAAAAAAAAAAAAAAAAAAAAAAAAAGAATTTTGTAGATATGGGGTGCCTGGCTGGCTCAGTCAGCCAAGTGTCTACCTTCAGTAGTTATATACAACCCTAAGTGCTAGGGTTGTATATAACTACCTATATAACTAGATAATCAAGCCCCGATTCTCCCTCTGCTCCCCGCTTATGATCTGCCTGTCTCTCTCTCTCAAATAAAGTCTTTAAAAAAAAAAGAATCTTGTAGATATTATTTAATTGAACTTGAAAAATTCATTTTGAGAACTTAATTGATGAGGTTAATCTATTTTTATCAATTTTAAATAGCAGTACTTGTTTCATTCAGCATAATATTTTTAACAACTGACATATAGAAGTATTTGGGTGAACATACATTTTCATTTCTCTCAGGTAAGTATCTGGAATTGGTATTCATGGAATACATGGAAAGTATATGCTCACCTTTATAAAAAAACGATTCTTTCCTGAAATAATTGTACTGTTTTACACTAAAGTAGAATATATAAGCATTCCAGTTGCTCCACAACCTCAACATCAGTTAATACTGTTAATTTTTTATGTATTGTCAACTTCTTAAAATTCAGCCATGATACAGGGTTTTAATGTGACCTTACTGTGATTAGTTTGCATTTCCCTAATGACTAATGAAACTGATCATCTTTCATGAACCTATGGATCATTAATATATCTTCTTTTTCGAAGCACATGTTTAAATCTGTAGGCTATTTTTAACTGAATTGCTTATCTTATTAACTACAGGAGTTCCTAAAATATTGTTTTCAAGTCCATTATCAGTTATCAGTATTATAAATTACTACACAAGTTCTGTTTCCCAGGATGTGGTATGCTTTTAGTCTTCTTAGCAAGATCTTTTTTTAAAGTAGAAATTTTCAATTTTGGTGAACTCACTTTTATCCTTTTTCTTTTTTAAACAGTTCATGCTCTTATGTCCCATCTAAGAAATCTTTGCCTGTCCCAAGATTGTAAAGATTTTCTATCAGGTTTTCTTCTACAAATTTAATAGTTTTACGCTTTATGAAGAGCTATATGACCCACTTTGAGTTCAATCTTATAGATAAGGTCAAAGTCCTCTTCTTATATAAGGCTACCTAGTTGTTCCAATGTCATTTGTTTAAAAGACTATACTCAACCCTACTGGATTATCTCAGCACCTTTGTGGAAAATCAATTGACCTATATGTGTAGATCTTTTCCTGGATTTTTATTTGGTTCTATTGATCTCTTGATCTTTACATTGAGAACAATGTCATGATTATTTTAGTCTTGAAATCATATCGTATAAGTTCTCTAGCTTTGTTGTTCTTTCTCAAAATTGTTTTGTCATCCTAGATATTCTGTATTTCTATGTAAATCTTAGTTATTGGCTTATGAATTTCTACCAAAAAATCTCATTTATTAAGATATTTTTCAATTCCTCTTAGTTGTATACAGGTCTAACAAAGATTTCATTAAAGTTATCCCTACGTGAGGCGTGTGGGTGGCTCAGTCAGCTAAGCATCTGACTCCTGATTTCAGCTCAGGTCATCATCTCAGGGTTGTGAGATGGAGCCTCCCATCGGACTCTGCTGGGCATGGAGCCTGCTTAAGATTCTTTCTCTCTCTCTCTCTCTCCCCCTCTCCGCCCCCCCAAATTAATTAATAAATAAAATAAAAATTATCCCTAAGTATTTTATGTTTTGGTATGTTATATTATTACCCATTACATATTAAAGCACTTCAAAACCTAGCACTTAGGGGCGCCTGGTTGGCTCAGTCGTTAAGTGTCTGCCTTCAGCTCAGGTCATGATCCCAGGGGCCTGGGATCAAGCCCCACATTGGGCTCCCTGCTTGGCGGGAAGCCTGCTTCTCCCTCTCCCATTGGGCTCCCTGCTCGGTGGGGAAGCCTGCTTCTCCCTCTCCCATTCCCCCTGTTTGTGTTCCCTCTCTCACTGTCTCTCTCTCTGTCAAAAAATAAAGTAAAAAGTCTTAAAAAAACAAAAAACAGGGCGCCTGGGTGGCTCAGTTGGTTAAGCGACTGCCTTCGGCTCAGGTCATGATCCCGGAGTCCCGGGATCGAGTCCCACATCGGGCTCCCGGCTCAGCGGGGAGCCTGCTTCTCCCTCTGACCTTCTCCCCTCTCATGCTGTTTCTCTCTCTCTCTCTCTCTCTCTCAAATAAATAAATAAAATCTTTAAAAAAAAAAAAAAAAAAAAAAAAAACAAAAAACAAAAAAAACCCTAGCACTTAAAAATGACAGTTATCATAATCACAGAGTTCCTACAGTAACAGATTTCCAGAGCTGCTTAGCTGGGTGGTTGAGATAGTGTCTCTCAAGAGGTTATAGTCAACCTGCTGGCCAAAGCTGTGACCATCTCAAGTGGAACTAAAGGATTTGTTTCCAAGGTCACTCACATAGTTAATAGCCAGGATCAGTTCCTAACTGTTGACTACAGGCTTCAGTGGGATTCTCAGCAGGGCTACTCACAAATAGCAGCTTACTTCTCCCAGAAACAGTGATCCAAGAGAGAGCTAGCAAGTGAGAAATTACCTAAGATGGAAACTGCAGTCTTTCGTAACTTAATTTTGGAATTGACAAACTATCACTTCTGCCATGTCCTGAAAGTCACACAGACCAAGACTGGTAAAATGCAGGAGACTACACAAGGTTGTGAATACCAGAATATGAGGATAACTGGAGAGTATCTAGGAGGCTGACTGCCAAAGAGGTATAAATGAAATTCATAAATTTCATTTTCCACATGTTCATGGCTAAAATATTATAACCTAATTTTGTAAATTTACCTGGTATCCTGTGAGATTGTTGGAATTTACTTTCTAGATCATCTAAATAGCATATTTTAAACTCCTTAGCACTTTCTTTTTTTTTTAATTTCCTTGGATATAGAGATATTTCCTTTTTTTAAAAAAGCGATTTTATTTATTCATTTGACGGAGAGAGAGAGAGCACAAGCAGACAGAGTAGCAGGCAGAGGGAGAGGGAGAAGCAGTCTCTCCGCTGAGCAAGGAGCTGGGCGTGGAGCTCGACCCCAGGACCCTGGGATCATGATCTGAGCCAAAGGCAGTCGCTTAACCAAAAGCCACCCAGGTGCCCCTCCTTAGCACTTTTTATACAGGTGATCATGTTGTCTACATCTTCCTTTTCAATCTATGCACCTTTTATTTCTTTTTGTTGCCTTAGAGCACTATGTATGACCTTCAGTACAGTGTTAAATCTGAGTGACAAAAGCAGGTATCTGTGCTTTTTCTCAATGTCAGAGAGTAGTACTCAATCTTTGATCATTAAGTATGAAGTCTACTGTAGGATCTTCATGCATATTCTTTTAAAATGAGGAGGCTGCCTTCTAGTCCTAGGCTCCTACAAGTTTTTAAATAGGAATGAGTGAAGAATTACGACAAAATCTTTTTATCCAACTACTGAGATAGCATAAGCTTTTTCTTTTTTTTTTAGATGGATAATATAATGAGTTATAGGGATGCCTGGGTGGCTCAGTAGGTTAAGCGTTTGCCTTTGGCTCAGGTCATGATCCCAGGGTCCTGGGATTGAGTCCTGCATCGAGCTCCCTGCTCAGTGGGGAGCCTGCTTCTCCCTCTACCCACTGCTCCCCGTTTGTGCTCTGACAAATAAAGTCTATTAAAAAAAATAGAGTTATATTGATTGATTTTTCTATTATCAAACCAACCTTTCATTCCTGGAATAAATTCCACTGGTTTTCATGTATTCTCCTTTAACATATTGGTGAATTCAGTTAGCCCTTACTTTGTTAAGGCTTTTTATGTCTATCATTGTAAGGTATGTTGGTCTGTAGTTTTCTTGCAGTGTTTTTGTTTAATAATACAGGCCTCATGATGTGATTTGCATAGGGTTCCTTGCTCCTGTATTTTCTGAACGAGTTGAAGAGAACTGCTATTCTTTGCTTAAACGTTTCTTAAATAAAATTTACTATTGAAGCTACCTGGACCGTTTGGGTGTGGGGGAAGATTTTACTTATGAATCCATCATTGTTAATAGATAGAGGAGTGATCAAATTTTCTATTTTCCCTTCGGTCAAGGGAAAATTGACATTCAAGGAATTTGTCCATTTCATCTTTGTTGAATTTATTGACATAAGTGTTCATAATCTCTCCTCAATCTTTTGATGTCTATACCATATGTAACTGTGTCAACTTGCTCATTCCCAATTAACAGTATTTGTGTCTTCTCTCATATTTCTCCATCAGAATGGCTAGAACTGCACTATCTAATAATACAGCAGCCAATGGCCACACGTGGCTTTCAAATTTTATTTGATTGAATCAAATTAAAACTTCAGTTTTCAAATTTTCAGTAAATTTCAGGTGCTTAACAGCCATACTAATGGTTACAGTTTTAGAGAGCATAGCTGGATAACATTTTCATCTTCACAGAAAGTTTTACTGGATAGAACTAGAGCATTATCAATTTCATTGCTCTTTTTGAAAAATCAGCTTTTGGTTTTCACTGATTTTCTCTACTGTTGGTCTGTTTTGTATTCACAGGTTGTAGCTCTTCACTTCTCTCTACTTATTTTGGGTCTAAAGTGCTCTTGTAGCTTCATAAGGTAAAAACATTGATTTTGACCTTTTTCTAATATAAGGAATTAAAAGCTATCAATTTTCTTATAAGCACTTCTTTAGTTGCATTATGCAAGTATGTTATTTCCATTCTCATTCAGATCAAAATAGCTTCAAGTTGCCCTTATAAATTCTTCTTTAACTCATGAGTTATTTACACATGTGGTTTATTTTCAAAATATCTGAGTATTTCTCAAGGGGCACGTGGCTGGCTCAGTCAGAAGAGCAAGCAACTTTTTTTTTTAAGATTTTATTTATTTACTTGAGTGAGAGAGAATGAGAGATAGAGAGCACGAGAGGGAAGAGGGTCAGAGGGAGAAGCAGACTCCCCGCTGAGCAGGGAGCCCGATGTGGGACTCAATCCCGGGACTCCAGGATCATGACCTGAGCCGAAGACAGTCGCTTAACCAACTGAGCCACCAGGCACCCGAGCAAGCAACTCTTAATGGGTTGTAAGTTCAAGCAATATTGGGTGTAGAGATTACTTAAAAAAAAAAAAAAAAAAAAACCTGGAGGATTTCTCAGATATCTTTCTGTTACTGATTTCTATTTTATTCCATTTGGGTCAGACTTAAATTCCATTTGGATTCTACAATGGAATTCCATTAATTGCATTTGGTCAGATTAAATTTTCAATCATTTGTGGGACCATACTGAGGCCTGAGGTCAGGGACATTAAGGCAGGCATTGTCAGCAAGGTGAGAGTATTAAGTTATATCAAGCCCACAGCATTTCTCTGACAATTGCTGATCCTTCATCTTCTTCATAAACATGTCCTGAGTGTAGACTGAAGGTCAAAAGTATGGGTTCAAATTCAAGTGAGATTCTTCTCTTCCACCCTTTCTCTCTTCCTCCTACTATTTTATTCCTTTTCCTTACCAGGGCTCTTGACCTTTGCAGAAGTGGGACTGAAGGTCATGCTTCCAAGAACCCCAATTTCTCCCCTCCCCTCTCCTCTAATTTCCTCCCGACCAAATCTCAGAGAACAGTCACTACAGAGAGAAGGTGGGAGCAACAGAAATGAAAAGGAAGAACCACAATATCTTTTATGTCTTAATCGTAAAGGTCACACACTGTCACTTCTGCCATATTCCATTTGTTAGAAGTGAGTCATTAAGTACAGCATATGCCTCTTTAAGAGAGGAGTATCAAAGAATTTGTGGACACAATTTATACCACCAGAACAATCTCATAGTTTTTACTCTAAATAGTCATATATCTTTTTAAAAGTTTTTAAGAGAAGGAAAAGAAATATGTATTGTCATTTATTTTTATACATAGTTATTATTTCTATGATAATAGAAATAATTAATGAATCAGCAAACTAAGCCCCTGGGCCAAATCAAACCCACGGCCTGTTTTTGTATGGCTTGAACACAAAGAATGGCTTTTACATCTTTTAAATGGTTGAGGGGGAAAAAAAAATCAATGGAAGAATGTTTTTGTGACATGTGAAAATTATATGAAATTTAAATTTCAGTGTCCGTTATAAAGTTTTATTGGAACACAGCCATGCTTATTTATTTATGTATTGTCTATGGCTCTTTTCACAGAACTGAGATGTTTCAACAGAGACCATAAGACCCACAAAGCCTAAAATATTTAATATCTGGCCTTTTGCAGAAAAATATACCAACACTTACCATTCATCCAAGTTACCATCTGATGGTAACTTTAGCCTTTAGCTAAAAGAACTTCCATTATCAGGATGCCTGGGTGGCTCAGTTGGTTAAGCATCTGAATCTTGATTTCGGCTCAGGTCCTGATCTCAGGGTCATGAGACTGAGCCCCATGTTGGGCTCAGTGCTGAGTGTGGAGCCTGCTTAAGAGTCTCTCTCTCTCTCTCTCCCTCTGCCCCTCCCCCCCACTGCTCACACACCTTCTCTCTGTCTAAAATTAAATAAATAAAAAAATAAAGTTGAACTTTCTGATTAAAAAAAAATTTCCATTATCATTTCTTGTAGAATATATATTATGGTGACAAATTCAAATTCCTCTTATCTGAAAACACCTTTATCTCAGGTTCATTTTTTTTTAAGATTTTATTTATTTATTTGAGAGAGAGAATGAGATAGAGAGAGCATGAGAGGGGGAAGGGTCAGAGGGAGAAGCAGACTCCCTGCTGAGCAGGGAACCCAATGCAGGACTCCATCCTGGGACTCCAGGATCATGACCTGAGCCGAAGGCAGTCGCTTAACCAACTGAGCCACCCAGGCGCCCCTCAGGTTCGTTTTTAAAGAATATTTTGCTAATAGTTAGACGGTGGAAAATACACTGTAGCAACACTAAATTATTACATTTTTCTGAAAACTGTTGATTTTTCTTCTAACAGGTAGTTAACTCGTCTAGAGCCAAACTAAAAATATAGAAATTTTGCCTGAGGGGCGCCTGGGTGGCTCAGTCGTTAAGCGTCTGCCTTTGGCTCAGGTCATGATCCCAGCGTCCTGAGATCGAGCCCCACATCAGGCTCCCTGCTCGGCGGGAAGCCTGCTTCTCCCTCTCCCACTCCCCCTGTTTGTGTTCCCTCTCTCACTGTGTTTCTGTCAAATAAATAAAATCTTAAAAAAAAAAAAAAAAAAAAGAAATTTTGCCTGAAAGTTGAGTTTTGTTGGGGGAGGGGGTTTGGTTTGATTGGGGGGGCAATATTTTAATATGATTTTTGGGTATCTTTGTCTCCACTGCTTTAATAAGTCAGGTGTTAATCATATCATTATCCCCTTGTATTTAATGTGCCATATTTTCTCTTAGCTGCTTTCAAGATTTTCTCTTTATCTTTGACATTTGGCAAATAATGTGCCTAATAATGGTTTTCTTTTTTATTTATTCTACTTGGAAGTCACTAAACTTCTTGGATCTCTAAGTCAGTTGTTTTTTTTTTTTTAACCAAACATGAAACGTTTTTGCCACTATTGCTTCAAATATTTCCCTATCTCTTTCTCTCTCCCCTCTACTTATGGGACTAAGATAGCAAGACTTCAGCTTTTCTCCCACGGAGCTATGGAGCCCTCTGTCAAAAAAGCAGCAAACTTGCAAATCTCACCTATTGCAGTTGTAGCTTTCAAAGGTCATCTCCTATTTGGTTTGCATTGCTTTGTTGACCAGCTTCCCTTAGTACTCACAGCTGTCATCCAGGTATGGTTGGCAGAATTTATACTCTAACATGGGGTTTTAGCCCTCTGGCAGCTTACTCATCAGTTCCAGGATTTTCCTCCTAAATTCCAAGTTGTTTTGCCAATCTTTAACTTTGTTCTCTGATACCTCAAGTCAGTATGGTTGTAGTCTGCTGTCTCTGGGGCTATGAGAGTTGGGGAGCACCTTGTTTAAAAAGCCACAGATTCACAATTCTTATCCACTACTTAACTTACTTCAAAGAATAAACTCTCCTCTGGTTTCTGCTTCTTTTTGGTCTTTCAGTGTTTTTTTTGTGTTTGTGGTTTTTTGTGTGTTTTTTGTTTTGTCTTTTTCCAGTGCTTTCAAATCATTTTGTTATTTTTAAATTTTCTCCAGGTTTTATCATTGTTACCTGTGGAAGGGTTCATTCACCTTGCCAATTATTCATTACCTAAAGCTGGTAGTCCCCTGTTTTTTTAAAAACTGTCTCCTAGACTTGAATTTGTAATTTTATATATTATAAAATTTTAATTACTGGTAGTACTATAATAGAAAATGGAATAAACTACTTAAAATAATGGAAAAGCTCCAACTTCCATAAATTTGCATGTACATATAAATATATAATTTCCTCATGCAGCCTGTGCTGTACATGGTGCCCTCCTATTCTGAACCCATATCTACTAAGCTGGAATGCACTGAGGGTCATGAAAATCAACAAAACAAATAAACTACTTGCAACTATTTAAAAGTTGAAAACAATTAATTTAAACTCCCAAAAAAGATTTGTAGGCTGTTTTAAATAATGTTCCATGGATTAAAAGATTTAGAAAAGGATAGGTAATTGAAATGAAGACTTATTGTATACCTTTTAGAAACAACAGTAATAATTAATAGTAACACTTAAGGATGGTCTTTTTAAAATGAAATACTTACCGTTGTTCTTTCTAAAATGAGAAAACATTTTTAATAGTATTTTTCAAAATGCATTACACATTTTCTTATACCAAAACTGCCAAAGAAGAACTGAAGAACCCACGACATTGCTTTTAGAAATTCTACTTACATTCTCCTTTCACTGATAACTGGATTCTAAAATTTCATGAAATTTCAATCACAAACTGAAATTAACAAAGTAAATCTGTGGTGATTTGTAAAAAGCTCAGAATATGTAAGTAATTTGAGTCCATTATATGCAAATTGCTGAGTTAGGCTTTGAGTATTCTACAGGATCTCTTTATTCTCACTATAGCAATAGCCAAATAACTATAATCCCACAATAGGCAAAAGAATCCATTTTCATTCAGAATGAGTATAACAAATAGAAAGGAGGAAATGGAGACCAAGGGCATCTTTTCACACCAATTTTATAAAAAAATAAAATAAAAAAATAAAAAAAGAATATCCACCATGATTCTCATTCTTCCTTAAGCCAAAACATTAATGTGGTGACTTTGCTCTAAACCAGACCCAGAAAGGTCTGATAGAACTGCAATCAAACAAAATGGATCAAATAATGATACACAAAAGCAACACTGCTGATGTTGAAATTCAAGCATAAGCAAGCATAAAAATCAGCCAAAACAGAAAGGGGCAGAGGAAACTTTTGGCAGTATTGGGTATGGTAATTAACTAGACTGTGCTAATGATTTCGCAAGTGCATATATATGTCAAAACTTACCAAACTCTATGCTTTTGCATGCAATTTTACCTCAATTAGGTTTCAATAAAGCTTTTTTAAAAAATTAGCAGGAAAAAAATCATTACTCATTTTTAACCATCATTCAGCTACTTTAAAGACAAAACTGAAAACCAATTCAGATTCTAAAACCAAGTATAATTAACAACTCAAGGATCACAGGCAAATACTCATCCAAATTCAAAGAAGAGGTGTATCAACTTTTTCAAAAGAAAGAAGAAAGAAAGTCTCAATCAATGGAAGTATCCTGAGACTGGTCAAAGGATTATGGAGGTCACATTGCCTATGCAATTTATGTCCCACCCCGGTGCAGAATGCTCCTGGTTTCCATTTCCAAACAGATATGTGATGACACAGAGTTTATCAGGATTTGCAGCCTTACTGTACTTCTCTTCCTTGCACCTCTGCAGAATCTCTAAGCTCCTCTGGTGGACTGGGTGTTGGAGAAAGCTAAAACTATCCATACTTTTCAAAACTGCACATGGCGCTGTATCATCATGTCCTTAGGAAGCAAAAGAAAAACAAAAAATGGAGAAAAGAAAAAGATATTATATAAGCCCAAACCAATAGAGAATCAAGGACAATGCTGCCAACTATCTTAAGAATATATAAAAATGTATCAAGTAATATGGGTTAAATGTGAATAAATTTTCTAAATTGATTTGAGGAAATTACACAAAAATAAAAGGAAAATATAAAAGTCTTTTTTAGGTATTCCAAGTATCCCTTTCAGTACTGAAAGTGTTGAATTAATATTATACTAAAAAATTCTAATTTAAAATATATGGGAAATTTCAAAACAATTTATGTTTTTTTTTAACAGACCCATTTTTATCAGGTCTGAAAAATAATTAGCATATAGTTGGCAACAATGCAAGGAACAATGATGGAACCTCAAAGAGAAATACGCCCAAAACAATTTGCCAAAAGTTAAATAATTCCCTCACAAATTTTGCAATTAACCACACTTGTAGGAACTCCAACAAGTGTGTCAATGTTTAAAGAGCAAGAAGAAAAGCACCATAGAGCAGGAAAACCCAGCAGCACTTTGGTATTTATAAATCTGAAAAGAAAGTTGGAAAATGTACCTCACCACCACTTAGTCAAGTGAGACAGAATCAACTACTTGTTGGAAAGGGAAGAGAGCATGTTCAAGTAAGGACCAGAGCCCCAAATTAGTGCTACTGAAACAGTGAGTCACTCTAACAATAGAGGGGATTGGGGGGAGTACCATTAATATTAGCAACAGATGGATTTAAGAGAGAATAGGCATCTCCAGGTTGGGGTGGGGAGGGTGTTGACTATCATTTACTCAAAGAACATCTCTAGAGTTAGGACATTTAGTTCAAATTGGTGTAGGTTTGCCTTTTAAAAAACAAAAGGGAACAGTTTAACAATAGATAGAGACAAAGTAAGCAAGACAATGAATAAAGTTTCATTAGTGCATATTTACTGTATAATTAGGAATGAGATACTATCTATGAACAGTTCTCAATGCAGAATCATTTAAAAAGTTAAATAGAGGCAGAGTAGTTCAAAGAGGTTTGCAAAGCAGAGTTTAACTATAATTATAAATAGCAGGTTTTTAAAAATAAAATAGATTTGAAAATTATTTTCATATCCAATATTGAAAAAGTAAATTAATAAAACACTATCTCATTCATCCAAGGTGGAGAGCCCATAGCTGCAAATGTTCAATGTTTCAAAAAGAGACAAATATCAAGTTACCCATCATTTCTTAGTTGAAGACTACCTCAGTAAAAATATTCTATGCCCATTATCAATAATTCTCCCCACCACTTTTGATAGGCTGCTTGAAGAAAGAACGCTTAGGCTCAGACTAGCCTACATACTTGGTTAGTTGGTGGTGCTGGAAGGTAGATATCAGTTGAGGGGGACCATTTGAGGGGAAAAAAAAAATGCCTGTAAAGTTCTATTTATACTCTAACCAAACTGTAATTTTAAAAAGTTATCACTAGACTTTCAGGCTATCTTGATAATCTGCCAGTTAGAAATAATTTTAAGGAGATTATGGTATTAAAGTGTTTTATGTAAGAGTTCAGGATATTAAATATACTAAATTAGTAAGCAGTTTGAAGAAATCACTTGACATTACTACAGCCACTGCACTCTTTTATCTAATAAATTGTGGCAATGATGTCTGGATATGGTAATTTTGTATTTGTGACTGTTTTATGTCTCACCATCACACCTATCTTTTTTTTTAATTTCTTTCATTCTGCTTTCTACGCCTTCTTTTAACTCTTTATTATTTTAGACTAAAATATTATTTCCAAACCTTAAGTTGATCTTCCTCTCATTTGCTTAACAATGCCCTGTTAAGGGGGTTAGGTTTCCTAGGATGGTTTATAAGTACATTTTCAGGGACAGTTATTGTCCAAGGAGTCTCATAAACTCTTAAAACATGTTTATGTAGTGTTGGTTTATGCTAGTTCCTGGTCTAGTTTTGTTAATTTCTTACCTTGAGATTATGCACCAAAATACAACATAAATTCAGACCCCATATGTATGCATGGTAAACATATGGGGCACTGATTTTTTTAAAGGCAGTTTAAGAAAAACCTTATCTAAGGCCTAACACAGATTGCTAAGGTCCTTTTTATTTCTCTGTTCAAGGCCAATGGACAGAATTTTTCAATCATCTTTTCAGTGACAGAAAAGTCCAAGCTCTTTGAAGATACTACACCACATAACGGAACTCAATCCTAGTTGATCATTCAAACCTGAAGCCATGTCTCTGATCCTAAAGCAGTTTCTGTAATGCCAGCTTCCAGGCCTCATGGCCATTAAAGGTATACCTCAAACACAGTAACCCACCAATCTCAAGTATAAATTTGATGAGCTTAAAAAATATTTACATCCATGTAATCCTCAGTCAAGATATAGAACATTTCCATTATCTCAGCAAGTTATTTCATCCCCTTCCTATCAATACCACCCTTGCCTTTGCAGAAGCAATCAAGTTATGATTTCTATCACTATACATTATTTTGCCTGTTCTTAAACTAAATGAAAGCATGCACTATGTATCCTTTCATGTCTGGCTTTTTTGCTCAGTATTTTTTTGTGACTCATATGATACTCATTATGAGAATCAGTAATTTGTTCTTTTTTACTGCAGAGTAATGTTACATGGTAGGAATGTATCACAACTTAGTTATCTTTTCTTCCACTGATAGATTTGTGGGTGTTTCCAACTGGGGGCTATTAAGAATAGACACTATGAACATTCTTTTTTTGTGTTTTATGTATAATAGTTCCATTGAAATATAAACCATATACTATACAATTCACCTATTAAAGTGTACAATTCAATGGTTTTTAATGTAATTCCCAAAGCTGTTGCTTTGGGAATCAATTTTAGAATACCTTCAATATACCCAAAAGAAACCCTATCCTTTTTTAATTATCCTTTCCCTCATCATCTCCCAGCTTGCCTACCCCAGGCCTAGGCAAAAACTCATCTACATACTACCTCTACAGATTTGCCTATTCTAGACATTTCATAAATGCAATCATACGTTTGTTATTTGTGATACATGCTTAATGTGGCCTTTTGTGTAATTTCTTTCAGTTAACAAAATGCTTTCAAGGTTCACCCATGTTGTAGCACGTACTAATACTTCATTCCTTTATACGGCAAAATTACATTCCACTGTATGAGTATACCACATTTTGCTTATCCATTCAATAGCTGAGGGACATTTAGGTTGTTTCCACCTTTTGGCTTTCAGGAATAATGTTACTAGGAACACTGTGTACAAGTTTTTGTTCAAACACACGTTTTCGATTCTTTTGGGCATCCACTGAAGAGCAGGGGCTGTTTCACCAAGTGGCTACATGTCCACCAGTAGCATACGAGGCTTCCAGTTTCTCCACATCTTAACCAACATCTATTATTACCTGTCTTTTTTATCATAGCCATCCTAGTAGATGTGAAGTGGTATCCACTGTGGTTTCCATATGCATTTCCCTGATAACAAAGGGTGTTGAAGATCTCTTCACGTGTTTGACTATGCATTTTTTTTTAAATGTCTTTTAAGAACCTTTGCCCATTTTTTGACTGGGTTATTAGTTTTTTATTATTGAGTTGTAAGAGTTCTGTATATATTCTACATACCAATTCTTGATCATGATTTACAAACATTTTCTCTTATTCCATAAGTTGTCATTTCACTTAATATTGTCCTTTGGGGACAACATTCATCCATTTCTCCTTTGGTTGCTTATGCTGTAGGTGTCCTATTGAAGAATCCATTGCCTAATATAAAATGGAAAGTGTCGGTCCTCCAACTTTGTTCTTACATTTTTGGATCCCTTTACCTATCAACTTTAGAATTAGCTTGTCAACTTCTGCATAAAGGTAGCTGAGGTTTTGACAAGGACTATGTTGAATCTGTAGGTCAAGTACTAACATCTTAAGCCTTCCAATGCATGAACATAGGTTATCTTTCCATTTATTTAGGTATTTTTCAAGTTTTTTTCAACAGTGTTTTACAGCTTTCTGTGAACAAGTCTTGCACTTCTTTTGCTAAATTAATAAATATTTTACATTTGTTGGTGCTCTTGGAGCACTAACTTAATTTTGTTTTCATGTTGTTCACTGCTAGTATGTAAAAATACAACTAATTTTGCATACTCATCTTGTATTCTGCAACCCTGATGACCTCATTTATTACCTCTAATAGATTTTTGTCTGGGTTCCTTAGGATATTCTATACATAATATGTCACCTGCAAACAAAATGGTTTCTTCTTTTCCAATACAGATGTCTTTTCTTTTTGTTGCCTAATTGCTCTTACCAGAACTTCCAGGAATGTTAAAAAGGCGAAAGCAATGACACTGGGGAGGGTATGTGCTATGGTGAGTGCTGTGAATTGTGTAAGACTGTTGAATCACAGAACTGTACCTCTGAAACAAATAATACATTATATGTTAAAAAAAAAAAAAGAAGATAATAGGAAGGGAAAAATGAAGGGGGGGAATCGGAGGGGAAGACAAACCATGAGAGATTATGGACTCTGAGAAACAAACTGAGGGTTCTGGAGGGGAGGGGATGGGGGGATGGGGTAGCCTGGTGATGGGTATTAAAGAGGGCACGTACTGAATGGAGCACTGGATGTTATACGCAAACAATGAATCATGGAACACTACATCAAAAACTAATGATGGATGTATGGTGATTAACATAATAAAATTACATTTAAAAAAAAGGCGAAAGCAGACACCCTTATCTTGTTTCTGATCTTGGGGGAAAAGCATTTGTCATTCACCATCAAGTATGATGTAAGCTTTTGGTTTTTCACAGATCCTCTTTCTAGAATGAGGAAGTCCCCTTCTATTCCCAGTTTGTTCATTGTTTTTATAATTAAAAAATTGAAAAGGTGTTAGCTTTCATTAAGTGATTTTCTTTATGAGGTGATCATGTGATTTTTTTTATTACAGTGATTTGACTTTTTTAAGTTAAAACAATCTTCATTCCTGGGTAAATTCTACTAGATTGTATACATAATTCTTTTTACATATTGCTGGATTTGGTTTGCTAGTAATTTGTTGAGGGTTTTTGTTGGGGTTATTGGTTTGTAGTTTTCATTTTTGTGATGTCTTGTCTGATATCCAGGTAATATAGGCCTCACAGAATGAGAATTAAAGTATTCCCTTATCTTAATTCTTTGGAAGAGTTTATAAAGTTTTCATTTTAATTCTTCTTTAAGTTTTTGATAGGATTCATCCGTGAATTCACTGTTCCTTGGCTTTGCTTTGTGGAAGCTTTTTTTTTTGTTACTAATTCAGTCTCTTTTGTTACAGGCCTATTCACATTTTCTATTTCTTCTGGAGTCAGTGTTGGTTGTTTGCATCTTTCTAGGAATTTGTCCATTTCAACTAGCTTCTAATTTGTTGCCATACAAGTATTATAATCCTTTTTATTTCAATCAGATCAGTAGCAACATCCCCCATTCATTCCAAAAACTAGTAATTTGAGTCTTCTCCTTTTCTTGATCAGTCTACCTCAAGGTTTATCAATTTCATTTATTTTTTCAAAGAACCTACCTTTGGTTTTATTTGTTTACTTTATTGACTTCTATTCTCTATTTGATCCACTCTTTACTAAATCCTTCCTATTCCTTGCTTTGGGTTTATTTTGCTCTTTTTTTTTTTTTCTTAAAGTCTTAAGGTAACGCATTAGGTTATTGATTTGAGATCTTTCTTCTTTTTTAATAGAGCTATTTGAAGCTATAAATTTCCCTCTAAGCATTGTTTCAGCTGCATCCCATCAAGTTTTGGTCATTATATTTTCTTCCATTCATCTCAAAACTGTTTTTTAATTTCCCTTGTGATTTCTTCCTTGATCCGCTGGTAAAGAAAAAGTGTGCTGTTGGGGCACCTGTTCCTCAGTCGGTTAAAGCATCTGCTTTCAGCTCAGGTTATAATCCCAGGGCCCAGGGCCCTCCCCGCTCCCCTTACTTGTGCTCTATCTCTGTGTCAAATTAATAAAATCTTTTTTAAAAAACAGTGTGTTGTTGAGTTTCCATATATGTCTTATTATGTATTATTTTTGTTCCTCTATTCTTTCATTACTTTCTTCTCTTGTATTAAACAGATGTTTTCCAGTATATCTTACTTTTTTGTCATTTACGTTACCATATTATTTTTTAGTTATTTCCTTAACAAATGCCAAGGGAATTATAATTTGCATATTACAATCAAGTCTGGATTTAAAATTAACTTAATTCCAACAGTATATAAAAATGTTTCTCTTAAATAGCTCCATTCTCTTCCTCTTCCTTTATGCTGTTACTGTCATACAAATTACACCCTTAAAATGTCATGCCTATCAACGGAGATTTATAATTATTGCTTTGTATGGTTGTCTTTTAAATCAAATTGGAGATAAAAGGTTACAAAATGTAAAAAAATATATTCATACTGTATTTTATACTAGCTGCCTTTAATGGCGCTCTATTATTTCATGTGCTTTCAAGTTACTATCTAGTTTCCTTTCATTTCAGCCAGAACTCACTGAAGTATTTCTTGTGGGGCAGATCTGATAGTAATACTAGCTCAGGATTTGTTTATCCACAAATGTCTTAATTTCACCATCACTCTGGAGAGCAGTTTTGAATACAGAATTATTTATTTTAATTTAAATTCAATTAATTAACATATAGTATTATTTCAGAGGCAGAGTTCAGTGATTCATCAGTCTTATATAATACCCAGTTCTCATTACATCATGTGCCTTCCTTAATGTCCATCACCCAGTTACCCAACCAGCCCACCACCTCCCCTCTAGCAACCTGTTTCCTATGATCTCTTCTGGTTTGTCTCCCTCTCTGATTTTGTCTTGTTTCATTCTTCTCTCCCTTCCCCTATGATCCTCTGTTTTGTTTCTTAAATTCCATATATGAGTGAGATCAAATGATAATTGTCTTTCTCTGATTGACTTATTTCGCTTAGCATAATACCCTCTAGTTCATCCACATTGTTGCAAATGGCAAGATTTCAATTTTTTGATGGTTGAGTAGTATTCCATTGCATATATATACATCTTTATCCATTCATCTGTCAATGGACATCTGGGCTCTTTCCATAATTTGGTTATTGTGGACATTGCTGCTATAAACATCGGTTTATATCTGAAGGTGCCCCTTCAGATCACTACATTTGTATCTTTGGGGTAAATACCTCATAGTGCAATTGCTGGGTCGTAGGATAACTCTATTTTCAACTTTTTGAGAAACCTCCACATTGTTTTCCAGAGTGGGTTAACCAGCTTGCATTCCCACCAACAGTGTAAGAGGGTTCCCCTTTCTCCATGTCCTTGACAACATCTGTCATTTCCTGACTTGTTGATTTCAGCCATTCTGACTGGTGTGAGTTGGTATCTCATTGATGTTTTGATTTGTGAATACAGAATTCTTGATTGACTTTCTCTTTTTTCTTTCAGCACTTTGAATATGTCAAGTAGTGCCCTTTAGCCTCAATGGTTCCTGATGATGAATCAACTGTCAATCTTGCTGAGGACACTTTGTACATGAATTACTTCTCTCCTGATTCTTTCAATATTTTCTATATCAGGACAATTTAATTATGATGTATCTAAGTTTAGATCACTTGTACCTTGTTGAACTTCTTGGGTATATAGTCTTCTCATCAAATTTGAAGAGTTTTTGGCCATTATTTCTTGAAATATTCTTATTACCCCTTTCTCTGTCCTAAACTGCCAGAAATTGGGGTACTTTATTGTGTCCCACAGGTCTAAATGCTCTGTTCATTCTTATTCATTCTTTTTTCTTTCTGTTCCTTAGAATGGATAATCTCAACTGATCTGTAGTCAAGTTCACTGATTCTGGCCTCTGCCTGTTCAAATCTGTTGCTGAACTCTTCTAGTGAATTTCTCATGCATATATAAATTAATATTCTGTATTTGGTGAGACATTGTTCTCATACTTTCCTTTAGTTCTTCAGATATGGTTGTCTTTGGACATATTTAAAATAGCTTAAGGACTTTAATAAATCCAAGGTCTGGCTCTCCTCAGCAATACTTTCTATTGATTCCTTTTTTCACATATACAGGTCATATTTTTTTGCATGTTTCATAATTTTGTGTAGAACACCAGATATTTTAAAAAATTTAAAATGGCAACTCTCGAAATCAGATTCTCCCTTCTTCCCAGGATTTGCTGTTTCACATAATTGTTGCTACTGTTTAGGACTTTCCTGAACTAATTCTGTAAAGTCTGTTTGCTGACCAGACAAATCAATGCTATTTCTCGTTCTACATCCCAACCAGGCCAATATGTAGCTTCACTCACTCTGCCTACTTATATAATTCCACTAAGAACACTGCATGGTTTCCTGATCACCATAATACGCAATTATAACAAATTTATTCTTAAATAGTTAAATTCAATTTTTATTTAAAAGCCTTAAATGGCATTGTGTCCCTCAATCTTGAAGTCTATAAAAAAAACAGTCAAATAGATTTTAATTTGATATTATTTGCGCTTGGATGGCTTGATGAAGAAAAAGAATGTCAGGGAAGTCTATAAGAAAATCCAATATTTTTTAGTTTACTCTCAGGGTATTTATTAGCAATTTAGCTACGAGACACTAAAATTTTTTTATAAAGATACTCTCAAAGGAAGTGAAGATATATTGTACATCTGCGGTCTACACCTTCTTTCTTCCCTAAAGTATTATCTTTGAACTCTTATTCTAATTCAAAATCTGAACTTGACTACCTTCTGCCTTCCATATATCCCACTTCTACTTAAATAATCTCTAATTCCTATAGTTCATTTTCATTTTGCCTGCATACTATTTATGGTCATTTTAAAAGTTCTGAATCTACTATTTATCCATTTTCAGTTACTCTGTTAGTCTTCATTTTACAATGCTACAATGTTCTAATTTTATGGCACCCTTTTATCCTAAATCCATATAGAAAGAGCAAAAATGCTGAATACTGGCACTGACAGTAATATACTGCCATACAATTATTTCCTGTAACAAATCTGCTCAGTGCCTCAATATACAAATGAACTATAGTTTTTCTTTTTCTTGGTAAAAAGTGAAATTTAAAAAGTTTATCCACTGAGACTTCTGGGTTGTTGGTAATATTCTACTTCTTAATCTAGGTGGTAGTTTCATGGTGTTTTCACTTTATGATAATTAACTGAGCTTTACCTTTTGGGGGGCACACTTTTCTGTATGCATGTTATAACCCAAAATAAAAGAGTATTCAAAAAGTTTATTATATGGATGCTCTGTGCTGGCCAGAAAGAAAAAATTAGATTACAAAACAAGAAGAATCCAGAAATGATCAAAGTAGAAATAATACAGTATCATTTTGTTGATCATTAATAACATTGTGTATCTTTGTACCAACTGATAATAATAAACACACAACCAGCTTTCACAAATAATATTTTAAATGCCAAAGGAACACAAAAACAATGTGATCTTTACAGAAAGCAATATTTTCAATAGTAAGTACAAGAAAAGTTTCTTCTCAGAGTCAGTTACATCTTAGCAGGGTACTTATCAATTTTTAAAATTTTCAAAATTGGTAAATCCATTGTAATAAATAATAATGTATCTTAAATTAAAGGAAAAAACTTTTCCTTAAAGCTTTTTACAGAGAACCTCTTAGAAATAATTTTGTAAAAAGTAAAGCAGGTTTAAGATATTCCTTTTAGGGCGCCTGTGTGGCTCAGATGGTTAAGCGTCTGCCTTCGGCTCGGGTCATGATCCCAGGGTCCTGGGATCGAGTCCCGCATCGGGCTCCCTGCTCCTTGGGAGCCTGCTTCTTCCTCTGCTTCTCTCTCTCTCTCTCCCTCTCTCTCTCCCTCTGTCTCTCATGAATAAATAAATAAAATCTTTAAAAAAAAAAGATATTCCTTTTATTTTCCAAAAAACTGTATTTCTCCCTATCTACAAAAGCCAGTTTGTATATATTATAATATGAAAAACAGAAGCTAAGTTCAATTAGCTTTTCCCTCTCATTTTAGAAATACAATCTCCCAAATACATGTATTCATTTGAAATATGTAAAAGCTGAACTTAAAAGTTGTACTGCTAGTGCACATGCCGAAATGCCATGTAAGTAAATCTGGGAGTCCTGAAAGTACAGATGTGTCCTAGCGTACTTCTACTGAAGCTTCTCTGGGCAGAACACTTTATTTTAAATGGCTACATATATATTAGTAAATCCTCACTATGCAGCAATTATCTGTCTAAGGCCAGAGCTACAGCAAGCAACGGTGTGGTTTCCATTAGGTGACAAGTGCTTATGAAGATAAGATGCCTTCCTGCAGATTGTGAACTATAGTATTTCATGATTTAAGGGGAAGAGACACAAAAAAAGTATCCTGCTCCATTTGTTTCTAAATTTCAAAGTAAAATCCAATGAACTAAATTAAGGGTAGGGAAAAAAATTAACATTCACAAACAGATACATGTATTATCTGGCCTTACCCCACAATTTTGAATTTTGAAAAAAAACTGCTAATAGTCACAAAATCAGTCAAGAGAAGAAATGACACTTGACTGATTACTGAAGTCAGGTTATCTCCACTAGACTGCCGTACCTCCATCCCAATTTTTCTATCTCCTGATTTATGCTTCCACATTAAAGTATGTTTCATCTGCATAAAAACTATTACATAAGAAAATAAAGAAAGATATCAATGTTTAATTCTATATAAGTAAATGGTAAAGTATCATTTTGTTTAAAAATTTTACCAATGTCTTACTGTCTATGAAATATCAGGTGCTTCCCATACATTACTCCTCTCATTATTTATTAATAAAAACGTACCAACACACTGTGCTCGCTTCGGCAGCACATATACTAAAAAAAAAAAATGTACCAACACATAAATACACACAAACACCATATATTCACTTAACTCAATCATATAAAGTACACTGGAACTAATCAGATCTGAAAATGATGTTAGGATATAGTAAGAAAACAGAAGAGAACAAATTATGTCTCTACTCCTTAAGAGAGGTAAAAAACTAAAAGACGAAGTATGGTAGAATACTAATACCTACTGCTTACCAGTTTTTCTCTGAATGTGTCTTTTCCCAGCTTCCCTGAAAGCAACCATGGCTCTGAAAAAAGCTCTGAGAACTGCCCATCGGAAAACAGCTACGGGATCAATTCCAATCATCCCAGAGATAAATGCATTCTTGCTACTTCTCAGAAGAGCTACAATGTCAGGGCGCATGTGATCTGTATTTTTTTCCCGGAAATCCTACATGAAAAAAGTACCAGTGTTATTTTTGAAAAAATTATTGAACCAAGAAGATAATGGGTGACATGTTTGAAAAGTGGCTTAACAAGGACTATAGAAGTGATTTCTGTTCTAGGTAGCTAACTGGACCAGATACCTTTTATAAAGTCCCAGCCAACCCAAAACTATTGAATTCTGTAATACATTTAAATGACAGTGAATGTTCCACAATTTTATTGCAACTTGTTAAAAAGAGAGCCTCTCTGAAGCCTCCGAAGAGCCTCTCTGGTCACATAAAATGACCAGACAGTTGAATAACAGAAAGGAGCCAGACAGGAGAAAACAAGGAACAGCGTTCCAAACAAAGAGAACACAACACCTACTACCTATAGGTGGTAGGACAAGTTAGGAGACAAGCAGTAAGACCAGGGGCTGGAACATTCTGGGCAAGGGTGAGAGTGGTGGAAGATTTGGCAAATAAATAGACTATGCAAGCCTGAGTTAGGAGTTTGTAGATTTTATTCAAGTATAAAGGAAAGCCAATGGAAGCTAAATGATGTTTTATAAATACCATGGATGCCACAGAGGGAATGAATTTATTGAAAGAATGGAGAAAGGGAGACTAACTATTGCAATATTCCAAATAAAAGGTGAAGGTGATCTAGATTACGTTGGTGGTAACAGCATAAAGGGAAAATAATTATTATATTTGGGATACGTTTTGGAAGTAAGGCAAAGAATTTGCTGGTATATTAGAGCATGGTGAGAAAATGAGGGAATAAGGTTAACACCTATATTTTGGGTTTAAGGAACTAGGTAGAGGTACCATATTGATATGGAGAAATCCAGAGAAAAGAGAAGGTTTATGGATAGGAAATGAGATCAAGAGATCAGTTTTGTGCAAGTGAAATCTGAGATGGTGAGGATATCGATAGCAGCAAGTAACATTTATTGAAAGGTTAATATGCATGTGGCACTCTTCTAAGCATTTTACATGTGTTATCTCATTTAAGCTCATTTCATCCACCTAATAATTGCTTGAGACAGATATTATTATCATTATTCCTATTTTATACTTGAAGAAACTCAGTCACAGAGAGATTAACTATCTTGGCCCCTATCACACAGTAAGTAGAAAAGGGGTTCAAAGACAGCCACTCATCAGCACTATATTATATCTGCATACAGACATCAAGTAGGCAGATGAATATATGTGCCTATGAGTCCTACAGAGACTTCAGAAAATGTATGTATTACCTAAGGACTATAAATAGGCAGTACAAACCACCTGCCAATGGGGGATGGCGGGGATATAACAGAAGAAATGGGTTAAAATATCCCACAGAAAGAGGAGGAGAACAAAAAGTTTACACTTGTGGAAGAAGGTTCCAGACTGATATGTATAGTCTAGGCATTAGGCCGTAACCACACCCAGATAAAAGGATTAAAGCTTGGTAAGTAAATCACTCAGAGTTGGTGCAACTTCACAGAACAGCTCTAACTCAGAATTCTATGAGGAGCATGCCTAGTATGATGTTTTCCAGAAGGCAGTTTGTCGTCCTTTAGGGGTTTCCTTTCCTACTCTTTGTTCTCCTAAGAACAGGGGAAAAGGAGAAACAAGCCAGAAATCTTGGTCCTTGGCTTGTCCCTAAACACCCTTTCAGCAAAAGTATATATTATAAAAGTTAGTAAAACTGATTAAAAATTTTCAAATCCAAATCACCACCACCACCATCAGCAGCTAATACCTACCAAGGGCAAACAAGATGTCAGGCACGAAGTTAAGCACTATACATAACTTATTCAATTCTAACAATTACTTAATAAAGCAGAATTACAAACCATACTTTACTGATAAGTAAACAGAAAGATAAAGAAGCTTGACAAAGATCAAACATAATAAGTACTACAGGAACTGAAACATATGTCTGTTCTATACTGATATGTCTGTTCTATACTGAAGACCAGTCCATCCGATTAACAACTACACTGTACAAAGTAAAATTCTAAAATTCTTTCCCATGGTGAGTGTCAAATGTTGATGGAAACCTTTATTTTCCAAATGTAATGTCTCATCTGTCTTCATAGTTCCATATTTCTAAGTACATTTCATAAACTAATCCCATCTAATTCGTTTTAAAAATTTTCTCTTGGTTTCTATTAACAATACATTTTGTGATTTACTACTTACCCTATTGCTGGTTCCATATTTGAAATTCTTAGGGTTTGCTCTTACGTACTCCTACAATTTTCACTCAATCATCTGACATCAGGGGATCGCAACCATAGTAATGGCTTTAAACACTATCTATATGATGAAGCCCAATCTGTATTTCCAGCTCAGACCTTTCTTGTTATGTCTGAGATCCATTTATACATCTTAAAGGTATCTCAAACTTGAAAGAGAATGCATAAGACTAGTATTACTTAAATGTTTTGAAGCATTTGCCAGTGAAACCATACAGGCATGGAATTGCCTCTGTGGGGAAATTTAAACTGCTGATTCAAATTATTTAACAGAAATAGGAGTCTCAGGTTTTCCTATATTTCTGGTGTCAGTTTTGATATGTAAGTTTTTCATGGAATTCTCCATTTTATTTATGTTGTCAAATTTATTGGCAAATATGTTCAGACCCTTTTTAATATCTGTTGAGTATGTAGTTTTCTGATATCTGTATTTTTAAAATCTTTTTTCTATTATAGATTATTTTCTATTACCTTTTATTATTTTCTGTTATCTTTTCAAAGAACCAATTTTTGACTTTGTTAATTTCTCTATTGCATGTCTGCTTTCTACTGCATTAATTTCTAGTCTTCCCTTTATTATTTCCCTCTAATTGGGGCGGGGGGTTAATCTGCTGTTCTTTTTTCAGTTTCTTGAAATGGAACCTTAGATAATTCCTTTCAACCACTTTTCCTAATATATGCATTTAAAATTATAAATTATTGCTTTAAATGCATCCTACCAATTGCTACAGATTCTGCAAATTTTAATATGTTGTATTTTCATTAATGCTCAGTTTAAAATTAGCATTGTAGGGGCACCTAGGTGACTTAGTCAGTTAAGCATCTGCCTTCAGCTCAGGTCATGATCCCAGCGTCCTGGGATCAAGCCCCTCGTTGGGCTCCCCGCCCAGTGGGGAGTCTGCTTCTCCCTCTCCTCCCCGGTGGTGCTCACTCTCGCTATCTCTGTCTCTGTCTCTCTCTCTCTCAAATAAATAAATAAAATCTTTAAATATAAAAAAATAAGTAGTAAAATTAGCATTGTAATTGTGATTTCTTCTTTGGCTCATGGGTTTCATAGAAGAATTGTGTTTAAACACTCAAAGACTGTCTAGCTATCCTTATGATATGCCAAGTAAGTCAGTTTTTAATAATCCTGTTCAAATTTTTAGTTTTTACTGACTTTGTGTCTTATTCTATTAGTTACTAAGAGATATGTATTAAAAGCTACAACTAGATGGATTTTTCTAGTCCACTTTTGTCCGCCCTTTGGGCTTTATATATTGAATCAAACATTAAGTACATACAACTTTTGAGGATTGTGTCTTCCTATCAAACTGGCCCCTTTTATTGGTATGAAATGTGCCTCTTCATCTTTAGTAATACTTCTTGCCTTAAAGTCTACCTTGTCTGATAATAATTCCTTTTAGTTAGGGTTTGGGTGGTATACATTTTTGCATCCTTCTACTTTCCATATATATTTTTTCTATATATATTTTTTCCATTAATTTACTTTCAACCTATCTAAGGATGATCAATCACAGGCATGAGTGTATATATTATATGATTCCATTCACCTGAAATATTGTAATAACAAGTAACTCTAAGGACAAAAAATGAGGATAGTGGTTATTTCTAAATGGGGGAGAATGAGTAGGGAAGGGGCATGACAGAAATTTGTACACTTTAGATTTATGCACCTCACTGTATGATTTTATAGCTCGTTTTCTTGTTTTTGTTTTAAACTGCATTTTAAAATCTTTTTTTAAAATTGAGATATAACATATAATGTATAAGGTATACAATGTGTTGATTTGATACATTTATATACTGCAATATGACTACTACTATAGCATTAGCTAATACCTCCATCAGGTCATAGAACTTATCATTTCTTTTCTGTGGTAAGAACATCTAAAATCTGGTCTCTTAAGAACTTTGAAGACAATGTTATTATCACAATGTTAATTATAATCTCAATGCTGTGCATTAGATCTCCAGAACTTATTCATCTTCTAACTGCAAGTTTGTATCTTTTGCCCAATATCTCAATTCCCCCAGCCCCCAGCCATGAGTACCATGAGTACCATGATTCCACTCTATTATTCTTAATGTTTGTTCTAAAATCTGTTCCTTTCTGTCTTTTCCATCTTGAAATAACACTTCAAATTCACCCATCAGCTATAGCCAGAAGTCACTTACTTAGCTAGGATCCATCAATCAGGTCCTACCACTTAAACTTCCAAAATATATCTCATAATCATCTATATTTTCTCCAACTCTACTGCCACCCCTGTGGTTCAGTTTACCTTAACATTTCACCTCAACTATTAAAAAAATTGACCTCCCAGCTTCCACTCTTCATCCTCTGCTGTTTCTTCTCCTCAAAGTAATCAAAGCAATCTTTTAAAAACACAAATCACAACCTGTTTAAAATCTTTTCATGGTTCCCCATAATAACTTCCATAAAAACCAAACTCATTTAACTTGGTCTAAAAGCCATGAAGAATTAACTTGCTATTCATTCTCTAAATTCGTTTCATTCACTATCTCCCCCTTGCTCACCATAATCTACTAACACTGACTTGTTTTCAATTATTTTAACATATTAATTCTTTCCTATCTCATGGCCTGGAATATTCATCATCCCAACTCCTCACCAAGGTGACACTTGCTTCAGGTTAACTCTCAAAATTTAAGTTCTCAGAGAGGTATTCATGGATCTCCAAATTCAAAGTCCACTATTTCACTACTCTTCTTTCCTAGAACCCATTCATTTATTTATAGCAATATCCCATTTATCCATGTTATACACACATGCGTGCATGCTTGTATATGCTGAGCCAAGAACATGTCTGTCTGGTTTATCACTAAGTCATTCCAAGCCCCCAAGCACAGAGTCTGACACATAGTCTGTGTTTAACAGGTACTTTGTGAATAAGTCAATCATTTACAGATGAATGAGTGATTTTAGTTGTGACTCTCACCTCAAGACCCAAGAGAAAATATATTGCTCCACTATTCTCTGCCTTGCCTGGGAAATTATCTTAAATGACAGACTTAAACACCAAGTGGTTGAAAGGTAACAGGCTCACTAATTACAAATAAGAAATGGCCACAATTATGAAGATTCCCCTCCACAGGAGTTAAAAGTTTCAATATATTCACTGGGAGTGCAAGCTCACAAATACCAAATGGTGCATAAAGATATGAAGCCTCTGTTAAGCCTCCCGGATGCAGAGAAGAGAAAAATTCAACAAACTACATAATGAAATATTAGTTTCAAGATATACTGATGCTATCTATTCTTCAGATTTAAAAAAACTATTAGAAGGGACTGATGCTGAGTTTATCTATAGGAGGAAACCAACAAAAATATCACATAAGACAGTAATATGTTGCAAGGTAGAATCTGAATGTTAGTAGTATCTTTAAGTCTCCAACTGTTACTGATCAAGAGCCTCCATAAACTACAGAGAAGGCAGTGTGACAGGGATGATAATACATACAGTAAAGAAAACACTTTTACCCTGAAGGCATATTAATGAGAAATTTACTGACCTTTACCCCATATTTTACTTTCCCAGCATAATGCTTTATGATGAAAGCAGGCTCCATCACGGCTGGAAATTCAATGTAAGAATTCTCTTCATGTTGATGCTTAAATTTATCTAGCAATGTTTGATTTGTAGCCTGTGGAAAGCTGAATCAAAAACAAAAAACAAAAACACTAAAGAAAGATGTAGCTGTTAATATAGTCTTTTTTTTAATACATTATAATTACATTGCCATGTAACACATTTACAGCAAATTACAATGAGTTTTCACTTACATTATCTAATCTGATTCTAACAAGCTAAAAAGTGAGTATAAGAAGGACTGGTGTTTTATAGATGAGGGATCAAAAGTCACGATTTGCCCAAACTCACGCTTTGCAAGTTGTAGAACTAAGAAATTAACTCAGGTCGGGGCGCCTGGGTGGCTCAGTTGGTTAAGCGACTGCCTTCGGCTCGTGTCATGATCCTGGAGTCCTGGGATCGAGTCCCGCATTGGGCTCCCTGCTCAGCGGGGGGTCTGCTTCTCCCTCTGACTGTCCTCCCTCTCGTGCCCTCTGTCTCTCATTCTCTCTCTAATAAATAAATAAAATCTTAAAAAAAATTAATTCAGGTCTTTAGATATTTAGCTCAGGTTGCATTGTGTGGCACTTCTGTAATACCTATAGGATAATAAAACTCAAATGATACATTGTTCGGGCCAAGAACTTCCAAACAGAAAATGATCTCTCAATTTGGACAGGTCTTAAGTTCATAGTCATCTTCTGTTTTCCTATTTCTTCATATATAAAGTAGCAATTTTCTTACCTATACCAGTAACTACATAATTTTATACTATATCTATTATTATTTCAAATATGTCTCAATGGTTTATATTCATTGATGAGCATTTCATATCTACTTATTAAGAAATAATTACATGATAGCAAATACAGGAATATAAAAGTTTAGCGGGTGCCTGGGTGGCTCAGTCGTTAAGCGTCTGCCTTCGGCTCAGGTCCTGGTCCCAGGGTCCTGGGATCGAGCCCCGCATCGGGCTCCCTGCTCAGTGGGGAGCCTGCTTCTCCCTCTCCTCCCCACTCCTGCTCTGTCACTATCTCTGTCTGTCTCTCTCTCAAATAAATAAAATCTTTAAAAATTAATTAATTAATTTCCAACTCTTGGTTTCAGCTTGGGTCATGGTCTCGGGGTCCTGGGGTTGAACCCCACAGGTCAGCTCTGCACTCAGCACAGTCTGCTTATCCTCCTCCCTCTTCTCCTCTCTCTCCCTCAATCTCTCTCAAATAACAAATAAATTATTTTTTAAACAAAAGTTTAGAAAAGAAAAAAATCACTCGTGGTTGGGAATAATGGGAAGATTCAAAGAAGATATAGGAGGCGATTATGAGCTAAATGTTAAAGGTTGGGTAGGAGTTTCATATAGAGGAAATATCATTGACAGAAAAAGGAGAAAGCAAGTATCTTTCAGAAAAGTTTCATTTAATCAGAGTTGAAATAATGAGAAATAACGTGACATGAGGTTGTAAAGATGCTGAATACAAAATCTAATGTGTAGAAATGACTCCAAAATTACAAGAGAAATAGTTAATTATGTTATATGTATTAGAGTCAGGAAGGAGAATGGCCTTTGGTGTCAGATAGTCATAGTTTAGATTACCAGTTCTGTATGTGACCTACGGCAAGCTTTAAGAACTAGTTTCCATAAATGAGTACAATGAGGTATCGCAATGTTAACAGAATTAAATAACACTGGTAAAAACATCTAACACTAGCTGGCATCCTATAGGGAAGACATAAAAGTTACCTACTTTCTAACGTTGCCAACACTGCCATTTTCCTATTCATCTAGGCCTGCTTTTGCATTCAAGTACTATCCCTTCCTCAAAACACCTTCACCATCCAGCTCTCCCCGTCCATTCCAGAACTCTAAAGCCATTCTAGAATGGACTATAACTCTTGCAATTTGAAACAGAGAGTACAGTGACAGCCTCTACAGTAGTCTCAGTACTCTAATCTTACCTTGTTTCAAGTCACCAAATCAAAAAAAATTTTCCTATAATACTCCTTTAATCATGTGCCTCCCCTACTCAGTACAATTTATGGATCACCAAGGTAAAGAGACCAAATCCAAGCTCATAAGCCTAGACCCAAACTCAGCCTCTGCAAACTTATGCCTCACTACTTCACAGCAGGATGCTTTTCTTCAGGAAGGATACTTATCTCATTGTCTCTAAGTAATCCTCCAAGCAATCAAAAAGCTTGTGATTTATTTTTCTTACTTTCAAATGGAGAAAATAAATTTTCAAAGGAAGACATATATGAGAACAGTTTTTATTCCAAACGAGGAAAGATGGAAAGAAAAGCTCTCCATATGTCCTATATTCAACAAACACTTGTGGATACACACTGCAATATCAAGTAAAAGAGTTTGGAACAGAGGCAAATCAGACATTATTGTGCATTTCAAAGCTCTTCCATCTAGTGTTCCGCAAAGGCTATCTGCCAGGAAGCTTTAGATTAGTGTTTCCATGCTTCTTTCTGTGTTTCTTTAGCTTTCAAAAATACCAATACCTCGACCCCATTCCTGTGATTTTACTGAAGTGATGCTAGGGTCATGATGACCAGTACTATTTCCAAGTTCCCCAGGTAATTCTTATGAGCAGGCAAGACTGACAAAATGCTATCCTAAATGAATGCTCTGATCTTAATTTCATTTGTTAAAAGAAGACTAGGGTGGAAGTCAAAGATTCTGCATTTCTAACAAGCGTCAAGGGGCTGCCAGTCCTGCTGTCAACACATCACACTTTGAATACCGAAGTAAAGACTGGTAACACTCCTAACATCCTGCTCACACCTAACTTTGCTTATTCTTCTCCTTCTTTCTAAATTTCATGCTGCATCCTTTACAGTCAAGCTTAAATAACTTGCCCGAGGTCAAACAGCCAAGAGATAACAGAGAAAAGATTAAACAAGACTCTGACCCACGCACCTGAAGCACTATGAACAATACTGAATGAGGTGGGAACACCGCTAAGGATATATTTCATGTTACATATTCCCTATAGAACAAAACAATTTTTAGAGGAAAACTACTCAAAGGAGTTCCCCAAAGAGCCTTCCTAAATGTGACTAACTTACTTTCAATCCAACTCTGGCAGAGAGAAAACATTTCATGCCTTTGCATCTTCTGGGATGTTAAAGCACAGAGCAAAGTGGTCCTTTTACAAGAGGAGGTAAAAACAACAGGACTGACACATAAAGTGAAGAAAATAATAATAGAATCTATAAAAAGTTTTTATGGAGGACTGATTATAGAAGCATAATTGAAGGGACAATTAAGAAGTTATTTGTCCAGGGGTACCTGGGTGTCCAGGGGTACCTGGGTGTCTCAGTCAGTTAAGCATCTGCCTTCAGCTCAGGTCATGATCCCGGGGTCCTGGGATTGAGCCCCAAGTAGGGCTCCCTGCTCAGCAGGGAGTCTGCTTCTCCCTCTCCCTCTGCCCCTCCCCACCACTCATGCTTGCTCTCTCTCTCTCAAATAAATAAAATCTTAAAAAAAAAAAAAAAGAGGTTATTCACTCTAGTCTCCTACCATCAACAATACCCTGAAAGATGATGCAAAAGAATTACTATAATGGGAAATTTTATTACTTTATAAAGCAGCTGCTAATCAGCTCTAATGATTAGAAAGTTCTTTCGTACACTGAGCCAAAATCTGTCTCTGTGTAATTTCTGGCCACATGGCTTACCCCCAGGATTTTCTGGGTAATGGCAGAGTTAATATTCTCTTATTGGGCAATATTTATATCTATGTGAGGTAGCAAGTGACCAGGGAAATATAGTCTTTGTATAATAAGATGTGAACTCAAAATATTTTACATAAGGAATGACAGGCCAAACAAAAACCCCTTCCTCTATTCATGTTTTAATTACATACTCAGCTATCTCAATTTGCTACTCACAACCACCTTAAGATATATAGCAGACAGCATTATCATTTCTCATCATTGCCTTTTTACATGCAAAAAACTAAGAACCAAGAATATTCAGAGATTTGCCAAAGGTAGCTAACAGAGATGGAATGCAACCCTGAACTTCTGACTCTATAGCCTATTATGGAGAAACATTATAGGACAATACTTCAATGCACAAGCTAATTAGTCAGAAATGCCTGGAGTGTCTGCATCTCAAGTCCATCACTTACTATCTATATGATCTTCTTCTAGACTTGCTTAAACTGTGTTCTTTTGGTTATCATAAAATACCTCAAACAAATAAAACTGCTTAATATTTTGACATCAACCATAATAGTTCTCAACACTGAGTATCAAATCACCTATGAAGCTTTCCAAGATAAAATACACCAGAGGTAAGGTATGTGAGCAGTTAAGAACTACTAACCTTACAATTTTATAAAAGATAATATATGTTGTAGGGCATATAGAGCAATGCAAAAAAGAAACTTTTACACAACTTTGTACATAAAATATTTTTGTGTTAATTGCATTTTAATTCATTTAGATTAATGGAAATAGTCTATATGTTTATGGCATATTAATAGGGTGACATACAACTTACCATACAAACCAGGATATTTGGGAGTAAAAGTAGGCACCTTTAATAACTAAACTGGACAACAGGCATAAACTTTAGATTGTCCCATTCAAACCTGATGATGTATGGTCATCCCACCTATGATAGTTAATCCCCAATATTTTATATCTTGCTTCAGTGGGTATAATGGTTATAGCTAGAAATCAAGTGACCTAATTTAGTTACTTAATATTTTAGTGAAGAGTGACAGAAAACTCACATACTCTCCATCACTTCAGTTTCTCCAGTTCTAGATTTGCCATCTTATAGGATAACTATAAATAATACTTTACAGAGTACTAAAAACACTCTGGAGGATGCTATATGAAGTTCTACTTCTGAAGCTTATATATATGTTTGGTATACTACACAGTGCTAACAAAGGATGTCAAATACTTGGCATATGTTGCTACTTTCCACCTGCACAGCTGTGGCAGACATCACTAATCTATCATGATATTCTTTTCTACTGAACATGAAAACTACAAACACATCTCATATAAAACTCAATTCAAGAAGAGAGGAATATGCAACAAAAAAAAAATATGCCAACAAATTTAACATCAAAGTAACTCTGTAGAAGAATCTGGAAAAACTCAAGGAAAAAATGCATTCAATATTATAGTTCACCCAATTTTCCTAGAAACATACACACACAATAAAATGCACACAAGAGAAACTTTGGCTCCTTATCGATTATGTAAGAAGAAAATTTAAGACTTAAAAAGACATGAAAAGCCCAAATGAAAAGAATCATACTTTTGATTGAAAAGTACTTGCTGAAAGAATCATACTCACTTGCTTTCTTCATCCAGAAGATGGAGCAGACCTGTTGGTTTCTTGCTAATAAGATTTATGCAACAGGTATTATCAATATAATCTATATTGTGCCAGCTGATACCTTCAGTTCTATACTCCTCCTAGGAAATAAATTCACAATTTATTCATCTTGCAGAAAATAATAGGTATATGATAATAAAAACTGAAAAGCTTTTGCCAGGCTTAAAAGAACTAAACTTTTCCCTTTTAAATCACTAAACCTACACAATGGAAGAATGTATAATTTGGGTTATATAAAACCTTCATACAGTATATGTCTATTTTCATTAAAAAGTACATACAATCAAACTTTTTTGTTACAACGCTATCTGTATACCACTCAGGTGAAAATTTAGGCTTGGACTTGTTTTAGCCACACTATGTTAGGACTGCACTAAAGAAAAATATAAAATATAAGAAGCCTAATTTCTCCTAAACCATCAGAAAGGACTGAGTATTTGTTGGATTATCAATAATGAACTTAATGAAACAATGTCTGGGAAAAGTAAAAACCATCACCTCCAGTGATCACTGATACCATATGGAATTCATATGTACTTCATTCGGTAAAATAAAACCCTTGGGGTTAAAAAAAAAAAAACCACCCTTAGAATATGTTAAAAAAAAAAAGTTTCAAATCCAAGATTTTAAAAAGTCAAAGCTCAGGCACTGAACAACTATTCAACTATTAGGCCCCTATTGTTGTTTATTTTTTCTCTGTACTGGGAAATAATCTTATATTCATCCTTGTGATGCTTTTAAACTGTTTTTTCAAAACCTGAAATCTAAAGAAGGTTAAGTTTCTACACTGCAAGAATATTTAGGCACCAAGTAAATACCCCAGTCGGCTGATGACTTTAGTATGCACTGATAATGTTCACACACTTCTCTCCAAATATAGTGGTTTTGCAAATTAGGGATTTTTTTATTTTTATCATTCTTTGGGTATTATTATTATTATTATTAACCTGTAAATAAGACTGGTATACTATAAACTGTAGTTACTCTACTTGGGAAAAGTAAATGTCTGTGCTCACTTCAGCAGCACATATATTAGCAGGACACCTGTGCAGGGATGACATGCAAATTTGGGAAAGGTAAATGCTTAGTTCTTTCCTTTTAAATTAATAATTTCACAAGAAATTAGTTGCTATATAAAGGTCACCCTGCAGAGCAGTAAGCAAGTTTTTTGTCCTGTTTCTTTTTTGTAGCATGGTTAACAAGCATATGGATTCTTACAGACGTTAATATAGCAGTCCAAAATCCTCCCCTCATCTCCTCTTCCCAATGACAATTCACACCCCCTTGCCAAAGTTAACTATTATCCTAACTTCTAATAACACTGATAAGGGTCGCCTGGGTGACTCAGTCGTTAAGCATCTGCCTTCAGCTCAGGTCATGGTCCCAGGGTCCTGGGATTGAGCCCCACACTGGGCTCCCTGCTCAATGGAGAGCCTGCTTTTTCCCTCTCCCTCTGCCTGCCTGTGTTCCCTCTCTCGCTGTCTTTATCTCTGTCAAATAAATAAATAAAATCTTAAAAAAAAACTGATAAGACTCATCTGTTTATAAATCTAATATAAACAGAGCCATACAATATATATTCTTTTCACTTTGCTTTTTTTTTTACTCAGCATTAGTTTCAGAAACACATCCAGGTTTGTAGGATGAATCTAAAGTTCATTTATTTTTTTTTGCATTTTTTATTTTGTTATGTTATGTTAATCACCATACATTACATCATTAGTTTTTGATATAGTGTTCCATGACTCATAGTTTGCATATAACACCCAGTGCTCCATTCAATACGTGCCCTCTTTAATACCAATCACCAGGCTAACCCATCCCCCACCCCCTCCCTTCTAGAACCCTCAGTTTGTTTCTGAGTCCACAGTCTCTCATGGTTCATCTCCCCCTCCAAATTCCCCCCCTTCATTTTTCCCTTCCTACTATCTTTTTTTTAACATATAATGTATTATTTGTTTCAGAGGTACAGGTCTGTGATTCAACATTCTTGCACAATTCACAGCACTCACCATAGCACATACCCTCCCCAATGTCTATCACCCAGCCACCCCAGCCTCCCACCCCCCCACCACTCCAGCAACCCTCAGTTTGTTTCCTGAGATTATGAATTCCTCATATCAGTGAGATCATATGATACATGTCTTTCTCTGATTGACTTACTTCGCTCAGCATGATACCCTAAAGTTCATCTATTTTTTTAATCCTTTATTTAAATTCAATTTAGTTAGCATATACTGTATTATTAGTTTCAGGGGTAGAACCTAGTGATTCATCAGTTGCATAGAACACCCAGTGCTCATTCCATCAGGTGCCCTCCTTAATGTCCATCACCCAGTTACCCCATCCCCCCAACCACCTCCCCTCCAGCAACCCTCAGTTTGTTTCCTAGAATTAAGCATCTCTTATGTTTGCCTCCCTCTCATTTTCATCTTATTTCATTTTTCCTTCCTTTCCCCTACATTCATCTGTTTTGTTTCTTAAATTCCACGTATGAGTGAAATCATATGGTATTTGTCTTTCTCTGACTTAATGATTTTGCTTAGCATTCATTTTAATTGCTGTAGGGCAGGGGTTGTGGAACATCATACTCACTCATTTATGCTTTATCTACAGCTGCTTTCTCAATGTTATAGCAGGATTGAGACCACATGGCCCCAAAATCTTAAAAGACTTATTCGGTCCTTTACAGAAAAAGTATGCCAAATCTATGAGAGAGCATTAGTTCTCAAACTTTAATATTCAACAGAATCACATAAAGGACTTATTAAAACACAGACCACTGGGCCCCAGGCCCAAAATTTCTGAATAAGTAGGTACAGAGTGGGGTCCAATATTTGCATTTCTAACAAGTTCTTCGGTGATGCTACCAGTAGGGATAGGAGAACAATACTTTGAAAACCAATGCTGTGCAGTATTTATATGCAATTTATTCACCCACTGCACTACTGATAGACATTACAGTTATTTCTAATTTTTAGCAATTAAAAATGCCATTATTAACATTTGTGCACAAAAGTTTTAGTGTGCATTTATATGCATGTTGAAACTGAAAACACAGGCTTCTAAACTACACATGTATAGTAACCTCAGCAGATACTGCCAAGCAGCTTGCTAAAGTACGTGTACCAATTTATGCAACCATCACCCATGTATGGGACTTTCCCATGAACAGTATCTCTAATATTTGTATTATCAGTTTTTTTCATTTTGTCATTCTCATGAATGCCTAGGGGTATCTCACTGTGGTTTTAATTTTAATTCTCTGATGACTAATAAGTGAAAAATCTTTTCCTATGTTTACCCTCCATTTGGATGTCCTCACATGTCTATGTTCATCAATAAAAACTCTGAGGAAAAATCCCTGCCTTAGTCATAGGGATTCATCTGTTGCCATTAAGTTTGATATTATTTATAGATTTTTGTAAATGCCCTTTATCAGGAAGTTCCCTTCTATACTTAGTTTGCCGAGGATATTTTTTAACATGAATGGTTATGCAATTTTATCAAATGCTTCTATTGAAATAACCGTAAGTTTTTTCCCCATTTTGTTAATAGATGAATTAAATCGATTGATGATTAGATGTAGCACACACCAGAAAAAAACTCCACTTGGTTCTCATATATTATCCTTCTACATTATCTTGCTGGATTTAGTCTGCTAATATTTGTTTAGAATTTTTTAATCTATGCTTATGAGTGAAATTCACTTTAATTTTCACTTCTAATAATATCCCTAAAAGATGTGGATATCAGTATTATCTTAGCCTCCTAAAATGCATTGTGAATTGTCCCATCTTTTTCTATTCCACATAAGAATATATGTCAAACTGATATTAATTCTTTCAGTGTTGGCAAAATTCACCAATGGAGCCATCTTGGTTTAAAATGTTCTTTATAGAAAGGCTTTTAATTACACATTCAATATTTTTAATACTTGTAAGAATCAGATTTTGTATTCTGTGTCAGTTTTGAAAATATTTTTTCCATATCATTTCATAAGTGTACTTATGGACATAAAGCTGTTTAGTGTATACTATTATCTTTTTAATATGTGTAGGCTCCACAGTGAAGTCCTCTTTATAACTGGAATTCTGATTATTTATATCACTCTCTGTCTCTCTGTCACTCATTTGGATGAATTTCTTGAGGGGTCTTATTAGCCATTTCAAAGTAATACTTTTGACTTTGTTGATCTTCTTCCATGGCATATTTGTTTTCACTCTTATTTAATTTCCTCTCTTATCTTCATTATTTCCTTCTTTATACTTTCCTTTGGTTTAGTCTGCGGATCTTTTTCCAATTTGTTGGGATGGATATTTATATATATCATTGCTCTTCAATTTTAAAATCTTCTAACAGCTATAAAATTTTCCTCTAAATACATCTTTGGTTACATCCCACAAGTTTTTGTTTGTTTGTTTGTTTGAAGATTTTATTTATTTGACAGAGACAGACACAGCAAGAGAGGGAACACAAGCAGGGGGAGTGCGAGAGGGAGAAGCAGGCTTCCTGCTGAGCAGGGAGCCCGATGTGGGGCTCTATCCCAGGATCCTGGGACCATGACCTGAGCCGAAGGCAGACGCTTAACGACTGAGCTACAAGTTTTAAGATGCAATATTTTCATTCAGTTCAGTATATTTTCCTCAACCTCTAGACTATGTAGAAGTGCATTAATTAATTTTTACCCATAAAGGTTCTTTCCAGTTATCTTTTGATTGTTGGTTTCAGGCATAATTTCTTTATGGTATTTAAATATGTATGGTTTCAATCCTTGAAATTTGAGCCTTGTGTTATGGTCCAGTATACAAACAAATCTTACACATTCTGTAAATTTGCAGTTATCTATATATGTCAAATAAGTATTTGCTTTAAAAATCTGTTAGGGACGCCTAGGTAGTTCAGTCAGTTAAGTGTCTGCCTTCGGCTCAGATCACGATCCCAGGGTCCTGGCATCAAGTCCCGTATCAGGCTCCTTGCTCAGCGGGGAGCCTGCTTCTCCCTCTACCTGCTGCTCCCCGTTTGTGCTCTCTCTCTCTCTGACAAATAAATAAAATCTTAAAAAAAAAAAAAAGGAAAGGAAAAATACTGAATGCTGGATCCTGTATATGAAAAATCATACAGATAATTTTAGCACTAGGATGATCTCTTCCTCCACTGGACGGTGAATTTGCTCTTGGCAGGTGGCTAAGAACATTAGGAATTCTATACTCTTTTAACCCAACTGGAACTGAGAAAATTTTAAACTGGGCTTCAGTCCCTAAGATGCCTGATCTATTTCTGGTTTATCTTTACTTCTAAGATGTAACCCTTTAAGGTCTGAAGCAGAAAACCTGTAGGAGTTACCAGCAGGTTCTTCCTTGTTCTTGAATCTGGAGAAAACCCTGTTCATCTTCTCAGATTCTCAAGCCTGGCTCTTTCAGAATCAGCACCTCTCTACCAGAATAAAGAAATGTCTTTAGCAACAAAGCAGTCCAAAAATGCTGGGCTCATCTCCCTGGGTTTCCTTCTTGCAGATATAAGCCCTGTAGAACTTCACTTATTTAGATGTACCCCCAATGCCTTCAAATATATCTTGTTCATTCTTTTTAGGTGTTCTGCAAGGCAATTTGGTCAGATTTCCTAGTCTGACATCCCCAGAAGTGACAGAAACAAACACAAAAACCTCACTAGATTATAAATGCCTCAGATAAGATTCCTGCACTCCAAATTTTCTGTCTTCAATGCCTAGCACAGTGTGTGACACACAACTGTTATTCAATTTAGTGATGAGCCAATGCCTTGAAGGATAATTCTGAGCAAGTAAAGGAAATAAGAGCGCAGTATTATAAATGACAACATTAAATATATTTTCAAATCACAGAAACTTCTTCTGGTCTGTCTCTTATTCCACATTATCTTTACATATACCTTAATTCAGGACTCATAATCACACACTCACACTACTTCAACTGGCTTGTGGATTATGTCCTTCCCTCCAGGTATTTTACCCTCTCTTCAGTCCATCTTCCACAGTTCAAATCCTCTGCTAAATATACTTCAAATTGCTCCTCATTTTCTAAAAGAAAAATTCTAATCTCCTTTACATGACATATAAAGCCCACAACTATATGACCCGAGGATATTTCATAAACTTATCTCCCTCCCTGTCTGCATTCTTATATCATGTATTTTAGCTATACTATTTTCAGTTCCTCAAAAGTGTCATGCTGTTTTATGCCTCACAATTTTAAAGATGTTACCTTTGTTTAAAATATCTTCTCCCCACTGACAATCTGGTAAACTCAATCTTCTATTCAAAACTATATTCCAGAATCACCCCTGGGAAATCTTAGTAGACTTTTAGGAAGTTCTAATCAACTTCATCCTTTATATCACTACTTTAACCTTCTATTCGATTTTGGCACTCATCTTCCTGCAGGGCAATTATTACACCTCTCTCCCATCCTGTGGGACAGGATGGGACATTTTTGGACAAAATTTACTTTAGTATTCAAAATTTTCAAGATGTTTCCTCCCAAAGCATATCTGATAACTTTTTATTTCTATCTTCTTTTTCAAAAAAGTTTTATCTACTTAACCGATTTTGTATTCAGTTGAATTTAACAAACACCCATCTCAAGTACCAGAGATAGACAAATAAATAAAACAGTTAATATTTAAACTGCCTTAAATCCTATTCCCAGCAAATCCATTTTAAGTGAAAAAACATGGTAAGGGAGAGAAAGGAAGAATAAAATAGATGAGATGGCAAAGAGGTGTAAGGTCTCCAAACCTTCTATAAATTATAGCAAAAGCATACCTGCCACATTAAATTACAGAAGAGAATACTGAAACTTGAAAGGAAAAACAAGATGTATCTTAGACTCTAAGTCTTCTGATCCATAATTCCACCACACTGCCCAAAATTATGATATTCAGGTAGCAAATAAATAAAGATCACCCACCCCCAAAAAGTTCCAAACACATTTTCCGTAAACTGTAAGGTTTTTTTTTTTAATACGTGTTTTTAGGCAAAGTATTTCTTATGGCTCCTCAATGTCTAATCTACACTTCTAGAAAAGGTAAAAATAATTTCAGTAATAGTCAGATAATACCTTTTCTCTTCAAAAGCAATTTACTTACTCTTCTAATGATCCAGAGAGCAACTGACATGTCACTTAGTAAAACACAGCACACAGTCAACAAAATGCATTTCTCCACCCCTCCAGCATATATATCCATTTGCAAGAGATAAAAAATACTAGTTTAGCATGATCTAGCTAAAAGAACACTGGAATGAGTCAAGTAGACCAATCCCAGCCCAGCTTTTTGGCTAAAACAAGAATTATGGAAGCAGAGTGTTAAGGCTTGAATATTGGCTTTAGTTACCATCTGTAAAACTAGAATAAAAATAGCACCTGCCTGATAAATAGGAAGTACCACATAAATGTGAGCTAATAGTATAACAAATAATACTGCACTACCTTTTAATAGCTCCATCAGAGTCTAGCTAAAAGGTTATGTGTTAAAAATTTTAAGCATCATCAAGATGGCCAAAACTAGTGCTGCTTGTGCTACTGTTAATCAGTCCTCAGAACCCCTTAAGCAAGACAGATGTGCTTAAGCTAGGACAGAGGGCAACAAGCCCCAGTGATAAGAAAGATCTTTTTTTGTTTTGTTTTGTAGACCTGTTGTGGTCCTCCTGTTCATTTCACTTCTTCACCATTTCTCTTGAGATAAATGTGAATCCTGCTCCTGTTTATATCCGCCTATACAAACTGAAATGGTGGGCTACGATCTCAACTTGTTACTAACTTGAAACTTAGCTTGGAGAAAGAGCCCATATTTTCTATGACCCTGCATTTACCATAAGCATTCTCAGGGAAACTGATGGCTCACTCTTTCGACTCTAAATCAATCTGAGCTTCTCCCAAGAAATACCTAGTTACCCATTTTGGTCTCTCCACACTGTCCTATTTCCCTATATCTGTGCTCCACATTGATTCAAGATTCTATTAATAAACTCCTCTACCCCACAGATAAAGAAGACACCAAAGCAATCAACGTGATTGAAACGAAGAGACCAAAGCAATCAAACAAGCATATTTAGCATTACACACAGTGACCAAGCACAGGGCAGCAATTAAAAATCACCAACAGAAACCCAAACCAAACTCATGCATCTTTTCACTCAAAGGTGTACTCAAGCAAGCACATATTTTTTAATCTACTTGAGGTCTATTTAAAAAAAGAAAAAAGGAAACCCTGTATCATATGGCTCAAAAACTATGCTCTGATTTTTCATTTGCTAACAATGACATGAAGACTATAATATCTGCATGGAAGTATTAGATTTAAAATGCTTCTAACTACAACTCAAAAATTTATATATGTGAGTATGTGTGTGAAGATAAGTGGGTGAGACAATGAGAGGGGGGAACATGTATATGCATTTAAGTACTCACTTGCTCCAATTTAAAAATATGCTGATTGAAGTAGTGCTGTAAACGTTCATTAGCAAAATTAATACAGAACTGTTCAAAGCTGTTATTTTCATAATCTTCAAACCCAAAAATATCAAGAACACCAATGGACAAAGTCTGTAAAACAGAAAAAAAATTATGATGGTTAAAAAAATGATCCTCAAATTTATTTCATGAATAATATACACAATTACAGGTTAACAAAATGCTCAGAGTTCTTCTACAGCAGTGGACAGGAAATTTTGGAGAGCCAGTATTCAACCAAAATATTCCACTAAATAAAAACAATTTTAGTTTTATTTTCATCTTTTTCTTTTTATCCCAATTATAAAAATACATCCAAAATTTTAACACATGTAATACACTGTTTACAAAAATGTTCGAAGCAGGGTTAGTGACCTGTTATCTCAATCACAGAAATCCCTGAATTCCAAGAGACAAGGAAATAGAAAGAATCACCTATGGGGAAGTAAAAAATAACCTAAAGCTAGATTTTTCCTGGCTATCCCAGGTTAGGCAAAGAACACCATGCAAGTTTTCCTATTTTCACTTTTATAACCCAACAGAATTCTGCATTGCAAACCAACCTAATTAGTATGTTTAATCAGCCTTGTACAAGCTAAGGATGAAACTGGATATCGGAATCTGTGGTTTCTTCAATTTTTAAAACAATCTTTTTAAAGATTCATTTATTTATTTTAGAGAAAGAGAGAGTGCGAGGAGGGGCAGAGGGAAGAATCCTCAAGCAGACTTCCTGCTGAGTGTGGAGCCTGACAAAGAAAGGGCTCTATCCCACAAGCCATGAGATCATGACCTGAGCTAAAACCGAGAGTCAGATACAGATGCTCAAATGACTGAGCCACCCAGGTGCCCCCAATTTTTTTAATTTTTATTAAAAAAAACTGTACAAAGTTTACGATGTTAAATAGTTCTAAAAAATTATAATAAAAAACAATAATCCCTTTTTCATTATCAATTTCTGCTCCCTAAAGTCAACAGTCAAAATTTTATCTATCTGGTATAAAATAGTACAGTATAGTATACAAATACTTATTCTTCTATGTCTTGATTATTTTGCTTCTACATACTATATTCTAACTTCTTACTATAGATAACAAGGGTTCAGCTCTAATACCCCCAAACCAGCATTCTTCTCACCACCTCACCTCATTCTTAAAATACAATTACATGATAATTTTGGTTAAATGAAAAAAATCTTTCTCCACTAGTACTGAGAGATAATGGGTAAACTAATGTAATGAGTAATAAATACTAAGAGATTTTTTTTTTTAAGATTTATTTATTTATTTCAGAGAGAGAGAGGGAGAGCATGAGCAGGGAGAGGGGCAGAGGAAGAGGGGGAGAGAGAATCCTCAAGCAGAGGGACTATGGACTGTGGAGCCTGACGTGGGGATCAATCCCAGGACCCTAAGACTATGACCCAAGCTGAAACCAAGAGTCGGCCGCCCAACTGACTGAGCCACTCAGGTGTCCCAACAGTAAGAGATTTTTTAAAGTCTCCATTAAGAGTATTTTCTTTGAGGGACCTGGGTGGCTCAGTCAGTTAAGCCTCTGACTCAAGTGATTTCTGTTCAGGTCACGATCTCATGGGTAATGGGATCAAGCCCCACGTGGGGGCTTTGCACTCAGCAGCGAGTCGGCTTGAGATTCTCTCTCTCTCCCCTCTGCCCCTCCCCCTGCCTGCACTCACACTCTTTCTCTCTCTCAAATAAATCTTTAAAAATAAAGAGTATTTTTTGATTGATTCTGTTAATTCTAAACCCTTATGAAAAACACTAAAAGTAATGACCTTCAAAAATAAGTCACTTTGGTAAATAAGATTCCTATTACAATTTTCTAACTGTAGGCTTACTCAAACAACGAAAAATTAATGTTAGAACCATTTTACATTTAAGATGGGAGGATTAAGTAATAAAGATGACATATTTTAATCACCCTAAAGATGCAGACTACTTCACAGAAAGTTGCTGGGAAATAAAAATGGATTTGAAATGATTTAAATACTAAAATCTGCCATATTAAAAAATAAATTCCAGAGGATCCTGGTTGGCTCAATCAGTGGAGCATGTGACTCGATTTCAGGGTTGTGAATTCGAGCCCCATATTGAGTGTAGAGATTACTTAAAAATAAAATCTTAAATAAATTCCAATGGAAAAAAAACTGAATATAAAAAAAATTAAAGTCTAAAAGTATGAGAATATTTTTATAATCTTAGGCTGAAAGAGGCCTTCCTACATAAGAAAAATAAATAAATAAAACCCAGGAAAATAAAGGAAAAGAATGGCAGAATTAACTGCACAAAAATTTAAAACATACAGGCCCTAAAACACAACATACACAAAACTTAAAAGTTAAGAGAAAATATATGCAATATATATCAAACTATGAATCTCTGCAATATCCACAATGACTCCAAGAAAGAAGTAACCAAAAAACAAAATGAACAACATAAAAATAGCAGAATATATAATGAAATGATGAAAAACCATGAGAAGATACTCGACTCTCATCTATCATTGAAAAAACGGACAATAAATTGGGATAGTCCTAATCAGATTAGTAGATGAAAAGACTGATAATATCCAATGTGAGTAAAGGTGTAGGGAAATAGGCATTTTCATACACTACCAGTGGAAGTGCAGTCTTTTCTGAGCACTTTAGCAATTTAGCAGTAGCTAACAAAATTCTAAAATGTATATATTCTTAAATCCAGCAATTCATTTTGAGGATTTTATCCTAAAGAAATGTACACAAAGAATATTTGTTACATCATCATTTATAACAATAAAACAAAAGCAGTATATTTTTAAGGGGAAATTTATGGTATACAGGCATACTATATAATATTACAAAGTTATTAAAAATAATGAGGTCCAAATCTATTTCAAGACCTATCAGGTAAAATAAAAAATACAAGTTAGAAACAATACAGATAACATAATTCTATTCTTAAGCTTAAAAGCAACTCTGTATATGTACATCCATAGAAATGTACATAAGAAAAAGGTCTGGAAAGACACATAGAACAAGTTTCCCTAAATATCAGGGTAATAAAAACATACATACATAAGGAGGGAAACAGCACAGAATACAGACAAACAGTGATTCTTATTTATTACTCTACATAATTCTGTGTTTTTAAATTTCAATTATCTTAATAAAACAATTTTCCAGGAAAAATACATAATAATCCAATGTATGTGTACCTTTGTATTTTGCTCCAAATCTTTACTATTCAGAAGTGCATGATTAATCCGAAAAACTATCCAGTCAAACAGGGCACTATATAAAGACTTAGCCATGGAGTTCCTCACTGTCACAGCCTGAAAAAAAAAAAAAAAGAAAAGGGTTGGAGAACAAATGAAAATGGCAATAATCTAAGATACTGTAACAAAGTGTATTTTGCGCTCAACTAATAAAGAAAGCTTACTATCCTGAGTTAGAAATTTAATTTTCTCTCAATTTAAATAGCCTATAACTGAAGCTTTCCATATAACCATACTCATTAATCTAGTCTCAACTCTAATCTAGGCTAAAAGGTAAGAAAAACAAAATGTAGGTCACTTAGTTCAAAACACTTTGACTGAAAACTGGGGTGTACATTTTACCTAGTAAAGAAGGTGTAATAGGAGGTTTACAAACAAATCAAACTTGCCAGCAAAAGTGGGGAAGACTATTCCAGGCAGAGGAATAAATCTGTTGGCAAACAGGCATCAGTTATCTGTGGAATCCTAGTTAGACTCTTAAAAAATAATAATACCACCACAATTACATTCCTGGTTGTCTTCAACTTGTCATCCACCGTAACCTCAAGGATTTCTCCATCCCCAGATAGAGTAATAATTCTTTCATTAAAATTTCTTTTTTCCCCCTCACTTCAAGCTTTTCCCAGTTTATGGAAACTCTCTGTACTAACTGCTCAAAATTTCTGTAAATCTGAAATTGTTCTAAAAAATAAAATCTATTAGTTAAAAAAACAATCAACATTTAGAAAGTACTACAACCTAAAAAAGGAGGGGAACATATTTTAGAGAATTGAGTCCTAGCACTTAGAGAATATAAGTCCTAACTACTTAAGCCTTATATTCAGGTACATACTTATGTATCTGTCCTACAGTTTAGAGGAAATAGAGAATAATGATTAAGAGCTAGGCTGTCTTCCAATCCCAGTTCCTCTACTTATTCTAGGGATGTAACCTTGGCCCAAGATACTTTAACTCTTAAGCTACAGCTTATACATTTGTAAAATGTAGATAATACTACAATTTACCACATGAATGATGAATTAATTTCTGAATTTCAGTGAATAAAAAAACGAAAGCTTCAAGTTTCTAGACCAAAAATTAACTACCTAAACCATTACCTGCACAGGAAAGAGAAGATGCTATCAAATTCTCTATCTTCAACACCAGAAACTTGAAAACAATTGGAAAATGTTCAAGTTCTGAGAGAAAAAGGAATGTGACCCTAGAATTCTATACTTAGGCAGGTTATCAACAAGTATCTTTAAAATTCAAAAAAATCAATAATAGAACACATAGAGAGAATAACCATCTATTTTTCTCCAGAGGGAAGAATGAATACAATCTGATCTAGTTCAGCAAAAGTAAAAGATTTTAAAACTAAATACACAAGCATAGACAAAAAACAAAACAAAAAAAAAAAAACACCACAGAGAAAGAAAACATAGTACCATAAAAAATACAAATGGGTTGAATTTTTTTAGTGAAAAGACAGATCTTCACATTAAATTAAAAACTATAACCCACCTACTATGGTTTAAACCAGTCAGACAGAATCCAGATATACAAAATATACCAATATAATACGTATTTACTCCATAACATCCAATATTATACTTTTGGCCTCTCTTCTCTGAAATGCGGTCCTATCACAGCTTAATCTTAATAAACCCAAATACCAATTAACATTTTCCCACCCAAACAAGATCTCATTGTTTCCTATCTCAATGAATGGTACTAATACTCTTTCAGTTGTGTGAGCCGGAAAATTAGGATTTATCCTTAATATTTCCTTCTTTCTCCTTGCTTCCCAGTAAGCAAATCATTGCCAGATCCTGTTGATTTTATCATCTAAATTTCTTTCATACCCATTTCTCCCTATCAATATGTCACTATTCTAGACAAAGCAGCCAACCTCTTTCTCTTCAGGAGTACTACTACAGCCTCCAAATTCACTCTTGCCCTCTATGTTAGAACCCTAAGATGGTCACCAAGATTCCCATTCCCTTGTATACATGTTCTGTATAACCCCCTCCTGTTAAGTGTGGGCAGTACTGTAAATATGATGAATTTCACTCCAGTAACCATCTTATATTATATGACAAAGGATTTTAAAGATATAATTATGGCCCAAAATCAGCTGATTTTTTTAATTAACCAAAGGAAGATTATACTGGGTAGAGCTGACTTAATCAGAGAAATCTCTTAAAAGACACTGACCCTTTCCATTAGAGAGTCCCCTGCTGGTCTCTAAAGAAACAAACTGCTATGTTGTGTACAGGACCACAAGCAGACTCTGCTGAGCATGGCCCCTGACAGCTAACAAGAAATTAGTACTCTCCAGAAATGGACCCTCAACTCTATGGTCAACCAATCTTCAACAAAGCAGGAAAGAATGTCCAACGGAAAAAAGACAGTCTCTTCAACAAATGGTGTTGGGAAAATTGGACAGCCACATGCAGAAGAATGAAACTGGACCATTTCCTTACACCACACACAAAAATAGACTCCAAATGGATGAAAGACCTAAATGTGAGACAGGAGTCCATCAAAATCCTAGAGGAGAACACAAGCAGCAACCTCTTCAACCTCAGCCGCAGCAACTTCTTCCTAGAAATATCGCCAAAGGCAAGGGAAGCAAGGGCAAAAATGAACTATTGGGACTTCAACAAGATAAAAAGCTTCCGCACAGCAAAGGAAACAATCAACAAAACCAAAAGACAACCGACAGAATGGGAGAAGATATTTGCAAATGACATATCAGATAAAGGGCTAGTATCCAAAATCTATAAAGAACTTATCAAACTCAACACCCAAAGAACAAATGATCCAATCAAGAAATGGGCAGAAGACATGAACAGAAATTTTTCCAAAGAAGACATCCAAATGGCCGACAGACACATGAAAAAGTGCTCAACATCGCTCGGCATCAGGGAAATCCAAATCAAAACCTCAATGAGATACCACCTCACACCAGTCAGAATGGCTAAAATTAACAAGTCAGGAAACAGGTGTTGGCAGGGATGTGGAGAAAGGGGAACCCTCCTACACTGTTGGTGGGAACGCAAGCTGGCGCAGCCACTCTGGAAAACAGTATGGAGGTTCCTCAAAAAGTTGAAAATAGTTACCGTACGACCGAGCAATTGCATTACTGGGTATTTACCCCAAAGATACAAATGTAGGGATCCGAAGGAATACATGCACCCCGATGCTTATAGCAGCAATGTCCACAATAGCCAAACTGTGGAAAGAGACAAGATGTCCATTGACAGATGAATGGATAAAGAAGATGTGGTGTATATAAACACAATGGAATATTATGCAGCCATCAAAAAAAGAAATCTTGCCATTTGTAATGACATGGATGGAACTAGAAGCTATTATGCTAAGTGAAATAAGTCAATCAGAGAAAAACAAGTATCATATGATCTCACTGATATGAGGAATTCTTAATCTCAGGAAACAAACTGAGGGTTGCTGGAGTGGTGAGGGTGGGAGGGATGGGGTGGCTGGGTGACAGACATTGGGGAGGGTATGTGCTATAGTGAGCACTGTGAATTGTGTAAGACTGATGAATCACAGACCTGTACCTCTGAAACAAATAATACATTATATGTTTAAAAAAAAAAAGAGAGAGAGAGAGGAGATAGTAGGAAGGGAAAAATGGAGGGGGGGGAAACTGGAGGGGGAGACGAACCATGAGAGACTATGGACTTGAGAAACAAACTGAGGGTTCTGGAAGGGAGGAGTTGGGAGATGGGTTAGCCTGGTGATGGGTATTAAAGAGGGCATGTATTGAATGGAGCACTGGGTGTTATATGCAAACAATGAATCATGGAACACTACATCAAAAACTAATGATATAATGTATGGTGATTAACATAACATACTAAAATAAAATTAAAAAAAGAAAGAAATTAGGGCTCTCAACCCTATAACTGCAAACAACTGAATCCTATCAACAACCTGTGAACCAGGAAGAGGATGCTGAGTCTCAGGTGAGATCACAGCCTTTTCAGACATCTTGACTTCAGCCTGGTGAAACCCTGATCAGAGGACCCAACAAACCTGTGCCCAGACTGATCCATGGAAAGTGTCAGAAAATATTAAGTCACTATGTTTGTTACACAATTATAGAAAACCAATACACTCTCCTCTAATTGATTCTTGTACATTGTTGTGAAAGTGATCCTTTAAAAAAAAAAATGTAAGACACTTTTTTTGCTTAAAACATTTTAAGGCTCTTCCATTGCTCGTCAGATAAAATATTAAAATCCCTAAGGGCTGCTCCTTATTTTACCCCAATGCCTAGTACATTTCTGGACACAAAACAGATTTTCAAATATTTACTACATAAATAAATAAATACACCAAACAGATATAAACAAAAATAAATCAGGATCTACAAAAATCATCTCAGAAAGTTGAATTTAAAGTTAAAAATATAAATAGGGCGTCTGGGTGGCTCAGTTGGTTAAGCGACTGCCTTCGGTTCAGGTCATGATTCCAGAGTCCTGGGATCGAGTCCCACATCGGGCTTCCTGCTCAGCAGGGAGTCTGCTCCTCCCTCTGACCCTACCCCGTCTTGTGCTCTCTCTCTCTCTCTCAAATAAATAAAAAAATAAAATAAAATAAAAAAATATAAATAAACATAAGGAAATTCTTTTTAAGAGAGAGTGAGAGAGGAGAGGGGCAAAGGGAGCGAATCTCAAGCAGGCTGCACGCTGCCCAGCACAGAGCCTCACAAGGGCTTGATCTCACAACTCTGAGATCATGACCTGAGCCGAAACCAAAGAGTCGGACACTTAACCAACTAAGCCATCCAGGTGCCCCGGGAAATATTTTATATTGAAAAAAGTTGTAAAAGAAAATATAAAAGTTCTGAAACTTTTAAAACTTTTAAAAAGGTTTGGCTTTTTCTGTTGTTTAGAAAGGAGTTCTTAAATTTGGAGATTATGACATAAGACACATGACATAATGAAGAAATGCAGACTTGATGGCAGTTAGGAAGAACCCCAAAAATAGGAAAAATGGATCAGTGTCAGCCTAAAAAGCATTCTCTACAGTTCTATCACTATTTCCCCACCTCTGTCTTCTAATCTCACATTCCTGTCCTATTTTTATAGTAACTGTCATAGTTTGATTTATCATCACTGTCATTACACTACAGAACAGTAGGCTTTTCAATAATTTTCCCATTCATATACACTTGAGTGGCATATTCTAATAATAATAATTGCAATGCTGCAATAAAAATCTCATCTGGAAGCCTCAGTATACAGATCATACTTAAAGCAATGGGACTATGTGAGATAATCTAGATAAGGAATATAGAGAAGAAAAGACAAAGACTATGTCAGGTGAAAAAGAAAGAGCGAACAAAAAGAATTACAAATGAGTGGCCAACAATGAGAAAGTGAACCAGAAGAGTATGACATTCTGGAAGATAAGAAACTGCCGAAGAAGAAATTATCAACTGGATCAAACACTGCTCATTTGTAAATCCATCTACTACCTGTTCACCCCATATTAATAATATAAAACTTAAGAATGGTGAACAGATTAAGATCTCAGAAGAAAAATGTATGCCTATTGCTTAAAATCACATTCGATTTTCAAGTTGATGGAAAGTTCACAGCTGAATTTCAAGGGTCCAGAAAATATTTCAATCAACACTCTTTTTGATGTTATTTTCATTCTGTTAAAAGAAAGAACAGAAATTCAAACTTCTAAAACTGTTCAGAGTACTTTGATCTCAAGAAAATCTATTCATACCTCTGCCAGCTTGTATGGCAAAATAAGCTTTTCTCCCACTGTCACAGTCTTCCTTGTAACTAACGCTTCAAATAGCATTTCTTCTTTAACCTATACAACAGAAAAGTAAATTCAGTGTATAAGATTTATGACGAGCTGAATGATTTATTGAAAATCCAAATAAAGAAAAAAATGTTTAATGAGATTAGCAAATATATAACAGAAAAAAACAAAGACAGTACACTTAGCCATTTAAATATTGGCCAAGGTGAAAGTTAAATGTTCCACTCACCCTACTTCCCACCCCGCCCCCAAAATGAGAGGATAAGACAGATGGGTCTTTCTAGTTAAAAGTTTTCTTTCTGATCATAATGGAGAAATGTGTTTCTTTGTGCAAAATATGGAAAATATAGAATAGTGCAAAAAACATTTTAAGAAGATCAACCATAATCCTACAACTAGCAGACAAGGACTAAAAAGTGACAATACTTCTTGGATTCCAGGAACATTACAATAAGTACTAATTTTTGTTTCAGATGGTTTATATTTATTTGCATATGTTAATTTTAAAATAAAGTTGATGCTGCCTTTGTTCTCATTCTCTCTAGAGGTAAATACTATCATGAATTTGACATGTTATCTCAGTTTGGGTTTTTCTACATATATAATATATCTATCAGATGTATTTGTAAACACTACATTATACTGCCAAGTGTATTTAACTCTTATCTGTATGGAATCATATTGCCCATATGTTTTTGAGGTTTAACTACATTTATCATCAAGCTTATTCATTTTAACTACTATATAGCTTCCCAGTATATAAATTACTGCAGTGTGTAATCCTATGTGTAGGCATTTACACTATTAGGAAGTAAACTGAATATTCTTACATATGAGTTCAAGAATTTCTCTCAAGTACAAATCTAAAAGTGGAATTACTAGGTTATAGCATACACATTTTCATCTTTAAAGGATATTGCCAAACTACTGTACATAGTTCTCACCAATTTGCTCTCTCATCAGCCCTGAGCATTCCTATTTCTTCAAACCTTGACTATACTTGGTATTATCAGACTACTGACTTTTGCCACGCTGAGGGGCATGAAATGGTAAAACAAGGGCATTTTATAAAAGCATCCATACAAATAAAGACATAACACTCATAAAATTTTAAGTAGATAATATACGAAGTATATCAAGCAAAAAAGATTCAATTATAAGGAGAAATTGAGTTACGAAACAACAGAGTGAAGCATTACCTTGCCACCAGCAATTCATGACAGATCAATCATTTTTTAAAATATGATACCATAAAGGAAATATACCTTCTTCTGGAGCATTCACTGCTCAATCTTCAAATTCAAAACAAATTGGAAAAAATTTCAACTTCAGTAAAACTAAAAATAAATAGCCAAAGTTTAAATATAAGACCTCAAGCTTTCACATATATTTAAAATATTTTGAAAAACAAAAATACCAGATTACACAAATATGACAAAACTAATAAAACTAATAAAAAACTTAAGTGATAAAAACCACTATTATATTGTGAGATTAAGCAATTATTATTAAAAGTGAATATTTAAAAATAAATGATCTGGGGTGCCTGGGTGGCTCAGTTGGTTAAGCAACTGCCTTCGGCTTGGGTCATGATCCCAGGGTCCTAGGATCGGAGCCCTGCATCGGGCTCCTTGCTCAGTGGGGAGCCTGCTTCTCCCTCTTCCACTCCCCCTGCTTGTGTGCTCCCTCTCTCCCTCTCTCTCTCTCCCCCCTCTCTCCGTCAAATAAATGAAATCTTTAAAAAATAAAATATCTATGCAGTAGACTCAAGAAATTTTTTTAAAGGAACAAACAAATATAAGCTGGCAACAATGTGGAGAAAAAATCACTTCCATACACTTGTATAAACTGGTACAACCACTATACACAGTAATCTGTCAATATCAGTAAACTATTTATACTCTAGAATAATTCTCACACATGTCAGCAAAGAGACATGTACAAAAAATGTCTATCATAGTACTACCAATAAATGAGAAATTACAAATGACCGCAAATCCTCACTAAAAAAAATGTTTTATTCATATAATGAAATTTTATAAAGCAACTAAGAAGAATCATGTAGAATGTTTAAATCAGTATTGAAAAATCTCAAAAACATAGTATGGAATGAAAAATTCAAGTTTTAGAATGATACAGTAAAACATTTATATAAAATATGAAATTATATAGAAACCTATATATTCTTACGTAAACATCTACCTATTCTGAAAATAGAAAAACAAGAATGAGAATGATAAACACCAAACTCATAACAGTGTTTACTTCTGGTATAGCAGAGTAAAAAGTGGGCTACAATTATATGCAATATTTTATTACATGAGTGGGGTTGTGAGTACACAGGTGTTTATTATATTGTTTTCTATATATATTGTGCCCTGAGAACAATTCATAATTTAACAAAGAGAAAAATGAAGAAAATATGTTAAAACAAATTAAAACATATTAAGTAAATTGGTAGAAATGATAAATCTAAAGGCCACTTACTTGAAAATAAGAAATGAAAAACGACTCTCACCAAATCAAAAAAATTAAATACAAACAGAAAGCTAACACCATAAGAAAAAGGTTTTAAACATTAACAGAATATTTACAAAGAATGCCAAATAATAAATTTTGAACATTTAATCAACACATGATTTCCTGGATAAAGAAAAATCATCAAAATGAACTCAAGGGGCGCCTAGGTGGCTCAGTCCTTAAGCGTCTGCCTTCGGCTCAGGTCCTGAACGAGCCCTGCCATCGGGCTCCCTGCTCAGCGGGAAGCCTGCTTCTCCCTCTCCCACTCCCCCTGTTTGCGTTCCCTCTCTTGCTGTCATTCTCTCTGTGTTAAATAAATTAATGAAATCTTTAAAAAAAAATGAACTCAAGCCAGACTTGAAAATCCTAAAAAACTAGTTAATACAAAACAAACTGGAAGGACATCAAATACAGTTGAACATAGGATTGATATCTCTCAAATCTTTAAGGAACATATTTTTCTTTGCTAATGATTCTTCTCTTAAACGCAGAAAAAGTTTTGAAAAGATAAAAAACTACCCAACTCATTTTGAGTTGGCTTAATGCTGGCACTAAAACCTAATGATGATCATACAAAGATCTACATACAAAACACACTAATCTTGCTTATCTTTGATAAACATCCTGAAGAAAATATTAGTGAATTCATATTTTAATCAACTACCTCTATAATTTCCCAAATGTCCTTAGTTGTATATGTGACTTTTAAAATTAAAAAAATAAATTTTATTAACACAAAATAACTTAGAATGATTCAACATCCAAGTCTACAATGTTTCTCATATTCACCTAATTGAGAAACTGATATGTGTTAAAAACCCATTCTTTATATTGTTTCAACAGATGTTAAAATATATTCAAAATACATAAATCTGCTAAAAACTGAACAGTTTTTGATAATGATGATGGTTCTAATATGCTCCAAAATATGCAACAAAAATATGTTCCACAATTACCCACAATTAGTCTACTGGAGCTTGTTCATCTTTCAATAATTTCACAAGTATATATCTCAAATAGAATTCAATGAACAGAATACTCAAAATATTCACTAATGCCTGAGGTAACTACAAAATTATAAAAATAATTGAAAAAATAAAATAAAATTATTTCAGAAACATTTGTTCTTAAAAACTAAATCTATAATTATCATTGAACTGAATCACTTTAAGAAGGAGAGGAATTAAATTAAATCTTAACTAAAGACTTTACATTTTGGGGCGCCAGGGTGGCTCAGTCATTAAGCATCTGCCTTCGGCTCAGGTCATGATCCCAGAGTCCTGGGATCGAGCCCCACATTGGGCTCCCTGCTCTGCGGGAAGCCTGCTTCTCCCTCTCCCACTCCCCCTGCTTGTGTTCCTGCTGTCACTCTCTCTCTCTCTGTCAAATAAATAAAATCTTAAAAAAATAATAAAGACTTTACATTTTAATTAAACCAGTTATTGCTCCTATCTTTGAATTCTACCTCAACAAAAGCCTTAAGGTTGCAATTATTATTATCAATTTTAACCAATTACAGGAAACCATTTTATTTTTTTATTTAAAATCAATTAATTAATATAAAAATGTATTATTAGTTTCATAGGTAGAGGTCAGTGATTCATCAATCTTATATAACACCCAGTGCTCATTACATCACATGCCCTCCTTAATGTCCTTCACCCAGTTACCCCATCCCCCCCAAAACCCTGTTTGTTTAGGAATCATTTTAAAAAATAATTTCTAAGAACTAAATACAAGCAGGATACTATTCGATAGGTCCTGTCAGTACTTGTCTAGCTCCTCAACTTTGAAGATAACTTCTTCCTACTTATTACCAAACCTCCATTCCTAGAACCAGTCCAGACTAAACAAACAAGAAGGAAGTTAAGGGTCCCTGGCTGGCTCAGTCAGTTAAGCATCCGACTCTTGATTTCAGCTCAGGTCATGATCTCAGGGTTAGTGGGATCGAGCCCTACAACGGGCTCCTTGCTCAGCAGGGAGTCTGCTTGGGATTCTCTCTCTCCCTTTGCCCACCCCCCACTCACATGTTCTGTCTCTGTCTCTCTCTCTCAAATAAATAAAATGTTCAAAATTAAAAAAAAAAAAGGAAGTTAAGAAGCTTGGGTTCAAAAGTGAGATTTGGTAACCAATCACATTTGCAGTTGGTCTAACTTTGACACTGGTAAGCCCAATTCTCAGAACAAGATTTCTCCTTTTTCACCAATACTTGGTTCCTTTTAGAATTACCTGAATTGCTCTTACCAGTCTCTAACCAAAGAAACAATACTGTACTAGGACCAGAATCCTTGGAATTTGCTGAATGCCTGAACTTATAAATAAAACCACTAGCTACAATGCACTATTATTACCACAATACCAAGTGTTTCTGTTGACTAAAATATCACCTAAAATGTCTGACTGAAATACCATCTGTTCCCTGATCCTCATGACCTTGAAAATTACCACCTTTAGATACCACATTCCATCCACCTCCTGGTAGAACTTCTTTCCAATGAGTGAGTCTAGTTTCAATTTAATGTATCCCCTTCTCCTGCCCCGTCTGCCAGACTAACTCATTTCATTAAAGTTAATAAACAACACCCAGGCATGTGCAAAATAATAAGCACTGTAAGGTTAGATATATAAGAAAGAGGCATCTATTGCTCTCAAAGAGCATTGCTGCCTTATAATGGACACAAACTAGTAAACAATTAAATTTCAGCTACAAAATCAAAATTAAATTACACTAAGCAGATGCAAATGTTCTACCTAATGGAGTCAGTTTAGATCATTTAATAAGGTTAAACCCTACTGAAGTGGCAAATGAACCAAGATTTGAAAGATGAGTAATATTTTAACAGAAAAAAGGTAAGCTACTCATAACTGCAAAAAAAATGGAAGCAACCAAGATGTCTGTCAATAGGTGAATGAATAAAACTATGGTACATCCATACAATGGCATATTACCCAGCAATAAAGAGAAATGAGCTATCAAGCCACAAAAAGACATGAATGAATCTCAAATGCATGTCGCTAAATGAAACAAGTCAGTCTGAAAAAAGGTTGTATACTATATAATTTCAATTACGCTACATTCTGAAAAAGGCAAATCTACAGAGGTAGTAAAAGATCAGTGGTTGCCAAGGGTATGAGGACAGGGATTGAATAGGTGAAGCACGGGGGATTTTTAGGACTGAAACTATTCTATATGATACTGTAATGGAGGAACATGACATTACTCACTTGTCATAAACCGTACAGCACAAAGAACGAATCTTTTAGAAAATTATTTCAGACATTGGGGGATTCTAGGAAAGACTGCAGACCATGACAAGAGAATCTAACTGTATGACAAATATATGAAACCGCCTCAGTGAAGGGAGTGGGAGGAAAAGGTGCTAACCTAAGTAACTTTGGAAATTAATGGAGTCTGAAAAACTAAAGGCAAAAGGAACATTATACTCTAGTTGATAAAGTCATTTCCCATAGCAGTGCACACATACATAAATACATGTACATTCCCATACATGAACAGTTGATCCTTGAACAACACGGGTTTTAACTACACAGGTCCACTTACCTGTGGGGTTTTTTTAATAAATACAGTTCTGTAAATGTATTTTCTCTTCCTTATGATTTTTTTTTTAAGATTTTATTTATTTGACAGAGAGAGACAGCAAGAGAGGGAACACAAGCAGGGGGAGTGGAAGAGGGAGAAGCAGGCTTCCCGCTGAGCAGGGAGCCTGATGCGGGGCTCGATCCCAGGACCCTGGGATCATAACCTGAGCCGAAGGCAGACACTTAACGACTGAGCCACCCAGGCACCCCTCTTCCTTATGATTTTCTTAACATTTTCTTTTCCTAGCTTACTTTATTGTGAGAACACAGTATATAATGCATCTAACATACAAAATATGTTTCAATCAACTGTTTATGTTATCAGTAAGGCTGCTGGTCAACAGGAGGCTATTAAGTTTCAGGGGAGTCAAAAGTTATACACAGATTTTTGACTGCCAGAGGGGTTGGTACCCCTAGCCCCTGCGTTGTTCAAGGGTCAACTGAACACTAAAATTGAATAATTAAGTAAATGAACAGCAGAAGGTAGGAGATACTTTCCTCACTGTTAAAATGGGAGTTTATAGATAGGGAGAGAAGGCTAGAATGATACATGAGATAAAGTATTAGTTAAGAACATCAGTAGGACCTCATGTTTATCTTTAAACAGATAAACATGATGGATATATAAAAACAGCTATAGTATGTGAATACACACAGGTTAGTAAACACACATATATTTCCTTGCTCTGAGAGAGGAGAAGGCCTATAAGAAATGATGCCCCTTTCGAGATGAATCTAGCAAGATGAGAAGTGAGCTGGGAAAACATGAGAAATCATCACTCCAGGAAGAAAAAAATGAGGTGATAAAGACCTTAATAGGAAGAAGCATGGTAGATGAAGACCTCTGGCTCTTATTTAGACATGAAGATAAAAAGTTAGTACCTTTTTCTTTCCACTCATCCAGATAGTCCATCTTCAGATAAATAATCTAACCAAATCTTAGTAAGAGAATAAATCTCAAATACAGAAGGAGAAAAACTATTAATGGCTTAGAATATGGTACAGTCTAGAATGAAATACTGCTCCTATCCAGCAAATTGAGGGATTATGGATATCCAGGCCAAAGGGAGGCAGGCAAGAAAACCCAAGCCTTCCAAAGATTCTGGCACGATCAACAGCAAAAATTCCATCTTTTGGAGAAATACTATTAATAAAAAGCATTAACCCATTTACACCTAACCAAATAATTACACAAAATTAAAAGTGAGAAGTTACCCAGTATTTGAGAAATAATAACTGAAAATATAATCACTCACTTCTAATAATTCTGAGACAATAGGTAGAACTTCAGGATTACAGATATCTATGGAGTCATCCCGATATGTCTTCTTTTTATAACAGATATTACCCAAATGTAGTATTGCTGAGAGAAGAGAGAAAATCCTGTGAAAATAAAACCATAAATTATAGCTTGCTTATGTGCAGTCTCCAAACTTATTTCACTGCAAAATTCTAACCAAGCAAATAAAACAGTACAAATGATGTATTCAGTCTTCATAAGAATAAAAAATATGGGAATAATAACTAACAACTAAAATTTATGTGTACTATGTCAGACACTATGCAAACTGCTTCACATAACCTTACTTTCAGTACTGTAACACTGGACATAGTTGTTTGAAGAGGATTTGCTATTGCCTGAATCTGTACAGTGTTTCAAAGTCCATACCTTTCCAAATGCTTTTCATCCTGCCTGGAATGCCCTTTCCCTACATTGTCTATTTCAGATCTACTTAATCAGAATCTTCAAAGGCAAGGCCTTGGAATCTGTATTTTCTTAACCAAATAGCCTAGGTGACTTTTTATGATTAGTTATATTTAAGAAACGGTTTCCTACAAAAGTCCTGATAAATGCTTTTAAAATAAACAATATGAGGCCATTGGGGTGTATTACCTAATATCAGACCCCAACTATAAAACATCTACAACTGGACCCTCCCTTCCATTCTTCCCTTCTGTCTTAGAGGAAAACATGACCTTCCTCCAGTCAAACTAGACCCCTACTTGTGCTCTTCAACATCTCATGAACTCCAGTTTACTCAGGAACTTTATTATGCATATTTCTTATCACTTACCTGAATCTACAAGAACTTTCTATCAAAATAATATTATCTTCACTTTTCTCTTAAACAACCCATCCTAGATCCCACATCTTCTCCTTACCTTCACAAATAAGCTTATTAAACTGTTAATTTATACTCCTTTTCTTCACTTTGTCATTCCTTTCTTACTATCATATCCTGACATTTGACCCCATTAAAATATCTCAGAGAAGTTACCAAGGACCACCACATAACTAAGAAAATTATGTTACACCCTAACTTATCTGACTTCTCAAAGGCATTTAACACAGCATCTAAAAGCCCTTCCTGGAAACCTATACACACACACACACACACACACGCACACGCGCACACACACACACACACACACACTCTATCTAAAAGCCTTCCTGGAAACCTATACACACACACACACACACGCACACGCGCGCGCGCACATATCTTTGTGTCTTTCCAATTATTTCCTTATGATAAACCTGTTCTATCTATAAAATTTTAACTATGTGTTTTCTGACAATTAGGAAGTATTCCAAATAAAATAAAGACACTGCTGGGGCGCCTGGGTGGCTCAGCTGTTAAGCATCTGCCTTCGGCTCAGGTCATGATCTCAGGGTCCTGGGATCGAGCCCCGCATCGAGCTCCTGCTCCGCGGGAAGCCTGTTTCTCCCTCTCCCACTCCCCCTGCTTGTGTTCCCTCTCTCTCTGTCAAATAAATAAAATAAAATCTTTAAAAAAAAAAAAAAAAGACACTGCTTTAGGAACCAAACAGCCACACTTTCAAAGGTCTTGAATCAACATCTAATTGATAGATCTAATTTTTCAAATAATTTAAAATTGTAAATGTTTGAATCATTAACATGACTCAAACAAAATACAAGTCAATTATAAAGGAATAATTCATAACGGTACTCTGGGTAAATTAGAGAGGAAACACAGTATCAACTGAATCATTATAAAGACTAATGGAAGCCAAAAGATACAAAAATGCAAATTCAGGGCGCCTGGGTGGCTCAGTTGGTTAAGCGACTGCCTTCGGCTCAGGTCATGATCCTAGAGTCCCAGGATCGAGCCCTGCATCGGGCTCCCTGCTCAGCGGGGAGTCAGCTTCTCCCTCTGACCCTCTTCCCTCTCGTGCTCTCTATCTCTCATTCTCTCTCTCTCAAATAAATAAAATCTTTAAAAAAAATTTTAAAAAAATGCAAATTCATGGGCCACTTATTAAAAACTATTTTTAGTAGTAGTTTATATGGTTGTTAATTATATCATTTCAGAATCTGGGGTTCAACAATCAGTATGTTAATATTTTCTCACACACAAATATATGATACATATTCTCCAACAATAAATGTTATATAAACAATCTAATATACTATAATAACTCAATATAAAAAAGATTTTTATTTTTATTCATACAAATATGAATAAAAAATCCCTACTTTCGAAAAGCTTAAAATCTTGCATTAGGAGATAAAAAAAAAACTCTATACTATAAGGCAGGGTATCTTAAAATACTAAAGACAGAAACAATGCACAGTTAAGAAAATTTTCATTAAAAAGATAGGACATGGGGCGCATGGCTGGCTCAGTAGGAAGAGTGAAACTCGATTTCGGAGTCATGAGTTCAAGCCCCACATTAGGTGTAGAAATTACTTAAATAAATAAAGAGCTTAAAAAATAAAAAGGGAGGACATGAACAGTACTCTAAAGCAAACATGTCTCCCTTGACATACCAAATTTTGGGATGCCTGCAAGGTTGTGTTAGGAGGAATTTTGGGTTAGATCTGAGTGAAGTTGAAAAGAATGCTGTGATTTATTAGCACAGTCAATCATGGTCAAAGAAAGAGGGGAAGAGCAGTATACATGGTATGTTATAAAAAAAAAACCTGAAAGTATTTCAATGAGTAAAAAAGAGATAAAGATGGGTCCTTCAAGAAATGGGGAAAATACTGGACATTCAGAATACAACATGTTTTAGAGGATACTATCAGTCTAGTTAAAATGCAAAACTTGTGTTAGGGAATATCTGATGATAATATCTAAAATAGAGAAAGGTCAAATTACAGGCCAGGCTATTAAATATATTACATATATTTTCCAGTGGCTTCCAATATGGGATACAGTGATATCAGAAAGTATGAAAGACACATAACCCATAACCCCTTGGCGTATGAGAAGTACATATTTTATTTCCAACTTATGTTATCTAAAAAAACGAAATTATGTTTCACTATCGTTTAATATATAGATTGACACTTTGATCCATATATGTCAATTAGTCAGGTGTGTCACATGAGGTAAAGGAGGTATGTTGAAGAAAGAATATAAGTAATATAGCATGGAGGAACTATAGGGTTACTCTCATTTACTTAGTAACTTTCAGTGAATTGCAGTTTATGTGACCAATTAAATGGACTTGCATATTTACATTTGGTTTTGTCTTTCTTTTTTTTTAAGATTTTATTTGAGAGAGAGAGAGAGCAAAAGCAGGGGAAGCTGCAGGCAGAGGGAGAAGCAGACTCCCAACTGAGCAAGGAGCCCAATGTGGAACTCAATCCTAGGACCATGGGATCATGACCTGAGTGGAAAGCAGCCACTTAACCAACTGAGCCACTCAGGCGTCCCTTAATTTATCTTTCAAAAAAAGAGTTTGGCAAATAATCTGCTAACTCAAGATTCATAGTAATCACAAGCAAACAAGAAAACAGCAGAGCTGTTATTCTTCTACTTTTAGTATGACATTAAAAGTTGACAATATAATCAGATCTGACATAACTAATTCCCTTCCCAAAAAAATAGTTCTGTTACTATTTTTTTCTGGTGAGAGTCAAGGTTATTTGTATTACTATTTTTTTTTTTATTATGTATGTTAGTCACCACACAGTACTTCATTAGTTTTTGATGTAGTGTTCCATGATTCATTGTTTGCGCGTTAACACCCAGTGCTCATTGTAATACCTGCCCTCATTAATACCCATCATCGGGCTTTAATTTTAAATAGTTTGTTTTATTTTAAATATAATTTGCTTCATCTTTATCCCTCAACCTTTTTACATTTCTACTTTGTTTATAATAAACAAAATATGTTTAGTACAATAGTACTAAATACAGAGAAAATTATGTTTTACTGACAGGTATACATGCCTTAATAAGATTAGAGATCAATGATACAGAAAATAAAGCTATAAAAATAGTGTTATAAAGCAAGTTTCTAAGAAAGGTCTATGGACAGGCTTCAGGAGCAAAATGAACTCCTGCAACTATATGCAAATATTAATGCATGCACAGTTTACAGGAAGAAGAGCTCCAACTTTCAAGAGCTTCTCAAAGAATTTATAATAAAAAAAGCAATTCAAAGCAAGTCTTCTAAAAAAATAAATTTTCAAAGCAATGCTTAACAAGGAAGGAGGAGGCACTAGATCCGGAATATCTGTTAGCAAATTCTTTCAAAGGACCAAGTAAGAGGAACTTGTGAAACACACATTGTGATTTGTTCTCTACCAAAGGTGTAAGAATACAATAAACAAACTCACTGTCTTCGTGTCTTGGGAAGAAATCCTACCATTTCCATGGCCAGTTGTAAGCGTTCAAAGTCATGCCTCAAATCTTCCCCCTCCACCGAGAAGCAATCCTGCTTATTTAAGAAAAATGGGGAAGAAATCAAGATTATCTATTGAAAATAAGGTAAGCCACTCAGAAATAAGAATAATTCTACGTAAGCATACCTGTGTATAAAAATTAGAGCTGGTGAAATATTTAGAGAATTCTTATTACAGGTATGCATACCAAACACATACCTACCAAAATACCAGTAAGTTACATTTTTATTCTCCCTTTCACAATCACCAAGGCAAGGATCTCAAAGTAACTTAAGATAAAGAGCTAACAATATTATAAAATGTTCTGATACAAAGTTTGGTTCTGAGTGGTGATGAAGAGTTCTGAAGATCCAAAGCATTAAAGAGAGCTCAATTCCACAAACAAATGTTATTTATTCAACAAATATTTAATAAATGCCTACGCTTATGCAAGGCGCTGAACTAGATGCTGAGACACAAAAATAAATTTTAGAAGAGGCAGTGATTTAGTTGAGAAATGGAGCCTAGATTTATATAATATAAAGATGTTTATGTCAATATTAGATAATATAGTTCCTAATGAAATTATATAAACAACATGATTATCAATCAGCAAAAGAAAGTATACGTGAAAATTAAAAATCTGCAAAATACACACATTAGTTAGTAAAGATAGCTGTGAACTAAATAAATAAATATTTATTTATTTAAAATAAAAATAAAAAAATATTTTTAGAGTAACCCTTGTATTGGGGCGCCTGGGTGGCTCAGATGGTTAAGCGTCCACCTTCGGCTCAGGTCATGATCCCAGGGTTCTGGGATCGAGTCCCGCATCGGGCTCCCTGCTCCTTGGTAGCTTCTCCCTCTGCCCCTCTCTCTCTCTCTCTCCCATGAATAAATAAATAAAATCTTTAAAAAATAAAAAATAGAGTAACCCTTGTATTTCAGCTCCCAAAAAAGTCAAACATATATATAATCTTTAAAATAAGTTTTTAAAGCCCTTTACTATTTGTTCTCACAGTCCCTTACACCTACATTTTCAAAAACCTCCTCACAGGTATATACTTTTTTAATGTCTATCTCTTACTGTGGAATGTTGCATCAAGTACTCAATAAATGCCTTAACTGTTACCTGTTTTATTCACTGCTGATCTCCAGCATCATATTAGTGCCAAGAGGACAGTAATTACTAAAGTAAATATGTAATAACTGAATTACTGAATAAGTACTGAATTAAATGAAACATTCCTTTTTGAGAAAGTACTCATTTAACTTTTTAAACTACTAATGTAGATATAAAGTTTAAAATTTGATATAAACACAAGGGGATAATTATGTGTACATATATATAATTATATATACATTCAATAGGAAAGAAAACAGGCTCAGAGGTTAAATAATTCACCTAAATGACAGCGGTGGCAAAATGAAAATCTACCCAGTTCTGAATCCTCTGCACTCTCCCAGGCAACACCAGTTGCTTAAGCTTATAGGATAACCCTTAATACAAATTAAATCAACATTCAATGGGCAACAAGAGGTCCCTTGTTAAAAGCAATTTTCTCACCACAGTTCCTCTTGGGATCATCTATACAATTCCATTATATGTGTGATAATATAGGTCAAATTACAAAACAGTACCTAACAATCCTCTCTTCTTATAATGCTAAGTCACATGAGTTCTAAGATGCATGCACACTTTACAGGAAAACTAACTCATAGGGAAACAAAGTTTAGTTTGCCCCCAAATATACTCTGAGGAGCTAAGAGGAAAAAACAAACCAAAAGATCCTCAGATTAACTGCTTGCTTTCATTAATTAACTTGTGAGAAAAAGCAACAAATTATTCAAAGTTCAAACAGTAATAGATTGAAAACACAATAAGTGAGAGGCTAGTGATGAAAGACATAAAGGGAGGAGAGGAGTATGGGTACAAAATTCTATAAGGAAAAGATGGATAATGATGATTTTGATGGTGGCAGCAGCTCTGGGAACATGTACTGTATACTTACTAAATATTAAACACTCTGTCAAGCTATTTAGATGCATTGTCTAATTTAATTCTCACAAAAGTTAAAGACCATTTATATCCCATTAAATATAAGATGGTGGAAACAAAAGAATTATGTGACCTGCTCAGGTTCTCAAAAACTAGTTAAGTGGATAAGCCAGTATTCAAGTCAGGTCTGTCTGCTTCAGAGCCCAAATTCTGAAGCATAACTTAGACTGTCTAAATAACAGCAGATCAGTTCATAAAGTCACGATAAGCTCTGTACAGGCAATCAAGTCTTACACTTGCCATTTGAGTTTTACCAGTCTCCTCCCTACTTCCCAATGAGACTCAGTCACTTGATGTTAGTAGGTGAAAGATGGAAGCTTCTCAAGAGTGGCAAAACAGTGTAAATTTTTTCTACTAAAATGTATCAGAATCTATAAACTTAAATGTCTAAAATTTTCCGAAATGTTAAATCTAAAACCATAAATTACTTGATATATTATAAAAAGGTAATGCAATTAAATTTTATATGAAGGAAAAAATTAATGACCATAATTCCTGATCCTTCTCAACTCTGAAACAGTCTAGTTTTGTAATTAGTGGAGTATGTAATCACACACAGTGAAAATTAAAGTCATAGTTATTTAAAACTAGAACTAAGACATGTTATGTTTCCAGAAGAAATAATTAATAAATTAGTTCATTAGTTAATTAATAGATATAGATGAGTGCATGTTTTCAGCCTTTACATATGACCTCACTACAAAGGAAAGGAAAAAGATTTTTTGTGTCCTTTTTTGATCACAAACTTGTCCTTATAAAATATAAAAATAAAGCTAAATTTACCTACTCATTTTATATTACATCATATATGCCCTTAAATCACTCAATTAAAAACAAAATAATCTTATTTATATGAATTTCAATTCTTTTTAAGAAAATTATATAAAGACTACAGCCTCTCTTGCCACTAAAAAACTTTCAAAGAAAAAATGTACATGCATTCATCATGTGAAAAGACTGTTAACTGACACATAAAACAGGAAGGCTATACCTTTTTAAGATAAACATTACATACTACTCATAACATGTGAGTAATGAAACCACTAAAATAATAATTGAAAAAAAAATACACCTCAAGAAAAAAACCTGTAGTTCATAAGAATCCATATCAATGCTGAAGACAGGAATACAATCAATTTATTGTCAAAATAAATATAGACTAAACATGAGCAACAAAAAAATAAATTTTTTAAAAAGTAAATTGGTTTTTGATCCACAGACCATACACACACAAAATCAATTCAAAGAAATTAAACATTAATTTATCTTCTTTCCTATGTTCTTTGTATTTCAGCTGATTTTCTAAGTAATGAGATAGGTGCAAATGAGCAAGGTGAGTGAGGGTCCTTTAACAGGAACACAGAATATTTAGGTACTTGTACTGACCGGCTCAGAGTCATAGCAATAATCATCCCAGCTCTGTCTGAGGGGTTTCTTTGTTATCTGAAAGTAAGGCAGATTAGTTAGGTAGAAGTAATGGTTATCACTGTTCTCTAATCATCTCTTAGATGTAGTATTCAGTTAGCACTGCTGCTACCCAAAGAAAGTTATTTTGTGTAGCAGCATAAAACAAGAAACAACTAGGTAAACATTCAGATTCTGGGAGATCATATATTATTACAACCAATCCACACTTGCTGTTTTCCAGTGACTCTGAGATTTGTATTAACTGCTCAGTCTCATATTCCATGAATACTGACCACTTTATGACAAGAATATGTATGGTGTGGCCACTGATAACAAAAAAGTATCTGGAAGAAGAGTAAAAAGCTCGGTTCTATCAGCTCATTTATGAGCAATTATTAGTTTTTAAAAAGGATATATTTAATCACCCAAATATTTGCAAAGAGTTTAACAGGGAAAAGAAAAAGCTCAGAAGCTAAATCAATGATTTTTTTTAAATCTACTTAATTTTATACAGTACAAATGCCTAATATTATATCAAGAAGTGATACTTTAAATAATTTTGAAATCAATATATTAATACAAAGTTTTATTAGTTCATATAAATATATAGTTTCAAAATTAAGAAATATCAGTTACATAGCATCCTGTATATCTTGGGAAAAGTCTGATGTTACTTTCATAACCTTAAATACATACTACAACCTTTGAACCATCATTAAAATGTCAATTTCCTTACAAAACCCTCACAAGGATTTTTTAAATTACCATAAAGGCATTTATTTCCATGTATATTACACCTTGCCTCGAACAATCAAAAAAAAACAAGAAAAGACAATCTGTTATTTAAGTGATCTACTGTCATACCAATTCCATTAATATATTGATTCTAGAATTTTTATTAATATGAGAAATAGTAAAATTGGAGAAACCATTGTAATGAAAAACTACTAGAAATTATCCCTTAATTATGGAAATTTAGAAGTGAATTTTTAGTTTCATGGAAAGATACAATGAATTTCATACTGAATAGGATCATCTGCTAAATTATAAAAATAATCAAACTCTTAGTATAATATCATGCAAAGAGATATACACATTAGACTTCAAAACATACAAAAAGGTTTCAAGTAATCCCATGCAAAGGGTAAACATTATTAGTAACACTGAACATGCTCTTGTCTTTAAAAGGTAAATCACTTTGAAAAGACCAATCCATTTTTCTAACATGTAGGTAAATATATAAACAGTTTATTGTTCTCTGAAAGAGTTTCACAAAAAGCAACGGGCACACATATAACTAACCTCTCCCAACTCATATGAGTAATAATAATTTTCAAATTTGAGAAGCACATCACATAAATTTTTAGACTGCATGTATGAAAAGTCTAGTTAATATCCATTACTAGGTTTGGGGCACCAAGTATTAGGAAAAAATTTTTTCTCAAGAAGTAAAATTTAATAATGCCCTACATTTCAAAATACATTTCATGAACTCTCACCTGATTGAGATAATGATACTCTTCTGGTTGTTTAAGATGGAATGCTAATCTTTCTTCTTCACTTGCTCCTGCCAGGAGGTAATAAAATACATGATAGTTCCTGTTGAAAACAAAGAGTGTGGCTTTATAATGAACATGATCTATGGTTATCATTTAACAGAAAAATGAGCAAACATTAATTAGTAAAATGTTTCAACTTTGTTTCATTTTTTAATACAAAAGTGGTAAGTTCAATATTTTAGGTACTATAAAATAAAATGATGTTTTGGATGCTAAATTCAAAAGAGAGGCATGAAGGCAGCTATATGGCAAAGGTTAAGACCTCTGAAAATTCTCTCCTCCATAAAACCAATTAGAAAACTGGCAAATTTGTCAGAATCAAACTTTTCAGAACTCTGAAAATTAAACAAAAGTTTATAGCAATCCAAGGAGTGTTTACATAAGAAAAACAGCTCAATCTCAATAAAAAATGCAACCTTTGTAGCCTTTTAACTTGCCCTATTCCATCTCCTGTTCACCAAATCCAGGGTAGCCGTCAAAACCAATAGGTTACAATCATGATGGACACCAGAAGCCTGGCAGTCATCACAAGAGGGCAGAAGAAGGTTGGAGCTTGTTCAAAACCTCATTCCCTGAGAAATATCATTACTTGAACTATCTGGTGGGTCCCTGGAAGACGCCATGTTCAAAACTGTCTTTACTGACCTGACTCAGAGTTAGCCCAGTGTGAAAACCTTTTCCCCAGGGGCAGGTATGAAAAATTACAGGCAATTTTTTAACATGTCAGCTACGTGAAGCAACGGATAAATGTTAAACAATGGATAAATGATAAACAGACAATAGGCTAACCAAAAAATTTAAAGGGAAATGTGATCACCACACAGGGTTTTAAAAGCTCCAATATATTCCTGGGAATCTAGAAGGCCATGCACATGCATAAGGTTGTGTACGTGCCCAGGGCTTTACATCTTCTCAGCTGAGACCAGAGAAGGTACTAAACTCTCACCCTTGGCTGACCTTGTAGGGATACACAAGCAAGAAGTTAAGGTAAAGGCAGAATTATAAAATGCCTACCTGAGTGTTAAAGGCATGGCCCAATACACACAGAAAGCCCTGAGGCAAAGACTAGGAGATTTACTATTTCCAAGCATTTAAGTGAATCTCTGTTCAATCATTAGCTGGCAACTAAGCTAACCAAGCAGATACCAGAATGGCCACACTTGAAAGAGAACAGATCTAACAAAATTAGTTCAAAAAAGTCATGATATAACAGAAACAAAAACAACCACAAAACCTGGGAAAGGGAGAATCTCATTTCCAGAGCAGCCACATGATTTTAAAAATGTCCAATTATTATTTAAAATGTCCAATTTTCAACAAAAATTTATAAGGCATTAAAGAAACAAAGTATAGTACATACAAAGAAAAAGGCACAATCAGTAGTGACCATCCTTGAGGAAGCCCAGGCATTGCTTAGTACACAAGATTTTTAAATATGTGCAAAGAACTAAATGAAACCATGTTTAAACAACTAAAGTATGAGAATGATGTCTCATCAAATAGAGACTATCAATAAACATATAGAACTTATTAAAAAATAATCAAAAAGGAATTAGAAAGTTGAAAAATATAATAACTAAAATGAAAAACTATCTAGAGGCACTCAACAACAGATCTGAGTGGGTAGAAGAAGGCATCAGTGAACCTGATGTGAACAGGTCTTGAAACTAGTCTGAAGAGAAAGAAAAATGAATGAAGAAAATTGAACAGATCTCAGATATCTGTGGAACAATAGGAGTCCCAAAAGGAGAGGAAAGGAGCAAAAAGAATATTTGAAAAAAATGACCAAAACCTCCTTAAATTTGATGAAAAAACAATCTGCACATTCAAGAAACTCAACAAACCCTAAGGGAGAAAAACTTAAAGAGATCCACACTTAGATAAATCAAAACTATTGAAAAACAAAGACAAATTTTCAAAGCACCATGAGAAGATATGCCTCATCGAGGATTCCTAATAAAAGACTACCAGCTGACCCTATGACCCAGCAACTGCACTATGCACCCCAATGTTCATAGCAGCAATGTCTGCAATAGCCAAACTGTGGAAAGAGCCGAGATACCCTTCAAGAGATAAATGGATAAAGAAGATGTGGTCCATATATACATCAGAAAGGATGAATACTCAACTTTTACATCAACATGGATGGGACAGTAGGAGATTATGCTAAGTGAAATAAGTCAAGCAGAGAAAGTCGATTATCATATGGTTTCACTTATTTGTGGAACATAGGAATAGCATGGAGGACATTAGGAGAAGGAAGAGAAAAATGAAGGGGGGGAAATCAGAGGGAGAGATGAACCATTAGAGACTATGGACTCTGAGAAACAAACTGAGGGTTTTGGCGGGGGGTGGCGCTTATCCGGGTGATGGGTATTAAGGAGGGCACGTACTGCATGGAGCACTGGGTGTTATACGAAAACAATGAATCATGGATCACTACATCAAAAACTAATGATGTATTGTATGGTGACTAACCTAATACAATGAAATTTAAAAAAAAAACTAAAACAAACAAAATAAAAGATTACCAGCTGATTTCTCATTAGGAGCCATGGCAGAAGGATAACATACTCAAAGTACTGAGAGGGAAAAAAAACTATCAATCAAAAATTATACACCCAGAAAAGATACCCTTCAAAAATAAAGGAGAAATTAGGATAGTCCCAGATAAACAAAAATTAAGAGACTTCATAGCTAGCAGATGGGCCCTACAAGGAAAGATAAAGGGACTTTTTCTAGCTGAAAAGAAAGGAAACTAGACAAGTTTCAATTAAACATATAATAAACAGCACTAGTAAAGATAACTATGTAGCTATAAAAGATAGTATAAACTCATTTTTTTAAAGATTTTATTTATTTATTTGACAGAGAGAGACAATGAGAGAGGGAACACAAGCAGGAGGATGGGAGAGGGAGAAGCAGGCTTCCTGCCGAGCAGGGAGACCGATGCGGGGCTCGATCCCAGAACCCTGGGATCGTGATGTGAGCTGAAGGCAGCCACTTAACCGACTGAGCCACTCATGTGCCCCTAAACTCACTTTTTTGTCTATAACTTTTTTCCCTCCTATTGTATTTCAAAGATACCAGCAAAAAACAATAATGACTAATCTGTATTGATGGGTCTACTATTATAAAGACGTAATTTATATGATTTTAATAGTACAAAAGAAGGAGAAAGGAACAGAGCTACATAGAAGCAAAGTTATTTGTACATTATCAAAATTAAGCTGTTATTAATCCAAAGAAGATTGCTAAAATGTTAACTGTAATTGCCAGGGCAACAATTAGGGAAATAATTCAAGAAATATGTAATAAAAGACTTGCCAATGGTACACCAGAAAACATCTACTTATACAAAATAAGGCAGTAATAGAATAGAGGGACTAAACCATCATAAAAAATACATAAAACAAATAGCAAAATAACATTCATAAATCCTATCTTAGCAATTATATTAAGTATAAATGAGTCCAAAGGTGAGTAACTGGCAGAATGAATTAAAAAAAAAATCCAACTACATGCTATTTACAATAGACACACTATAGACTCAAAGATACAAATAGGTCAAAAGTAAAAGCAGAAAGCTAAAGTGTCTATACTAACATCAAATAAAATAGACTTTAAGACAAAAATTATTGCTAGATGCAAAGGACATTTTATAATGACAAAAGGGCCAATTCATCAGAAAGATATAACAATTTTAAATGTAAATGCATATAAAAACAGAGTCCCAAAATACATAAACCAAAAACTGAAAGAATTGAAGAAAGAAAAAAAACAATTCAACAATAGTACTGAGATATTTCAACACCCTACTTTCAATAATGAACAGAACATGAAAAAGGATCAACAAGAAAAAGAGGACTTGAAAACTATTAAAAACCAACTACACCTGGGGCGCCTGGGTGGCTCAGTTGGTTAAGCGACTGCCTTCGGCTCAGGTCATGATCCTGGAGTCCCGGGATTGAGTCCCACATCGGGCTCCCTGCTCAGCGGGGAGTCTGCTTCTCCCTCTGACCCTCTTCCCTCTCATTCTCTCTATCTCTCATTCTCTCTCTCGCAAATAAATAAAATCTTTATTAAAAAAAACCAACTACACCTAAGAGACATCTATAAAATACTCCATCCAACAACAGTAGGATACATATTTTCCTAAATACCCATGGAACATTCTCCAGATTAAAAAATGTTAAACTCTAAGACAAGTCTCAATGTAAGGGGAGTGAAATCATACAAACTATATTCTCTGATGATCTTACAATGAAATCAGAAATCAGTAACAGAATTTTATATATTATAACAATATTTCCAATAACAGAAATTTCCAAAATGCATAAATACATGGAAATTCAAAAACACACTCCTAAATAAAAATGGGTTCTAAGAAGAAATCACATAGGAAACTAGAAAATACACTGAGGTACATAAAAACCAAAACACAACATGCCAAAATATGGGAACCATTGAAACAGTGTTCAACGGGTCTTTATAGCTGTAAACCCATGGTAAAACAGAAGAAAGATCTCAAATCTAACCATTCACCTTAAGAAACTAAAAAAAAATTTTTTAATTTAAAAGAAGAGCAAACTAAACCCAAAGCATACAGAAGTGATAAGCATAAGAGAAATAAAACAGGAACAGTAAACAAATAGAGAAAAATCAACCAAAACTTGGTCCTTTTAAAAGATCAATAAAATTAACACATTCTTATCTAAACTGACACAAAAGGTGGGTGAGATTGCTATGGTCTGAATGTGTGCCCCTCAAAGTCCTATGTTGAAATCCTAACCCCAAAAGGTAATGGTATTAGGAGGTGGGGCCTTTGGGGTTGATTAGATCATGAGAGTAGAGCCCTCATGAATGGGATTAGTGATCTAATAAAAGAGATTCCACAGAGTTCCCTATCCCATTCCACCATATGAGGACGAAGCAAGAAGGTATGAGTTATAAGCCAGGAAGAGCTCTGAGCAGAGTACAACCATGCTGGCACCTTGATCTTGGACTTCCCAACCTCCAGAACTCAGAAATAAATTTCTGTTGTTTGTAAGTTACCCAGACTGAGGTATTTTGTTATAGCAGCCCAAAGATAGGAGTAGACCTCAAATTCAGGAACAGAAGTAGGAACATTATCAACCTGTCAGAAATAAAAATTGTTATAAGGGAATACTATAAACAATTTTTTTTTTGCCAACAAATTAGATGACCTAGATGAAATGGAAAAATTCCTAGAATGATAAAAACTACCAAACCTGGCTAAAGAAGAAACCGAAAATCTACAGAGACTTACAATAACTAAAGTGTTTGGATTAGTAATCAAAATTCCCCACAAATAAGAACCTAGAACCAGACGGCCTCACTAGTGAATTCTAGCAAACATTTAAAAAAGAATTAACCCAATCCTTCCCAAACTTTTCCAACTCATTCTATGAACCATTATTATCCTAATAGCAAGACTAGACAAAGACATCAGGAGAAAAAAACAAAACCTTACAGCAATATCCCTTATGAATACAGACACAATAAATCCTCAACAAAATACTAGTAACCCACATTCAGCAACATACCAATAAATATTAAAGACCCATTCACAAACAGAATCCAGCAAGATAATAGAGAATCAGTTTTTAAGTTCCAGATCTTCACCTCCCACTGATTCTTCGAAACCATGCTGTATCCCTACCACTCCATTAAAATGTGTTGGAAAAGTTAATAATAACCTTCTAATAGCAGTATCTGTTAACTCTACAAAACTTTAATGAAGTTATTCTCTTCCTAAAATTCTCTACCTTCATTTCAAGAAAAACCTCTAATTTAGATTTCCTTATCTACTAGCCACAAAAAAAAAAAAAAAAAAAAAAAAAGAACAGGAAAGTCTTGAGTTCTAGTCCTAACCTGGCAGGTATTCATTAGATAATGTTAGCTATTAATTACTGAATATAATTATACATAAGGACCACACTAAGCACTTTATAAATGTTACTTCATTTATTCTTCCAAACAACTCTAAGACAGTTATCTATCTATAAAATGGGAATAAATATCAAAGAAGCAGAAAAGTTAAAAGAGATGCCAAAGCCATATTCAATATCTGAATATAGTAGGTCTCTTTAACTTCAAACTCTGGCTCTTTATTTTGTCTCATTGCAGCATGAAGCAAATCATTTACCTCTCTGACATTTGGTTTCTTTTTTTTCCCCCTGACATTTGGTTTCTTCATCTACAGGAAGTTACATATATAATCTCTGAAGTCCTGTATACCTTATTATAATATAATGAAATTAAGTGCTTTATTAAAAATTTTCTCACATTAGAAACAGAATACTAAGACACGTAAAGCAGTAAAACACCTGAACTACCACTGTTTTTCTTTTTTTTTTTTTTAAGATTTTATTTATTTATTTGACAGAGAGAGAGAGATAGCTAGAGCAGGAACACAAGCAGGGGGAGTGGGAGAAGGAGAAGCAGACTTCCCGCTGAGCAGGGAGCCCGATGCAGGGCTCGATCCCAGGACTCTGGGATCATGACCTGAGCCGAAGGCAGACACTTAACGACTGAGCTACCCAGGCGCCCCTACCACTGTTTTTCTGTTTGGACAGTATGCCTAGAATTTATAAAGAGTAACAGTTCCACATGCGGGCATACCTCAGAGATAGCGTGGGTTCAGTTCCAGACCACTACAATAAAGCAAATCTCAAAATAACATAAGGCAAATAATTTTTTTGGTTTCCCAGTGAAGGTAACAGTTACGTCTACACTACACTGTAGTCTCTTAAGTGTGCAACAGCATTATGTCTAAAATACAATGTACAGGGGCACCTGGGTGGCTGAGTCGTTAAACGTCTGCCTTCGGCTCAGGTCATTCTCCCAGGGACCTGGGATTGAGCCCCGTATCAGGCTCCCTGCTCTGTGGGAAGCCTGCTTCTCCCTCTCCCACTCCCCCTGCTTGTGTTCCCTCTCTCACTGTGTCTCTCTCTGTCAAATAAATAAAATCTTTTTAAAAAATTAATTAATTAATTAAATACAATGTACATACCTCAATTTAAAAGCACTGTATTGCTAAAAAATGCTAACCATCATCTGAGCTTTCAGCTAGCTGTGATCACAGATCACCGTAACAAATATAATAATAATATAAAAGTTCGAAATATTGCAAGAATTTCCAAAATACGAAACAGAAAGACACAAAGTGATCAAAGGCTGTTGGAAAAATGGTGCCAAAAGACTTACTCAACACAAACCGTGTGTAAAAAAACACAGTATCTGTGCAGTGCAATAAAACAAGGTCTGTTTGTACTTATTAAAAAATCTAGCAGCCTCTGGAAAAGTATAATGTTCTGCCCATGACAGAAATAGCAATTATATGGAAAGCAATGCACAGCGTAAGCTAAATTAAAGGTCGTAATATGCAAACATCCTAAAAGTCGATCGCATAATAAAAATGTTAACTTAATCTAATTATACTAATAAAAATATGTACCGTTCATTATGCTCTTGATAAACGAGTCTGGACTTCTCCAGTAGATATTTTTCAACATAGGCACTAGAAGAAAAATAAAATTGGTTGATATAAATAATAAAGCTTAAGGTAGATAAGTATTTTTTCAGAGAAAATGCAAAACTATAAAGAATTCTATCCAGATCATTTTAGTACACTTACCATTACAATTGTGTTATAAATGCTGTTAGTGTTATCTGTGTTAAATTCATAAACTCATAAGTCTTTTTTTTTTTTTGGCTTTCAATAAAGCAAAATAAAGTCAGAAGTTCAAAACATGGCACACAAGACCCACCCATGGCATAGGCTTTACTTTCTTTCCAGGCTCATATGCCACTACACATTCTTTCAGATACTATACTTTGGCCAGGTGACTGAATAAGACTCAAAGACATACTTTCTTAACATATTCATGCTACTGCCACATTCTGGAATCCATTTATTATTTACTAATTTATTCAACAACTTCATTAATTGGGCACTGTGCTAAGCACTGTTCAAATATGGAAATAAGTGATACACTATCTATTCTCAAGGGGCTTACAGACTAGTGGAGGGAAATGTAAACAAGGGGCTATCATACTGAGTTGATACAGGATTTATTATAGAGCAATGACCAGAATATTATGGCTATACCAAGAGATACAGGTAAGATTCCATCCAAGAAGGAAACAATTATATAGGGAACAATTCCCAGAGAGGTGAGTACACAGCACATAGTAAACATTCACAAAATCTATTTGATGACTGACTGAATAAATGACTCTGAAATCTGAAAGACTGACCAGAAGGCCAGGAGAACTGCTTTATGCAAAAGCATAAAAGGAGGGTACTTAACCTCAGGGAAGATAATTCCTCAACATGGTGAGAGAATGAGATAGACAAGTGGACTACATGAAGAAGGACCAATATACTATGTGCCAGAAGAGTGGAATTTATCCTGAAAGTAATGAGGAACTAAAACATAAATTGTATTTCTGATATGTCATTCTCTTTATTCAGCCTGTACCTCTTCAAGTCTTCAATACCTCTCACCCAAACTGAAGCAATCAGGTAAGCTCCCTCTGGAAAAGGGGATCCTACAGTCTGAAATTTAAAAGTTTTCGACTCTTGAATCCAAATTACATAGCACAAACCTCTGTGGAATCAAAAATCTGACTTTTTAGTTTTATTCCCATCAGTTCCCTCCTATCGCATGCTCAGTATTTCAGTCACTCCCAAATACAGGTCATTCCCTCAAGCATGCCATTCACTCTGGCTGCATTGTCCGTGCTCTTCCTTCCAGTTCTAATTCTACAGTCTCTACCCACTCTCTTTCCAACAGGCTCCATTCATTCATAAAATGAACCTCAAACGTGCCTTTTCTGCAAACACCTTACTACTACCACTGCCAGTAATTAAACTGTATCACTTCCTCTGAGTTACCATCATCACCTCTAATCTAAACTACTGAAACAGATTCTTATCTATCTAAAATGAGAGAAAGGGAACATAAACTAATATGCTAAATTCTTTTGTTGAGTATAGTTGACACACGTTACATTAGTTTCAGGTGTTCAGGTATGTAACATAGTGATTCAATAAGTTTACACATTATACTATGCTCACCACAAATGTAGCTACCATCCTTCACCATACCCTTGTAAAATATCATTGACTATATTCCTTACGTGGTGCCTTTTATTCCCATGACTTATTCCATAACTGGAAGCCTGTATATCACACTCCCCTTCACTCATTTTGCCCATTCCACCACCTTCCTTCCCTCTGGCAACCATCAATTTGTTCTCTTTATTTATAGGTCTAATTCTGCTTTTTGTTTATTCATTAATGTTTTAGATTCCACATAGTACATTAAATTCTTAAACCCACCCTGCATAGCAAATATTACTGCCTATTTCACAAGTGGAGAAACTGGTGCTCAAAGATATTAAGATCATGCAGCCAGTAAACAGCAGAACTATGATTTGAAGCCAGGTCTATATTAACTACAAAGGCTCCCTCTTTCAACTATACTAACATACTCCTAAACATCTCACCTTCCTCCTCTCCACTCCATGAGTTATACTGCTATAAGAGTTAGTTACCCATAAAATAAGATCTACTCATGTTATTCCTCTACTTTCACTTGCTACTCATACTAAAGTACACAAGGGTTACATCTACCTGGGATTGTTTTATTTCAATGCATCAGCATACAAAAAGAAAAAATAAACAAAGCAAATATGGCAAAATGTGATAATTCTTGAATCTAAATGGGCAGTCTTTCTACTACTCTCTTTACTTCTGGGTATGTTTCACATTTTTTATAATAAAATCTTTAAAATCTGCTTCCCAGTCAAGAGGATAAATTAGATACATTAGAGCTTTATTCATAATCTGAAATCAACTGAACACTATGTCCATAATCTGAAGCCATTGAACTTACCTCCTCAAGTACACCAAGTTCTTATGATTCCATTCATCTGTTAATGCCAATTCCTCAAATGATAATGTGATTTCCTACTTTTTCTGCTTAGCAATTTTTCAAGACCCAAAATAAAAATCACTTTTTGTGACCTTCTCCAGACACATGCTTCAATAACTGTACTTATCTCATTTACTGTAATCCTCTTAAGTAAACCTATCTCTCCCAAAAGACTATGAGAACTTTAATGGCAGAGAACATGTATACTTTTTTTGTCATGAACACTTAGCACAGTGCCTGGTACTCCATAAATGTTTGCCTAATGAATGATAAAATGAAAGATGAAAATGTTTAATATATATTTACCAAGAGTTAAATATTTTCAATATGAAAAATTTTCAATATGTATGTGTTGACTTACTAATCAAGATGAAGATTTCTGCTCATCACTGTTGTAAGAGAACATTTAACCTTTTCAGATAATCGCTTAACATGTAAGAGTCAAAATTTCATTCATAAAATGGGAAAATAAATATCTGCCATTCCTAACTCATGAAGCTGTCTTAAGAATCAATGAATATATATAATGATACTTTGTAAGTTACAAAGCAACATATACAACTTTACCTATTAGCAACATCTCTTGTATCACAATTATAAATACTAGAAAAGTGCAACTTGACAACCTGACTGCATCCCATTTTTTTAGTAAAAGTACCAACTATACTTTTGGAAACATGGTTTTCAAATCAGAAAGGAAATGAGTTATGAAACTTGCCACTGAAGGACTTATCCTTCGTGTTTTGTTTTTCTTGGGGGAGGTAGAATACACATAGTTTTGGTCAAAATTTTTAAATTAAAAGCAGAAATGAAAAGCTTAACTAAAATAGCATAAAAAGAAAAATACTAACCAATCTCACTTATTAATATGGATGCAAAAATCATAAATAAAAACTAGGAAACAGGGGCGCCTGGGTGGCTCAGTCGTTAAGCGTCTGCCTTCGGCTCAGGTCATGATCCCAGGGACCTGGGAACAAGCCCCACATCGGGCTCCCCATTCCGCAGGAAGCCTGCTTCTCCCTCTCCCACTCTCCCTGCTTGTGTTCCCTCTCTCGCTGTCTCTCTCTCTGTCAAATAAATAAATAAAATCTTTAAAAAAATAAAATAAATAAAAACTACGAAACAATAGAACAACCAACTTATATGTGCATGTATAAATACGTGTACATATGTATGCATGTGTGTGAGTCTACCTTTGTACGATCAAGTGGGATTGTTTTCCCAGGAACACAAAATGATTCAGTATTAGGAAAATAATGGTAACACTGACAGATCTCAGAATGAAGATCATGCTAATCTTCACAGATGCCCAAAATCCATTTGGTAAAATGCAATATCATTTTGTTACTCAAAAAAACACTAATAGAAAATTTAAATTGATGCCTAATTCATTAATGTGGTAAAATGTCCTAAAATCAGTATTTTACTTAGTGGAGAAAAGTAAAGTCATTCACATAAAGGTCCGAAACAATATTATTTGGAATCAGACAAGAGAGAAAATAATTAAAGATATAAGAACAAAAAAACAGGTAAGAATATCTATTTTTGCAGATATACCAAGAAAAGGTAAAAGAAACAATAGTAACACTAATGCAAACAATAAAATAATTCAGTAAGATAACAAGAGACAATATAAAAATTAATAAACTCCATATATATGAACATATATGTATGAATATATATCATATATACAAACAACTAGAAGATATAATGCAAGAGAAAATCACACTTTTAATAACAACAAAACATTAAAATAAGATACTCAGGAAAACACTCAATAAGAAATACAAAAAAATTTAAAGCATTTCTAAACAGCACAAAAATGTCAATTATCCCCAAATTAATATACACATTTAACATTAGTCCAATAAAATCAAGCCATGAAAGGCATGGAGGAAACTTTAATATAGAGTGCTAAGGTGAAGAATCCAAACCCTAAAGACTATAAGACTATAAGGTTCCAACTATAGGACATACTGGAAAAGGCAAAATTAGGGGTACTATAAAAAGATAAGTGGTTGCCAAGAGTTATTGAGTAAGAAGGGATGAACAGGCAAACCACAGAGGATGTTAGAGCAGTAAAACTATTCCACATGATACTGTAATGGTGAATAAATGTCTTTATACAATTGTCAAAGCCCAAAGAACACACCACACAAATGGAACACAACAATACAAGATGATATTAATAGGGGAAACTGGTCGATAGGGTGAAGAAGTATATGGGAACTCTTTGTACTTTCTACTCATTTCTGTTGTGACCCTAAAACTGCTCTAAAAATAAAGTCTATTAGATGTTTTAAAGTTAGAAGGAATATTGCTGGAACAACCAGAAGTACTCTACTTACAGACTGTATAAGAAATGTTATTGTAGGGGCGCCTGGGTGGCTCAGTTGGTTAAGCGACTGCCTTCGGCTCAGGTCATGATCCTGGAGTCCCGGGATCGAGTCCCGCATCGGGCTCCCTGCTTAGCAGGGAGCCTGCTTCTCCCTCTGACCCTCCCCCCTCTCATGTGCTCTCTCTCTCTCTCTCTAATTCTCTCTCTCAAATAAATAAATAAAATCTTTGGGAAAAAAAAAGAAATGTTATTGTAACAAAATTAAATTTCTTGAATATAACAGCATTACATAGGAAAATACAGCTGTGATTCCTGTGGGGAGTCAAATTATATGCCCAACTTACTCAAAAACAAATTTAAAAAAATGAATGTATGCATAATACAGAGAAATAAAACAAATGCAGCGAATTGTTAACAATTAGCAAATCTAAGTTACAGATGTATGCCTTACACTATTCTTTGAACATTTCTCAGACTTCAACTTAAAAAAAAAAAAAGTTTAGAGGAAAATAATTGAATGCAGACACCAAAGTCACTATTCTGATTAAAGAGCAAATGAACAGTCTATGGATTATGAAGAGACAATGGTGAAAATATAAACATACTCCAAAGCCTGCTACTGCTACTTACCCAAGTACAGTGCCAGTTTCTTGGTAATTTACTTGAATAAATTTGCCAAAACGACTTGAATTGTTATTATGAGCTGTCTTTGCATTTCCAAAGGCCTGTCAAAATAAACAGTTCTTATTAATTTCATTTTAAAAAATGGAAAATCTTGCTTAGGTTGGCTCAAAGAGACAAAATGCAATTCTCTTTAACTTCAGAGTCATATGGTTCAGGTAAAGTAAAAGAGAGCAGGGCGCCTGGGTGGCTCAGTCATTAAGCGTCTGCCTTCGGCTCAGGTCATGATCCCAAGATCCTGGGATCGAGTCCCACACTGGGCTCTCTGCTCAGCACGGAGCCTGCTTCTCCATCTCCCTCTTCCTCTGCCTGTCGCTCACCCTGCTTGTGCTCTCTCTCTCTCTAATAAATAAATAAAATCTTTAAAAAAAAGAGAGAGAGCAATTAACAGTTGAAATAAAACCAAGTAGAAAGTACTTCATGCTTTTCAGTAAAATAAATCTTAATTTTAATTTTTTTAATTTTTTTAAAGATTTTTTATTTATTTATTTGAGAGAGAGAGAGAGAGCACATGAGTGGGGCAGGGTCAGAGGGAGAAGCAGACTCCCCGCTGAGCAGGGAGCCCGATGCAGGACTCGATCCTGGGACTCCAGGATCATGACCTGAGCCAAAGGCAGTCGCTTAACCAACTGAGCCACCCAGGTGCCCAATCTTAATTTTAAAAACTTAAAACTCCTTAAAATAATTTAACTTTTACATTCGAGAGCCAGCAAGCTTCCTTAATATATTTCTGTATTTTTTTAAATCTTGCTAAATTAAATAGGAGCTAGAAACAGAATAATTACATCAAAATAATTGCCATTTTAGAACAGTATAAATGAAATAAAATTTCACTACATAATGTATACTTTATCACATCAACCTAAAACAAAGCTACAGTACTATTTTAAAAAGAATTAAAAATATATGTTGCCTAAATTGTTACCAAAGTATACACAATGCAATAAATACTACCCAGCAATAAAGATAAACTGGTACATACATTAACACTGATAAATATGAAAACATTTTGACGTGGAAAAAACCAGACTCAAGAGTACATACTGTACTATAAAATTTTAGAAAAGGCGAAACAACAGTAACAGGAAGAAGATCAGAGTTGTCTGGGAATTGGGAAATGTGTAAAAGGGGCACAAGGAGTAATAAAAATATTCTATAGCTTCATTGTATGATGGTGGTTATATAAGTGTATATACATTTATCAAAAATCATTGAACTATGAACTATAAATTTTAAATGGCTATACTGTACTGTAAGTTATATATCCCGATAACATTTCTTAAAATTGAAATTTAAAAGAATAATCCCTGGTTGAACTTACATATTCAACAAATTGAATGAATTTCCAAGACATAATGCTAAATGAGAAGCTAGTCTCAAAACTTTACTTACTGTATGATTTCATTTCTGTGACGTTTTGAAAAAACAGCAATGGAAATCAGACAAGTAGTTCCCATGAATTAGTATGGGAGAGAAGTAAGAGAATATGAAGATAAAGAACAGTGTGAGGGAGTTTCAAGAAGTAGTGGAACTTTTCTGTATTCAGATTGTATAGAGATGGTTACCCAAATTAATGTTTTAAAATTCATAAATTTTACTGAAATTTTAATTCTATTTAAATTTAATTTTTTGTAATTTAAATATCTCCTAAAAAAGTGAATTAAAAAATTAAGGCCCAAAAAAAGACAATTTCTGATATGTAAATCTGAAAATTTTCATCATAAGCCAGCCCACACTAAAAGGAACATTAAAGGAAGTCCTTCATGCAGAAGGAAAATATCATACTCAAATATGATCAAGTACAGAATAGAGAACAGCAAAAATGGTAACTACAAATGTAAATATATAAAGTATTTATTACTTAAATCTTTTGAAAAGATCATTGAAACTGAGGTCAGAGAAAATGATAAAGATCTCTGAAAATCCCCTCTTCTTCATAAGAGAAATAAAATTTAAAAAAGTATCCAAATCAACTTTTTGACAATTCTAGAAATTAACTAAAAGCTTATAATAATCCTTTGTGGGGGAACATTTAATCAAGGAAAACAGCCAAATCTCAGTAAGAAAAACAGGCTTTGTGGCATTTTAACTTACCCAATTACCATCTCCCTCTCCCTAGCTCCATGCTGAAGAGAAATGCAACACTCTATAATTAGTCTGTTTAAAAGGCAGCCTAGAAGCCACTGAAGGATCAAAACAGGATTACAGCTAAAGCCCCATCCCACAGGTAACTGTCAGAATTTGAGCTATATGGCAATTCCCTGGAAAACCTCACTCAAAGGATTATCTTTACCTGACCTGACTTGGAGCTCACTCACAGGAGACAGCCTTTTCACCCGTGTATGTTTGTTAAAAACAACCAGAGGCAATTGTTTAAACACTGCAACTGCCTGAGTTAGCAAGAGGAGAATGAGGCAAAAAATGAAGTAACCAAACAACTTAAAAGGAAAACATAGGAATGACTTGTACAAAAGGGGCATTTAAAGATCTGAAATAGGGGCACTTGGGTGGCTCAGTCGGTTAAGCATCTGCCTTCGGCTCAGGTCATGATCCCAGGGTCCCTGGGATCCAGCCCCGAGTCAGGCTCCCTGCTCAGCAAGGAATCTGCTTCTCCCACTGGCTTGTGCTCTCTCTCTCTAAGTAAATAAATAAAATCTTAAAAAAAAAAAAATAAAGATCTGAAATATTCCAGGGAATGTAAAAGGTGTTTTACCTGTGCAGGACTGTGCACATGCCCAGAAATATACACATGCTCAGTAAAGAGCGGAGATCTCTGGTTGATATTTAAGTTCTATGTAAATAGGAAGTAAAAGGTAAGGCAGATTTGACAACTGCCTGGTTAAATGTTGACAAGTATCCAAGAAGCACACAGAACTTCACAGAAAAAAACTGGGAGCCTTATTGCTTCAGGACATTTAAAAAAAAATCCTTGTCCAATTATTATCTTTTTTTTTTTTAAAGATTTATTTATTTATTTTGAGAGAGTGAGAATGAGAGAGAAAGAGTACATGAGAGGGGGTAGGGTTAGAGGGAGAAGCAGGCTCCTCGCCGAGCAGGGAGCCCGATGCGGGACTTGATCCCAGGACTCCAGGATCATGACCTGAGCCGAAGGCAGTCGCCCAACCAACTGAGCCACCCAGGCGCCCCTCCAATTATTATCTGACCACTAAGTTAAATGAAGAAAGAATGTAAAGGCCTCACAGGAAAAAGAACAGACTTCACACACTTATTCCAAAGAAGTCATGGAACAACCAAAGAGCAATAACAAAACCATCACCACAAACCCTGGGAGGAGGGAAAAATCTCATTTCCAGAACTATCACACTGTATTAATACAATGGCCCACTTTTCACCAAAACATTGTAATAAGACATGCAAAGAGGAAAGAAAGTATGGACCAGGAAAGTTTTGTAAAAGCAATAAACAGAAACTGTCCCTGACAAAGCCCAGATGTTGGACCACCAAAGCCAAAACTTTGTATCAGCTATTTTAAATATTTTCAAACTAAAGGAAAGTATGAAAAAGATGCCTTAACTATAGAGAATATCAGTAAAGGGCTAGAAATCATAAAAATTCCATTATTGAAAAGTAGATTAACTAAAATGAAAAATTCATTGGAGGGGCTCCAGTAGAGACATAAACAAGTAGATACAGTGGAAAACACAAAATTAATATTTCCACAATGAAAGGCCCAATACTTCCCAAATTTCATGAAAAACACTAATCTACATATCCAACAACCTTCACAAACTGCAAGCATGAAAAACTAAAAAAGATCTGCACCTAGACAAATAATGATCAAATTGCTGAAAGACAAAGAATAGTTCTCATATGGTCCTAGAGTCCTGGGACAGAGCCCCACATCGGGATCCCTCCTCAACAGAGAGTCTACCTCGCCCTCTCCATCTGCCTCTCCCCCCACTTGTACTCTCTCTCTCTCTCAAATAAATAAAATTGTAAAAAAAGAAAAAAAAGAATAGTTCCTATAAGCAGTGAAAGAGATGCAACACACACCATATAAAGGTTCCTCAATAAGCATAACACAAAATTTCTCCAAATAAAACATTAAAAATTAAAGACAGTGGAGTTATATATTCAAATCACTGAGAAAAGCCTGTCAATCAAGAATTCTGTGTCCAGTAAAACTATCTTTCAAAATTAAAGGAGAAATTAAAACATTTAAATAAACAAAAATTGAAAGAATACATTCAGCAGATAGGCCTTACAAAAAATACTAAATGAAGTAATTCAAGCTGAAATGAAAAGACACTTGATAATAAAGCAAATCTTTATGAAGAAATAAAGACCACAAGTAAAGGTAAATGTAATGTAAATACAAAACAGAGTTTGTAACTTTTTTTGTATTTACATTACATTTTGTATTGTACAATACATTTTGTATTGTACAATATTTTGTTTGTAACTTTCTTCCTCCTACCTGACCTGAAAGACAATTCCATAAAATAAATATAAATCTGTGTGTATGGATATACAATGTAGAAAAATATCTATATGAAAATAAAAGCACAAAGGAGGGAGAAAGGAACAGAGCTGTACAGAAGAAAATTTTTGCATATTATTGAAATTAAGTTGGTAGTAATCCAAACTCAATTGTTTTGTTAATTGGAATACTCAGAAATACCACTAAAAAAATAACCAAAAAACCCAAAAAGAGACACAACAAAATTAAAATGGTATGCTAGAAAACATCTCTTTAACATAAAAGAAAGTAGTAATGGAAGAATACAAGACATAAAAAAGCATATAAAAAAAAATGGCAGGTGAGCCAGCGTGGCCCAGTTGGTTGACCATCTGACTCTTGATTTCAGCTCAGGTCATACCCTCAGGGTTGTGAGATCAAGCCCCACATCAGGCTACATGCTGGGAGGAAGGGTGCACAAGATTCCCTCTCTCCCTCCCCTTCTGCCCCATGCACTCTCTCTCAGAAGAGGAAAAAAAAATAATAATAAAATAAAAAAATGGCAGACATAAATCCTACATTATGAGTAATTACATTAACTGTAAATGGATCAAACATTCCAAAGATCAAAGACAGACAAATGGCAGAATAGATTTTTTTTTAAGGATCTAACTCTATGCTTTCCCCAAGAGACATACTTCAGAGGTTCAAAGTCACAGACAAGTTCATAGTAGTTCTATATCTACTTTAAAACTTGAAACTTTGTTTAAAACTTTCCTGCAAACTTATCAGATAAAGGGCTAGTATCCAAAAATCTATAAAGAACTTACCAAACTCAACATCCAAAAACCAAAAAATCCAGTCAAGAAATGGAAAGAAGACATGAACAGACATTTCTCTGAAGAAGATATACAAATGGCCAACAGACACATGAAAAAATGCTCAACATCACTTGACATCAGGTAAATACAAATCAAAACCACAATGAGATGCCACGTCACACCAGTTAGAATGGCTAAAATTAACAACTCAGGAAACAACAGATGTCGGTGAGGATGCAGAGAAAGCAGAAACCTCTTACACTGCTGGTGGGAATGCAAACTGGTGTAGCCGCTCTGGGAAGCAGTATGCAGGTTCCTCAAGAAGTTAAAAATAGAGCTACCCTACAGCCCAGCAATTGCACTACTAGGTATTTACCCGAAGGATACAGTGATTCAAAGGGGCACATGCATCCCAATGTTTATAGCAGCAATGTCCACAATAGCCAAAATATGGAAAGAGCCCAGACGTCCATCAACAGATGAATGGATAAAGAAGATGTGGTATATAGGGCTCTGGGTGGCTCAGTCACTTAAGCATCTGCCTGTGGCTCAGGTCACGATCCCAGTGTCCTGGGATTGAGCCCTGCATTGCCTAGGTCTCCCTACCCCTGCTCTTGTTCTCTCTCTCTCTCTCTCCCTCGCTCCCTCGCAAATAAAAAATGTTACACACACACATATACACACACAGGAATATTACTCAGCCATCAAAAAGAATGAAATCTTGTCATCTACAATGATGTGGATGGAACTACAGGGTATCGTGCTAAGTGAAATAAGTCAGTCAGAGAAAGACAAATACCATATGATTTCACTCATATGTGGAATTTAAGAAACAAAACAAATGAACATAGGGGAAGGGAAGGAAAGATAAAATAAGATGACAGTTGAGAGAGAGGCAAACCATAAGGGATGCTGAACTCTAGGAAACAAACTGAGGGTTGCTGGAGGGGAGGTAGGTGGGGAGTAGGGATAACTGGGTTATGGGCATTAAGGAGGGCACTTGATGTAATAAGCACTGGGTGGTATAAGCAACTGATGAAGCACTAACTCTATCTCTGAGCTAATAATGTAAAAAAAATTTTTTTAATAAAATTAAAAAAAACACCTTCCTGCAAAGAAAAACACAGGACTAGATTGTTTCATATCAATTCTAACACGGATAGTAGGGGGAAAAAAAGTTCTACACAAACTCCTCCAAAAACATAAAACATCCCAACTCATTCCCATGAGGCCAGAATTAACCTGAGACAGACGGACGGATGGACGGATGGAAGGAAGGAAGGAAGGAAAAGAAAACATATCAAAAATTCTAAACAAAATTTTAGCAAACCAAATCCAGTAATACATTAAAGGATAATACATCATGAAAAGTGGTGTTTACCCCAGAAATGCTGAAATGGTTTACCAATCAAAAATCCAGTAATATAACTCACCGTATTAACAAATTATTCTTTGTAAACCATATGACCATCTCAAATAGACACAGAAAAAGCATTTGACAAAATTCAACAACCATTCCTGATAAAAATTCTAAACAAAGTAGGAATAAAAGGGAATGGTCCTCGATCTAATAAAGAGCATCGACACAAAACCAATAGCTATTATCATACTTAATGTTTAAAGCTGAATGCTTTCCCCCTAAGACAAGAATGTTACTTTAACCACTTATATTCATATTGGCATAATCAGTGAAATCTGCAAGGAAAAAATATCCAGATTGGAAAAAAAGAAACAAAACTGCCTTTTTATTCATAAATATGATTTATGTGGAAAATCCAATGAAAACTTAAAGCCAGAATATTTGTATCTAGCCAGTTTGTAGAATACAAAATCAAAGTGCCAATACCAACTATATCTCTATATATTAGGAACTAACAATTGAAAACTTAAATACCATTTACAAAAGCATCAAAAAATACTGACAAGTATAACTTACTATATATGTTGAAGTTCTCTACATTAAAAACAACAAAATACTGAGAGAAATTAGAGACGATCTTCATAAATGGGAAAATAAACTTGTTCATGAGTCAGATGACTTACTATTGTTAGCATATATCAGTTCTCTCCAAATTAAACTACAGATTTAACACTATCCCAAAGTCCAAAAAAAACTTTTATAGGAAACTGACAATTTAGTTCTAAAATTCATATGGAAATGCAAAGGACAGAATATCCAAACAACTAAGCAAAAGAAGGATTAATACAACAAATTTCAAAAATTATTATAAAGTTACATAATGAAAGTAGCAAAGCACTATCATAAAGACAAATGAATCAACAGAACAGAAGATAGAATTCAGAAATAAACCCACATATATATGGACAATTTTTTGACAAAGACACAAAGGCACTAAGGTAAAGAAAAAAGTCTTTCAACAAAAAATAGTCTTGAAACAAATAGATATTCATAGGAAAGCCCTGGATCTGGGTGGCTTAGTCATTAAGCATCTGCCTTCAGCTCAGGTCATGATCCCGGAGTCCTGGGATCAAGCCCCACATCAGGCTCCCTGCACAGCGGGGAGCCTGCTTCTCCCTCGTCTGGGTGGTTCAGTTGGTTAAGCATCCAACTCTTTATTTTCACTCAGGTCATGACCTCAGGGTTGTGAGATCAAGCCCTGCATCATGCTCCATGCTGGGCGTGGAACCTGCTTAAGATTCTCTCTTTCTCTCCTTCTCCCTTTGCTCCTCCCCCCTTGCTCACACACATACTATGTATCTAAAAAAATAAATAATAAATTAATAAATAGAAATAGAAACACCATATGATCCAGCAATTCCACTTCTGGGTACATATCCGAAAGAAATGAAATTATTATCTCAAAGAGATATCTGCACCCCCATGTTCACTGCAGCATTATTTACAATAGCCAAGACATGGAAACAATCTGAGTGCCCAATGATGAATGAATGGATAAATGTTTATGTATATATGATGGACTATTATTCAGCCATAAAATAAGAAAATCCTGCCATCTGCAACAACATGGATGGACTTCGAGTGCATTATAAGTTAGATAAGTTAGGCAAAGACAAATACTGTATCATCTCACTTATATGTGGAATCTAAAACAAAACTCATGAAAAAAGACTGGAGGTTTCCAGGGAGGATGGGGGAGTGGGGAATGGGTGAGGGTGGTCAAAAGGTACAAATTTCCAGTTATAAGATAAATAAGTTGTGAGGCTGTAATGTACACCATGGTGACTATATTTACCAGTACTGTGTCATATATTTGAAAGTTACTATGAGAGTAAATCTTTAAAGTTCTTACCTCAAAAAAAAATTGAAATTATGTCAGGTGATAGATGTTAACTAAACTTACTGCGGTAATCACTTCTCAATATATACATATATCAAATCATTATGTTGTATACCTTAAATTAATACAATGATGTATGTCAATTATATTTCAATAAAACTGAGTAAAAAATTTTAAATTCTGCTCTTCAAAAAGTAGTATCATGAAAGGGTTAAATCTAAATTAAACTGAAAACACAATAGTCCAAAATCACTGAGACACAGCCAAAGAAGTTCTAAGAAGGAAATATATAGCAACACAGGCCTACCTCAAGAAACAAAAAGCTCAAATAAACAATCTAAATATACAACTAAAGGAACTAGAAAAAAATAATAAAATAAAACCCACGGTGAGTAGAAGGAGATCAGAGTAGAAATGAATGACAGAGACTTAAAAAAGCAACAGAAAAAAATCAATGAAATCAAGAGCTGGTTCTTTGAAAAGGTAAACAAAATTGATAAACCCTTAGATCCATCAAGAAAAAAAGAGGAAGGACCCAAACAAATAACAGATATGAAAGAGATGTAACAACTAACACCACAGAAATAAAAAGAATTATAAGAGAATACTATAAAAAATTATATGGCAACAAACTGGACAACCTAGAAGAAATCTATAAATTCCTAGAAACATACAATCTTTCAAAACTGAACAGGAGAAACAGAAAATCTGAACAGACCCACTACAAGTAACAAAACTGAATCAGTAATGAAAAATAGAAGTCCAAGACCAGATGGATCCACAGGTGAATTCTACCAAACATTTTAAAAAATTAATACCTATTCTCATCAAACTATCCCAAAAAATACAAGAGTAAGGAAAGCTTCTAAATACATCCCTGATGCCCAAACCAAAAAAAGACAACACCCACACACAAAAAAACTACAAGCCAATATCCCTGATGAACACTGATGCAAACACCTTCTACAAAATATTACCAAACCACAACCACATACCACAATACATTAAAAAGATCATTCACCACAATCAAGTGAGATTTACTCCAAGGATGTAAGAATGGTTCAGTATTCACAAATCGATGTGATACACCACATCAACAAAACAAAGGATAAAAATCATATGATCATCTCAGTAGTTGCAGAAAAACCGTTTGACAAAATTCAAATTCCACTGACAATACAAACTCTCAAAAAAGTGGGGTTAGAGGGCACATACCTCAACATAATAAAGACTATATATGAAAAACCTACAGCTAACATCATACTCAATGGTGAAAAACTGAAAGTTTTTCCTCTAAGATCAGGAACAAGACAAATATGTCCACTCTTGCTACTTTTATTCAACACAGTATCAGAAGTCCCAGCCACAGCAATCAGACAAGAAAAAGAAATAAGAGGCATCCACACTGGTAAAGAAGTTAAACTATCACTATTTGCAGATGACATGATACTATACATAGAAAATCTTAAAGACTCCACCAAAAAGCAACTAGAAGTAATAAATGAATTCAGTAAAGATGCAGGATACAAAATTAACACCCAGAAATCGGTAGCATTTCTATAACCTAATAACAAAGCAGCAGATGGAGAAATAAGAAAACACCACCATTTACTACTACACCAAAAAGAATTAAGGACCTAAGAATAAACTTAACGAAAAAAGTCAAAGATCTGTACTCTGAAATCATAAAATACTGATGAAAGAAACTGAAGATGACACAAACAAATGGAAGATATTCCAGGCTCACGGACTGGAAGAATTAGTATTGTTAAAATGTCTCTATTAACCAAAGCAATCTACAGATTCAATGCAATATCTATCAAAATACCAAAAGCACTTTTTAAAAAACTAGAACAAATGACAGTAAAATTTCTATGGAACCAAAAAAGACCTGGAATAACCAAAACAATCTTTTTTTTTTTTTTAAGATTTCATTTATTTTTTGACAGAGAGAGACACAGTGAGAGAGGGAACACAAGCAGGGGGAGTGAGAGAGGGAGAAGCAGGCTTCCCGTGAAGCAAGGAGCCCGATGTGGGACTCCATCCCAGGACCCTGGGATCATGACCTGAGCTGAAGGCAGACGCTTAACAACTGAGCCATCCAGGCACCCTAACCAAAACAATCTTGACAAAGAAAAACAAAGCTGGAGGTATCACAATTTCACATTTCAACATATACTACAAAGCTGTAGTAATCAAAACAGTATGGTACTGGCACAAAAAGAGACACAAAGATAAATGGCACAGAACAGAGAGCCCAGAAATAAACCCACACTTATACAGTAATTAATCAATGACAAAGGAAGCAAGAATATATAAGGGGAGACAGTCTCTTCAATAAATGGTGCTGGCTGGGAAAATTGGACAGCTACATGCAAAAGAATGAAAACTGACCACCTTGTAACACAAAAATAAACTCAAACTGGATTAAAACCTAAATATGAGACCTGAAACCATAAAAATCCTAGAATAGAACACAAGTAGTAATTTCTCTGACATCGGCCAAAGCAACATTTTTCTAGATATGTTTCATAAGGCAAGGGAAACAAAAACAAAAACAAGCTACTGGGACACCAAAAAAAAAAAAAACAAAAAAAAAAAACGTTCACACAGTGAAGGAAACCATCAAGAAACAAAAACAACCTACTGCTGAGAGGGAAAAATATTTGCAAATGATGTATCTAATAAAGAGTTAATATCTAAAATATATTAAAAAAACTTCTAGGGGCACCTGGGTGGCTCAGTCATTAAGCGTCTACCTTCAGCTCAAGTCATGATCCCAGGGTCCTGGGATCGAGCCCCCATCAGGCTCCCTGCTCGGCGGGAAGCCTGCTTCTCCCTCTCCCACTCCCCCTGCTTGTGTTCCCTCTCTCGCTGTGTATCTCTCTGTCAAATAAATAAACAAAAAATCTTTAAAAAAACAAACTTCTACAACACCAAAAAAATAATCCAATTAAAGTGGGCAGAGGACCTGAATACATACAGATGGCCAACAGATACATGAAAAGATGATCTATATCACTCATTATCAGAGAAATGCAAATCAAAACCACAATGAGATATTATTACCTTACACCTGCTAGAATGGCCATAATCAAAAACACAAGAAATAGTAAGTGTTGGCGAGGATGTGGAGAAAAAGGAACCCTTGTACACTCTTGGTGGAAATTTAAATTGGTACAGCCAATATGGAAAATAGTATGGAGGTTCCTCAAAAAATTAAAAATAGAAATACCATATGATCCAATAATTTCGATACTGGGTATTTACCCAAAGAAAACGAAAACACTAATTCAAAGAGATATATGCACTCCTATGTTTACTGCAGCATTATTTACAATAGCCAAGATATGAAACAACCTAAGTGTTCATGAACAGATGAATGGATAAGGAAGATGCGGTGTGTATATACAAAGGGATATTACACAGCCATAAAAAAGAATGAGATCATGTCATCTGAGACAACATGGATGGACCTAGAGGATAGTATGCTAAGTGAAATAAGTCAGGCTGAGAAAGAAAAATACCATATGATTTCACTCGTAAGAATCTAGGGAAAAAAAAAAGAAATAAAAAGCAGAATCAAACCTATAAATAGAGAACAAACTGATAGTTGCCAGAGAGGTAAGGAGTGGGAGGTTGGGCCTAACGGGTGAAGGGGAGTGAGAGATACAGGCTTCCACTTATGGAATGAATAAACCATGGGAATAAAAGGCACAGCATAAGGAATATAGTTAATGATACTGTAACAGCATGTATCAGGATAGATGGTAGGTAACTTGTGGTAAACACAGCACAATATTATAAACGTGTGGAATCACTAAGTTGTACACCTGAAACTAATATAGCATATTGTCAATTATACTCAAAAAAAAAAAAAAGAAGTGGTTAAATCTGGGAGAAAATGTGTGCAAACACATATGTGATAAAGGACTTATACCCACTACACAAAAAACTTTCCAAAAAACAGTAAGAAAACACAGTAAAAAGTTGGACAATAAATTTTGACAAACATTTCACCAAAGAAGATATGTAAAAGGCAAATAAACACATGAAAATATGCTCACAGGATTAGTCATTATAGAATGCAAATTAAAACCTCAATGAGATACCACTATGTGTGTGTGTGTGTGTGTGTGTGTGTGTGTGCGTGCGTGTGTGTGTATGGATTAACAAGTGTGGTAAACCCAGACAGTGGAATTCTACCTAAGCAAAAGGAATGAATTACTGACACATACAACATGGATGAATCCTGAAATAATTATACCACGAGAAGTCAAACATAAAAGAGTACATAATAAATGATTCCATTTATATAAAAATTAGTTTGTAGAATACAAACTAATCTATAGTGACAAAGTAAGTGGTTTCTTGTAGATGACTGAGCCGGAAAGGGTTAAGAGGAATTACAAAGAGATATGAGGAAACTTTAGCAATAATGGATATATTCAGTATCTTGACTGTGGTGGTGGTTTAATTATTATGTATACATGTCAAATTTTATCAAATTGTACATTTTCAATATGTGCAGTTTAATATATCTCAATTATACCTCACAAAATCCCTTTTAAAAAATAAGTAATATGGGCACCTGGGTGGCTCAGTTGGATAAGCATCTGACTTCAGCTCAGGTCACGATCTCAGGGTCCTGGGATTGAGCCCCACCTTGGTTTCCCGCTTAGTGGGGAGTCTGCTTGCCCCTCTCCCTCTGCCCCTCCTCCTGTTCATACGTGCGCACTCTCTCTCTCTCTCTCAAATAAATAAAATCTTTAAAAAAAAAAATAAGTAACATTACCTTTTCCTTTCACCTCTAAAACAAAAATGGTGTATTCTCTATCCTTTCTACCTTTGGTAATATTACTTCTAAACGTTATAGAACTAAACCTTTTCCCCATATTCTTTACATTTTCAAACTGAACTCTTAGAATTCAATACTAGGCACAGATGTTAAAGTTACAAGGATATAAATATATTGATAAGAGTATTTTCCCCAAGAATGAAGGGGGGGAATCGGAGGGGGAGACCAACCATGAGAGACGATGGACTCTGAAAAACAAACTGAAGGTTCTAGAGGGGAGGGGGGTGGGAGGATGGGTTAGCCTGATGATGGGTATTAAAGAGGGCACGTTCTGCATGGAGCACTGGGTGTTATACACAAACAATGAATCATGGAACACTACATCAAAAACGAGTGATGTCATGTATAGTGATTAACATAACAATAAAAAATTTTTAAAAAAGAGTATTTTCCCCAAACACCTAATTCCACAACCCAATTACAGACAGGAGTCCTGCCCCTGCTATTTCCCTTTACAGGGGGATACATACAACCCCAATCATCTTCTTTATCACTATGACCCAAAAACACCTTTGAAAAATAATGCCACTGTCACACTTTTAAACTTTCACACTGCCTTTTTTGCTTTCCATCTTCCATTTTTCCTTGGTAACTAAAAATGATGTCTATACTTCTAGTTTCATTTTCTCACATCTACCAAATTTTTACTTTTTATTTTTCAAAGATAAACATGTCAGAGCATATCAGTTTATACCTTATAAACATACAAGAGTAAGAAAAGTATTTCTATGCACTTACCTCAAGTACTGGTCCAGCTCCAAGAATAATTTGTTCCACTCCACTGGCAAATCCCTTCTGACTGAGAGCAGTAAGGTGGTGAATAAGGAAGTTTGTGCTTTGAGTCTTCCCAGAACCACTCTCTCCTGAAATCACGATGCACTGATTCTTTTTGCGCTGAAGCATGGCATGATAAGCTACATCAGCCACAGCATAAATGTGGGGCTCCAGTTTTCCCAATTGGTGGTTATCATACATTTTGACATATTTGGGATTATAAATAGGAAGAAACTTGAATGGGTTAATAACTATTAGAATACTGCCAACATAGGTATAAATTTTTTCATGCTTAAAGCGATTTCGTAGGTTTTCTAAAAGAGTTTTCTCATTCAAATCAGGTAAGCTACATAAATCATCAAAGTCTTTCTGTTGAGGCTGTGGAAGAAAACCCCGTTCCATCATCCTGCGGCGTTCTTCTGTTACCCGTAGCCATGACTGCAGACTACCATAATGGATTGATCCATCAAGGTTTTTTTCTCTCAGAAGAAAGCGATAGTCCTCTCCACTCAGGCGATTTTCCAGAGCCATCCGGGGCCACAACATCATTCGCTGAACTGGACAGTCTGTTGGATTGAGTATCCATTCTTCTCCACCAAATTCCTTTACTTCTGCAAGAACATAACATTTTGTTTTGTCAAGATGAAGTCTGTTTATAAGAGAGTCAATCACCTCAGCAGCTGTGGAGTTTTTTCTGGCAGGAATTGGACAGTAGATAGTCCCTTCTGAAATTGTCCCAGGATATATATGTAATGTATGTTCATTATCCTCAAAGCGTCGTCTTCCTCCATCATTTATATTCATATTGGACCCTGTCCCATCAGCATGGATAGTATGTGTTCAAGACCGTGCAAACCATTTTTGTGGCAAAAGAACTGTAACGTAAAAAGTGTGAAACATTTAGAAATCATATTACACAATCTTTACTTTCTGATACTCAAGAAGGCTTAAATCATTTCATTACATCTTTTAGAACATAAAATCCTAACTCTTAGTCTAGAAACAGTCTTGAAAACAGTCTCAAGACCACATATTACATTTTATTGTCCAAATCTGGACACTTTCTAAAACAGCAAATTGCCAAAGATTTTTTCCATGTTTTATTATACTAATAATTTAAAATCCAGAGTACAAATAAAAATTATTTTGTCCTCCACTATATCAAATGTTTCTAAAGTACCTGAGATTGGAGTCAAGTTCTTTTTTTATATATGAAGAGCCTCAGCAAAGCTGAATTAAAATGGGCAGAATAATCATGCAAATCTAATCACTCTGTATCCAAAAGCTCTTATGAATAAAGCAAAAACAAAAAAGAATGCCATCAATGAAGCCAAATTTTTGTGAAATTAAAAGCAGTAAGAAGATGAAATTAACAACACAGGAAACAACAGGTGTTGGTGAGGATGCAGAAAAAGAAGAACCCTGTTACATTATTGGTGGGAATGAAAACTAGAGCAGCCACTCTGGAAAATAGGATGGAAGTTCCTCAAAAAGTTAAAAATAGAACTACCTTATGATCCAGCACTACTAGCTATTTACCCAAAGGATACAAAAATACTAATCAAAGGGATACATGCACACTAATTTTATAGCAGCATTATTAACAATAGCCAAATTATGGAAAGAGCCCAAATGTCCATCAACTGATGAATGGATAAAAAGAGGTGGTATGTATGTGTGTGTGTATAATGTGTGTATAATTATATATATATATATCAAATATTCCTACTATTACTCAGCCATAAAAAAGAATGAAATCTTGGGGCATCTTGGTGGCTCAGTCAGTTAAGTGTCCAACTCCTGATTTCGGCTCAGGTCATGATCTCAGGGTCCTGAGATCCAGCCCTGAGTCTGGCTCCCCACTCAGCAGGAAGTCTGCTTGAGATTCCCTCCATGTCCCTCTGCCCCTCCCCCCACTCATGCACACTTTCTAAAATAAATAAATAAATCTTTAAAAAAAAAAAAGAATGAAATCTTGCCATTTACAACAACATGGATCGAGCTAGAGAGTATTATGCTAAGTGAAATAAGTCAGAGAAAAACAAATACCACATGATTTCACTCATGTGGAATTTAAGAAACAAAACAAATGAACATGGAGGGGCGGAAAGAGAGGCAAACCAAGACTCTTAACTATAGAGAACAAACTTACGGTTACCAGAGGTGGGGGGGGGGGGTTACTTAGGTGATGGGAATTAGGAGGGCACTTGTGATGAAAACTGGGTGTTGTATGTAAGTGTTGAACCACTAAAATCTACACCTGAAATGAATGTTACACTGTATGTTAACTAACTGAAATTTAAATAAAAACTTGAGAAAAAAAAAACAGTAAGAAGATGAGATCAAATACACAGAGAACCTAAACTACATGAAATTATAACTAAGAGAATAATAAGAGAAAACTGCTATAGAATAGAAATATTTTCAAGGACTTTTGGGCTCTGACTCTCCACCTCCCCTAAGTGGTGAGTTAAGGCAGTCAACAATAAGATCCTGCCACTGGCTTGCTGAACAAAGCTGATAAAATTATACAGCAAAATTCTACTATAAATTTCATTCAACCTTCCCTTTTCCTTCAAAGCTACTTTTTTATCTAACTTTATTTCATTTCTTACAAATATTCTGCATATCCTTCCAATCTTCTCAAACCCCACATATATAACACCTCGAGAATGATTTCAACTTTGGAAACTCACTGAGAAAATAGTGTCTTTTCCAACTCAAAACATATTTCTATTTTCATCTCATCTCTGCTTTTCCATTCCAGTTTACACAGAAAATAATACTCCACATCCTTTCCAGGGCTAATAAAACCTATTTCTTATCAACTCCCTCAGTAACTTGCCCCATCAAAAAAACCACTCTCATGTGTCATCACTCTTTCCCTTTTTAGTTTATTTCAGCCTTTAACATATAAAGATGCCATGTTATTTTTATTTTTTTTATTTTTTTAAAGATTTTATTTATTTATTTGAGAGAGAGTGAGAGAGAGCATGAGCAGGGTGAAGAACAGAGGGAGAAGCAGGCTCCCTGCTGAGCAGGGAGCCCAATGTGGGACTCGATCCCAGGACTCCGGGATCATGACCCGAGCTGAAGGCAGAAACTTAACCAACTGAGTCACCCAGGTGCCCCGCCATGTTATTTTTTAAAAATACTTTCAGTTACTTCTTTCTCATACTACTGCATATTTGTCCAGGTCCTCAAATGAAGAAACTGTTTCTTAACCTTTTTCCTAGATGATTTTTCAAACACAGAGAATATTACGGAACATATAAAAAGCAGTCATATACATGAAAAAATGCTCAATATCACTTGACATCAGGGAAATACAAATCAAAACCACAATGAGATGCTGCTTCACACCAGTCAGAATGGCTAAAATTAACAACTCAGGAAACAACAGATGTGGGCGAGGATGCAGAGAAAGCAGAACCCTCTTACACTGTTGGTGGGAATGCAAACTGGTGTAGCCACTCTGGGAAACAGTATGCAGGTTCCTCAAGAAGTTAAAAATAGAGCTACCCTACAACCCAGCAATTGCAGTACTAGGTATTTATCCAAAGGATGCAAACAGTGATTTGAAGGCACACATGCACCCCAATGTTTATAGCAGCAATGTCCACAGAGCCAAAATATGGAAAGAGCCCAGATGTCCATCAACAGATGAATGGATAAAGAAGATGTGGTGTATGTGTATATATACACACAATGGAATGTGGTATACACACACGCGCGCACACACACATACACACACACACAATGGAATATTATGCAGACATCAAAAAGAATGAAATCACGGGCACCTGAATGTCTCAGTTGGGTTAAGTGTCTGCCTTCGGCTCAGGTCATGATCCCAGGGTCCTGCTCCGTGCGGAGTCTGCTTGTCCCTTTCCCTCTGCCCCTCCTCCTGCTCATGTTCTCTCTCTCTCTCAAATAAATAAAATCTTTTAAAAATATATTTTAAAAAAAGATTTTACTTACTTGACAGAGAGAGAAAGCACAGCAGGGGGAGCGGCAGGCAGAAGGAGAGGCAGGCTCACCACTGAGCAGGGAGCCCGATGCGGGACTCGAGATCCCAGGACCCTGAGATCATGACCTGAGCTGAAGGCAGCCACTTAACCAACTGAGCCACCCAGGCATCCCTCAGATAAATAAGATCTTAAAAAAAAAAAAAAAAAAAGAATGAAATCTTGCCTTTTGCAATGACATGGATGGAACTAGAGGGTATTATGCTAAGTGAAATAAGTCAGAGAAAAACAAATACCATATGATTTCACGCATAGCGGAATTTTAAGAAACAGAAGAGATGAACAAAGGAGAAGGGAAGGAAAAATAAGATGAAAATTGAGAGAGAGGCAAACCATAAGAAATGCTGAACTCTAGGAAACAAACAGGGTTGCTGGAGGGGAGGTGGGTGGAGGGGATGGGGGAACTGGGTGACAGGCATTAAGGAAAGCACTTGATGGAATGAGCACTGGGTGTTCTATGCAACTAATGAATCATGAAATTCTACCTCTGAAACTAATTTAAAAAAAAAAAGCAGGCCTATATCTACCACCCAATTCAACAAGTTTGAAAACTGCTATTACTCCAGATCAGTTTATAAACAGCACACTGGAGATATAGTTAAAGCTCCTTCCTTTGCTCTGCAGAGATAACCACTATCCTGAGCTTGATATTCCCATACACATTTCTATATTTTTATTACATATGTGGGTCTCCATAAATTACAGATAGTACTTTCACTTTTTTTAAAGATTTTATTTATTTATTTGACAGACAGAGAGAGAGCACAAGCAGGGGGAGCGGCAGAAGGAGAAGCAGGCTTCCCGCTGAGCAGGGAGCCCGATGCGGGACTCGATCCCAGGACCCTGGGACATGACCGGAGCCGAAGGCAGACGCTTAACGACTGAGCCACCCAGGCGTCCCACTGTTTCACTTTTTTAAGTTTTAAAAAATTGTCATATCATATTTAATAGTCCGCATCCCACATTATCTTTTGTTTATAAATGCTGATGCATGTAAAAGTTCATTAACTGCCAAATAATATGCCATTGTATGTAGGTTCATTAATTGTAACAAAGGTGCCACAGAGTGGGGGTGGTGGGATGCTGATAATGGAGGAGGCCATGCATATGTGGGGGCAGACATAGGGTCTGGATCTTCTGTTCAAATTTGCTGTGAACCTAACGTAAACCTGCTCTAAAAAATTAAGTATTTTTTTAAATACCACAGTTTATCAATCTACTGTCCTTCTAGCAAACACTTAGAATGTTTCCAGTATTACACTATTAAAACAATGCTGCAGTTCACATATATGTCTCTTCTTGTGCCTTTGCTGGGCTTTACACCTAGGAGTGGAATTGTATTAACAAAATACTCTCTGAAGTAGTTGTGCCAACTATGTCACAGCCTGTGTAGAAAGTGCTCATGTTTCTCTGCCTCCTTACCAATAAAAGTTAGTATCGGCAGACTTGAGTTTCTGCCAGCGTTAAGTGCCAAAAGGTATCTCATTACCTTAATTTGCATTTCCCTGATTACTAGTGTGACAAGTGCAACACTTATCCTATCATTTGTCTTATGGACTATGTTGCTTATTCGTTTCCGGTTTTTGAATTACCTTTTCTTTATTGGTTTGAATGAGTTTTTCATATATCCTGGATATTAATCAATTTTCAGTTAAATGTGTGACAAATATCTCCCACCAATCAGTGCCTTAGCTTTCTATTTTGTTTACCTTTTGTTGCAGAGAAGTTTTTATTTTTAATAATCAAATTTATCAGTCCTTTACCGGTTATTTCTTTCTTTCTTAGTAAATTACAGTAACAATAACTACAGTTAGCTCTGTATGTTTATTTGTACGAGTCATTTTTCTAAGCATTTCACGTTTTATTTCTTACAGTTCCTCTCTGAGGGCTGTTTTGTTGTTGTTTTGAGAGAGCACATGCGTGTGAGAAAGAGAGCGAGCGCAAGCGAGTGGGGGGGGGGCAGAGAGAGAGGGAGAGAGAAAGTCCCAAGCAGACTCCATGCCCAGCACAGAGCCCAACTTGGGGATCAATCCACTACCCTAAGATCATGACCTGAGCCAAAATCAAGAGTTGGACGCCTAACCAACTGAGCCACCCAGGCATTCCTCTGAGGGTTTATCATCATCATCATCATCATTTTACAAATGAGAAAACATAGAAAAATTACATAACTTGCCCAAAGTCATAACCAGAATGTGATAAAGCTGAGATCTGAAGCAGGCAGTCTGGCTCCAACGCCTACATAGCATTATCTCCTGGTATAATTTTTTTAAAATCCCTCTTCATCCTGAGGACATAAAGTTATCTTCCTGTATTTTCTTCTAAAAGGCCTAAATTGTTATTTTCTCATCTACACATTTAATCCATATAGAATTTATTTTCATAGGGCTTTTAATTGTTTTCATGCCAATTCAGATTAACAGTTTTAGTGGCATCACAATCAAGAGTCCAATCTTTCCCCTCTGATTTATAATGCCACCTTTGTCATGTAGCAGATTCCATATAAATATCAATGTGTTCTGGGTTCTGTATTCTCTTCCACTAGTCTATTTGCCCATCCCTGAACCTATCTTAATTACTATAGCTCCGTAGTAAGTTTTGATATCTGGAGGGCATATCACTTCAATTTGTTCTTCTTTAATGTTACTTTGACTTTTTACCATAAGAATTTTAAGATCAGGATGTCCACCATGAAAAAACCTTCTGACATTTTGATCAACACTACACACTGATTTCATAGACTGATACTGGAAAAGAGACATCCGATTTATCAACTTCCTATTTATCAACATCATGCTGTTGTTTTAAATTACACTAGCTTTCACTTATAAAGTTTCTGTCATTTTCATATCCACCTGATCTTTTTCTACCTTAAATGCCATAACTGTTTTAATTTAAGGGATATTACTCATCTCCTTGAAAATACTAAATATAAAATTTGGTATTTTCAGACTAGTATTTTAATGTCAGCCAGAATAAACGGCTCTTAGGATTTTATTTCATATTTTCAGCATTAGATGGCCTAATCTGTGAAAATTTAGATTTACAGATATACTTTCTGATGGAAATTTTGCTTTTCATACATTTACTGAGAACCTACTATTTTCTTTTTTTTTTTAAGAGTTTTATTTATTTATTTGACAGAGAGAGAGAGAACACAAGTAGTCAGAACAGGAGGCAGAGGGAGAGGGAGAAGCAGGCTTCCCGCTGAGCAGGGAGCCCGACGCAGGGCTCGATCCCAGGACCCCAGGATCATGATCTGAGCCGAAGGCAGACGCTTAATGACTGAGCCACCCAGGCGCCCCTATTTACTTTTTTAACATAACCACAATACCATTAATCACACCTTCAAAAATTAATAATATTTAGTATTACTGGTCAGGATTCAATTTTACCAATTATCTCATAAATATTTTTCTTACAGTTGGTCTGCTCGAATGAGATCTGTCCTGCACTAACATTAAGGATATGCTCTGAGATGGCAGGTTCCTAGTTGAAAAGTTGTTTGTGTTCCCCTGGATCCCTAGGTATAAGAAGGCTTCATATAAACTGTGGTTTCTGGCAGCAGTCAGCAGCAAAGCTACTCCTTACAGCCAAGCAGGATAGGCCCTGCATTACTCCAGTAGATGCACTGCATAACTATGGTCTGATTCCTAAGGTGTACAAAAGGGCAGGCCCTAGAACTAAACTCAGAAGTATCTTTTTTAACAGAAGAGCCCTTATCCGTCCTGGCCCACAATTTCCAACAATAAGCCCAATTCCAACACCACCTCCCTGTTATGTCAAAGAAACCCAAACCTCAGCTGCTTTACCTTCAGGGTCCCAGCCACAGCCCTACTCACTACTTCGTGTTCTACTGCTTTTCTGAAACATTGAAATGCTTATCGTTTTGGCGCCCCATTTATGTCAATTTGGTTTTCTCTTTTTACTTTATCAAGCATTGCTTTGTGTTTGGGAAAGAGGGGTTGCCTCACGATATCACTCATAAATAATCTTAATGGCAAGCCATTAGTGTTTATCAAAATCATCTGGGCAATGTTTTAAAAGTATACATTTCTAAGCCCAATAATGGCTCTGAGGTTGGGAAATCTATGCAGTTCTGTTGTTGCTTGTCCAAAAAATAGTATTTGAGAATCAATGGTTTATATTTCCACTCTTCTACTACTCCTCCCACACAGCATAGCTCTGCCAATATTATTTGAAAATGTCACCAATTATCATAAAGTTGCCAAATCCAAAGGCCTCTTCTGAATCCTCATCTTAACATGCCACACTATAGCATTTAACCTAGAAAGCCATCTTCTCATTCTTGAAACTGCCCTCACATGACAATTATTTTTCTTGTAATCTTCCTGATAGGCTCACTCCTTTTCTGACTCATTCTTACAGCTCCTTTTCCATGACCTCACTTTCAAAAAAAAAAAAAAAAAAATTTCTCCCAGTTTCTGGTCTCAACCCAGTGCTCTTCCACCTGGATGACTTTACCTAATCCTCTATCTGTAATTTATATCAATACCTGTTATCTATGGAAGTTTCTGCACTACAATGACAGACCATATGGTTCACAAAGCCAAAAATGTTTACTAGGTTGCCCTTAAAAGAAAAAGGTTGCTGACCCCTATTCTAGCGTAACCACTGAAAAAAAAAAAAAACAAAACAAAACAAAACAAAAAAAGTATAACTTCTCAATTAACAGTGTGAAAAAGAAGGAATGATTAAAAAATAATCAATTCAAAAGAAGGCAAGAAAGGAGGGGGGTCCTAGAGAGAGTTAGAACAGATGGAACAAATGGAAAGCATACATCAGTAACTATACTAAATGTAAATGCTCCAGTTAAAAGACAAAGATTGCCAACAGATTTTTAAAATCCAACTACATGCTGTATTCAATAGACACACATCTATAATATGAGGATACAAGATTTGAGAGTTTAAAAAAAAAACTTATGTATACCATGTAAATTCTAGACAAAAAAAAGTTGGTATAATCAAAATCGCATCAAGCAAAATTAAAAAAAGAAGTTTAGGGGTGCCTGGGTGGCTCAGTCGTTAAGCATCTGCCTTTGGCTCAGGTCATGATCCCAGGGGCCTGGGATCGAGCCCCGCGTCGGGCTCCCTGCTCAGCGGGAAGCCTGCTTCTCCCTCTCCCCCTGCTTGTGTTCCCTCTCTCGCTGTCTCTCTCTCTGTTAAAAAATAAATTTAAAAATCTTCAGAAAAAAAATTTTTTTTAATTTAAAAAATAAAAAAATAAAAGAAGTTTAATTAAATATATCTGAGGTCCCTTTTAACCCTTTTAACACTAATTCTAGGTTTAAGCCTGAGACAAAAGTCTCTGGATATTATTGGTGACCCTGAAAAGTAGGAAGTAAGAGGTTAAGGAAGGAGTGGCAGAAGATAGACTGGCAAGTAACTAAACTAGTGGAGAATGGTCAAATCTGCTACAAAGGAAAAAAAAAAGAAGTATGAGTGAGAGGCACCTGGTGGCTCAGTTGGTTAAGCATCTGACTCTTGATTTTGGCTCAGGTCATGATCTGAGGGTCATGAGATAGAGGCCGACATCAGGCTAACAACTAAGCTCAGCACAGAGTCTGTGTGTCCCTCTCTGGAGCTCTGTTCTTTTCCCTACTTGCTCTCCCTCCTCCCTATCTCTCTCTCTCTCTCTCAAATAAATAAGTAAAATCTTTAAAGAAAAAAAAAGTATGAGTGAATCATTTCTAAGTTAGAGGGCTTGGGAGCACATCTTTATGGCTATCAACAGAATCAAGTAGAGAAGCAGAAACTGAAAACTTAAGAAAATGCTAAGTCTATCTGATAAGCCAAGGTTCTTTGGTAAGCAAGACTAAATGAGATTTAGGTCCAAGGTGGACAGGTGCCTCTCTCAGAAACTATAAAACACACTATTTCTTTCTCTTCAAGAATTTTAAAAAAAAAGTTGAGAAGCGGCTTTTCCGGTAAGATGTGACATAAGTGCACGTTAGCTCATCTTCATCATTAGATATTATATAGAAGCCCAGTTTTACCTATAGTAGGTCAATGCCAAGTAAAAGTCAAATTGGGTGCTGAGAGAAAATCCATTTTCTGGTATTTCAACTAAGAAAAGGTGATAGAAGAAATTATAACACACTATAACACAGGTACACGGACAGCTAACCAGTTTAGCCTAGCCCTTTTTCTAGTGAAAGTACAATACTGTGTTTGCCTTTGAAGAACTACCTCCCCTTGTCATTTGACACAGTTTGAATGGACTGACCTCATCCCCCAGTTAGGGGGGAAGGGTAGTATTAGTCGTGACCCAGGCCCAGCCCATCAGTTTATTCATTCCCCCTGGCAACAGTGGTTGCTCACTGAAATTCCATACTGAAACTCTGCTGCAACTCTTAGGAAAGAAGCCTTTTCTTTTCTACTGGGCTGGTTTATCTGGAAAGATGTAAATCTAGAAATGTTCACGGCCATCTTTCCTGAATGCACAGAAGCCTCTATGCAGTAAAAGAAAATTAACAAATACATATAGCAAAGCCTTATCAACATTGTTTGGGCCCCTGAATCTAGCTGTGCCTCAAACTCCACCACTGAACTTTCTCATTAAGTGTGACAAGCAATTATTTTTATCCTGAGCCACTATGAGTTGGGTTTCTGTTCTCTGCAATCAAAGGAACCCACTACAATAGATAGCATTTCAGTGCAATACCCTTTGACAATATAGTTATCCCTTGTTATTCAAATTCCTGATATCTAAAAATTTCATAGTCTAAACTCAGAAATCAAATATATTTAAGTAAACTTTTAGATACTTTTTCACAACCATGCTATTTGCTTCCCAAATTTGGGGAACCAAACAGATTCAAACAGAGCAGTACCCCCTGACATCCAAATTCACTATCCAAACTGAAGATTGGATAAGACAGATTTGGATGGTGAAGGATACTTGTAATGCCAGGCATGCAGAACTATGGCAAGGGATGTACAATATATTGTCAAATGAAAAAACTTAAAATATAAATTATATATAAAGGCATACATATATAAAAAAGGACAAAAATATTAGACTTCTGAGTAATCTTCAAAATTTCTATTTATAGTTTTCATCAAAAATAAGTTTGATGTGCATTACCTCATTTGAGTTGAACAGGAAATCTGAGACAGGGAACAAACTAATACCTTTCAAATTAGCAAATTAAGGCTTAAAAAGCAAAAAAAAAGTCTATGAAAATTTACCTTATGATAAAGATGGCATCCAGCAGATAAAAAGATTATGGATAAATGACTGATTGGGAGAATAAAATAATTTAAACAATCCAAATAAAGAATTAAGCACATTACTGGCACTTATATAGCAATGACACATTGCTGTATCTGTTATAAAGAAAATTATTTAATACTTTTTTTCGCCCTATCCCAAAGTAGTTATTTCAAAAGTATATGCTAACAGAGGGAAACAATGCGGTGAGACAGTGGCCGTGGTCGGTAGGGTGTGGTTCAGAATAGGCCAGCTTATGCTACTGAGTTAGAAGACACTAATTACAGAGGAAAACTGTGGTGAAGAAAGAAAACAGAGTTAGGGAATACTGAGTTTCCTTTAAATTAGAAGTTCAGTTAAAAAGATAAAAAGAAATAACTAAAGATTTTTAATGCCATATTTTGCATCTGTGTGCTAATAAAATTTAATTTTCAAATAATGTTTATGGTTGCTTTTACTTCTTCACCAAGTTCTCAAGGTTATTTCCAAAAAACAAAAAAAGTGGTGACAATCTATTTCTCTTTACACTCACTTTATCATAGGGATCTACTGATGAATGTTAGTAAGATCATATTATTACCATTCAGTAACAAGAGAGTAGAAGAATAAAAGGCATATTCATGTCTAAAAAATAAAAATCTAGTTTCACTATAGAGAAAATAACTCAAAGCAAAAATCTCACCAGTACATATGAAAGGAAAACATTCTGCTATCAAGGCAGGGTCCATTTGAGAAAACAATACAGTAAATTTCATGAGAGCTATTAAACAGAACGTTCTGAACTTATTTTACAAAAAAATAACTGAGAAAGTGGTGTTCAAGAGCTAATATATTTCTTCATTTTTTAGTACTTACAATTAAATTTACAAATAAATATGTAACATTTAGATATGTAAATATTTTTATTTTTAAACTTTTGCAAACTATGTATTTTATAATAACATTTTTTTTTCAAAAGTCTCCAAATATTCTTTTACAAACCCATTTCCTCCTCTTCCTGGGCATACTGCTAGGCTATATTTCCCAACCTTCCTTGCAGTTAATTATTTGGTACCATGCAACTGAATCCTTGGCCAATGGTATATGGGCAGGGGTGATGTACATCCCTTCAGGGGAACCAATAAGAGCCTCTTAAAAGGAGGGGGAAGTTGCCTTTCCTTGTCTGCTGGAAAATGGAGAGGATCCAGGGAAAAGCTCTAAGGTCCCTCTGGGATACAGAGCCACTAGATGGAAGAACCCTGAGTCCCAAGCGACCACATTGAGAAAAGCACCCACCATCACCCCATCCCCATCCACCTACATTGGACTTTGATGTAAATAAGAAACAAAATTTTATTGTGTAGAGTCACTGATATTTGGGGGTCATTTAGTAATAGCTGTTAGTCTACCTTAATATATTATTTAAAAATTTTTCCAACCTCCACCATAAGGAAATTCCTCAATATCCAATCCAACAAAAAGTACTATTGGGTCTGTCTTTAAAATATATCCTGAATCAGACTGCCTGCGTGGCTCAGATGGTTAAGCGTCTGCCTTCGGCTCAGGTCATGATCCCAGGGTCCTGGGATTGAGCCCCACGTCAGGCTCTCTGCTCAGTGGGGAGCCTGCTTCTCCCCCTCCCTCTGCCTGACTCTCTCTAATACATAAATAAAATCTTAAAAAATAAATAAAAATAAAATATACCTTGAATCTAACCATTTTTTGCCATTCCCATCTCTACCACCTAGTTCAAGCCCAATATCATTCTCTCATCTAAATTAGTGAAAGAGTACAATATGCCTGTATCTACCATTGCTTTACTACAGTCTATTTTACACCCAACAGGGGGAGTCAACCCTTAAGATAGATCATGTCACTCTCTTAACAAAACCTTTTATGGCTCTCCATAACACAATTAAATAAAATTGCAACCTCTTACTGTGGTCTAACTTCATCTTTCCCTCACTCCACTCCACTGCAGCCTCACTGGTCTTTTTCTGAATTTAAGCTTATTCCTGCTTTAGGACCTTTACACTTCCTGCGCCTTCTACCTGGACCTTCTTTCCATTCACTGAGGTCTCTGCTCAAATGCCAACTCCTCAGGATTTTCTTTACTACCCTATCTATAACCCTCTTTCCCTGCTCTATTCTCCTTATCCTGATTTATTTTTAATCAGAGAACCTGATACACTACATAGAATTATATTACTATTCATTTGGGTTTTTTGTCTATTGGAAGACTTCCCCACTAAAAGGTAAAAGATTTGTTTTTTCCATCATAGGTATCCACAGCTCAAAAATATATTTGAAGAAATAACAAATTCACATATGCATTAATTCATGTATTTTAGAAATCATTTTTATTGCTTAAGGTAGTCATTTTATTAATAGCTTTTTTCTCCTTTTTTCTACTTTCTCATCTGTTTTCATCTGTACACATCACTTTATTTGACTTCCTGTAAGAGCTGTTTTTAACAATAATTTGACAATGTCTGGCTTTAAAAATGAGCAAGTAGGGACACCTGGCTGGCTCAGTTGATAGAGCATGTGATTCTTGACCTTGGGGTGTAAGTTCAAGCCCCATGTTGGGTGTAGAGATTACTTAAAAACAAATATTTTAAAGAATAAATTAATTAAAATGAGCAAGTAATCAAATTTCTTTTCTAAGCAGTTAATCGATTTTGCTGATATAGTAAGTGTGCCTAGCAATATATATGGAAGATGGCTCTTAAGAGGATCTCCAAATGGCCAATAAGGATATGAAAAATAACTCAACATCTGTGGTGGATTAGACTATTGTTCAAAACTATTCACTACCTATCCTCAAGTCCAGTGGGGTATACCTCCTCATGCCTTGAACTGGGCTAAGTGCATGACTTAATTTGGAGAGTGGGAGGTCAACAGACATGATGTAAACAAGGTCTCAAACTATGCTTGCCCAGTTAGCTAGGCTTTCTTGCATTTGTGCCAACACTATGAGAACATGCATTATCTAGCCTACTAGTCCCAGTAGGAAGATGAGATACGCAAAGCAGAGCTTTGCCAGCAGACCCACAAAATCATGACCAACAAATAAATACTTATTGTTGTACACCACTGGCAATTTTCAAGTTGTTTAGCAGTATTATCTGACAAATACAATTTCATTATTCATCGGAGAAATGTGAATCAAAATCACAATGGGAAACTACCAAACCTCCACCAAAATTCCCTATGTCCACTAATAGATATGTACAAGAATGTTCATTGCCACTTCATTCACAAAATAGCCAAAAAACAAAAACAATTAAAATTGCATCAACAATAAAATTAATAAATGGAATACAATACAGCATTAAAAAAGAACAAATTGCTGATGCACACAACATAAATCTCACAGACATAATGCTGAGTGAAAAAAGCCAAATACAGAGAGATATAAACTAAGCTATCCAATTTCCATGAAGTTTACAAACAAAATAAATCTGTTTATAAACTTCAGAAGCATGGTTCCCTTTAGGAGAGGGAGGCAGGGCACAAAAGGAAGCCTTATGGAATTTTACAAACAGTCTTTATCTTGATCTGAGTGGTGGGTAAGCAGATATATACATAATTTTTAAACTGTAAAAATTGAAGACTTGTGCACTTCACTGTATCCTCAATAAAAAAAAGAAAGGAAAAACTTTTGCATAACCAATAAGATTGGTTATTTGAAGCTAAAGTGGTATTCCAAGTAATAAATACTGATTATCAGTCCAGTATTGCAATTATTACTGTATAACTTAAAAATGTCTCAAAACAGGGCGCCTGGGTGGCTCAGTTGTTAAGCGTCTGCCTTCGGCTCAGGTCATGATCCCAGGGGCCTGGGATCCAGCCCCACATCAGGCTCCCTGCTCGGCGGGAAGCCTGCTTCTCCTTCTCCCACTCCCCCTGCTTGTGCTCCCTCTCTTGCTGTGTCTGTCAAATAAATAAAAATCTTAAAAAAAAAAAAAAAAGCCTCAAAATTACACTTTACTATTATCATTAAATACCTGGGTAAAGTATAAAAATTAGTATCTAGTTTAAATATTAATCCAAAGATTTATTTTTTAATTACATTATTTTAACATACAAAATACACTGACCTTTTGCCATTCTACTGGGACACCATGTGGAGACCAAAACATGAATCTTAATTTAAAATCTCTCCCTCGTGCTGTGAATTGTGTAAGACTGTTGAATCACAGACCTGTACCTCTGAAACAAATAATACATTATATGTTAAAAAAAAAAAGAAGAAGAAGAAGAAGAAGATAGCAGGAGGGGAAGAATGAAGGTGGGGAAATCGGAAGGGGAGACGAACCATGAGAGACTATGGACTCTGAAAAACAAACTGAGGGTTCTATAGGGGAGGGGGGTGGGGGGATGGGTTAGCCTGGTGATGGGTATTAAAGAAGGCACGTTCTGCATGGAGCACTAGGTATTATACGCAAACAATGAATCATGGAACACTACATCAAAAACTAATGATGATGATTAACAAAACAATAAAAGAAATTAAAAATAAAAATAAAATCTCTTCCTCTACAAGACAGATCTCTAGATAGATTTGCAAATAAGACTTTCTTAATACACCAACATAATATGGATGGTGTAATTATGATGTTTCTGAGCTTTTATCCACTTGATAAAATTCCAGAAGCTTCGAAATGTTTATTCATTCTAATAAAAATCTTCTAAGGCTACAAAAAAAATTTTTATATTGTTTTACTCAGTAAATTTTCTACTCTGTAGAAAACCTCACAAGTTTATTTGTAATTACGATACAATGCAAAGTTTGACAGAATACAAATCCTACAATTCCTTAGAATTCTTAATGAAAATACAAAAATTTTATTTGTAATTAGAAAAAAAGTTCTACATGATTTTTTCTAGGTCATTTATTCTAAGATTTCATTTTACTAGCTCAATGATATTTCTCTACAAGACTATCACATTACTCTTCTACAGTCCTTTATAGGAAGAAAACTGTACCTCAAACAGCTTTCTCCCTAGGCTCCCAGTCTCTAAATAATTAATGTATTAAGTGAACATGCATTTAATGGCTCCTATAAGCTCCAGAATGTGCTACATCTCGGCAGCATTTCACTTCTTTGAAAGTCTGTAACATTTTCATTCACAGCTTTAAGAAAAATAACTCCTCTTTATTGAGAACATATAGACACTGTGTTGTATGTGTGGTATGCATTACTTCATTTAATAAGAAATGTATTCTATTATTGTCTTTTACAGATGAAGAAACAAACTCCAGAAAGGTTATGTGATGTTCCCAAGATGATATAACTAGTATGTGAATGATACGGGGTTAGAAACCAGGTCCCAATTTCTTAACCAATATGCTACACTTGGCATAAATAAGAAACATGATGATGACAATAACAATAGCAACACACTTATGTGTTTAAATCATTTAATCCTCATAACAGTCCTAATCAAATGTGTATTATTATCATCCTCATTTTACAAATCAAGAAACTGAAGCACATGGAGATTGCCACTTTCATCAGGTTATAGGACAATTAAATGGCAGAGCCAAGATTTGGACCTCAGTGGTCTACCCTAGGATTTGAGTTCCTAAACATTATGCTACTTTGCCTTTCATAAACTGCTTCATGTTATAGTTGATAAGTACATGTCATAGTTCCTCTATGAAATCATAAGCTTTTATAGAGCAGAGATCAAATCTTCTGACCCCACTAGAGCTCAACATTAGGTTTTCTTTAGCATATGGACTGGTAAATAACAAAAAGACACTAGGAGGCACACTGGGGTCCGAAGGAAGACTTCTCTGCAATAGTGATGTCTGAGCTCAGCCTTGCCAATGACTTCTAAAACTGAGTATCAACTGCTTAGTCCGTATTTGCCCGTCTCCCCTACTTGTCTATATGCTTATTGAAGAACAGTGTTTTTGTTTTTGTTTCAAGGTCGGGGAGGGGCAGAGGGAGAGAGAGAGAATTTCAAGCAGGCTTCCCACCCAGCACGGAGTCTGATGTGGGGCTCTATCTCACAACTCTAAGACATGACCTGACCCAAAATCCAGAGTCAGACACTTAACTGACTGAGCCACCCAGGCGCCCCTGAAGCAGAGTTATTTCTTTGTCTTTATATTTGCTAAACAATGTTTGGTACCTAGTAGAAACTCAAAAAATATTGAATAAATATGTGAAACTCTATTATGAAGGGCTTTACCTCACGATAGCCACTGTCAATAGAATCAATAATATAAAAGAGATCCATAAGCAATTATATAATTTGTGATAAACCACTTATCAGGCTTTTGAAGTAGAAAAGAGAGCAGGGAAGAATAGTGGTAAGGCAGTAGAAACATAGAAACGCCTGGGTGGCTCATTCGATTAAGTGTCTGCCTTCAGCTCAGGTCATGATCTCAGGATCCTGGGACTGAGTCCCACATCAGGCTCTTTGCTCAGCGGGGAGTCTGCTTCCTCCTCTGCCCCTCCCCCTACTCGTCCTCTCTCTCTCTGACAAATAAATAAAATCTTTAAAAAAAAAAAAGATAGTAGAAACATATATTATTTACACCCAGCAGTAAATATAAGAACAAAGCAGAGAGACTTTCTTAATTTACATATTCATAAATTTTTACTCCTTCAATTCTTTCAAGATAACCTTCTTCTGAGCACTTCTTCCTTTAACTTTCAGTAAGAATCAGAGACTTGGGGAGTTCATCTATGGGTTGATCCACTTACAAACTTCATAAATGTCCACATATTTTAAAGTCTTGTTGACAAGGCAGATATGCTCAGTGACTATAAAATATAAAATGTACATCAAAATGCTAAGGCTCAGCATCACTTTCCACATTCTTAAGCCTGAGCAACAAGAATTCAGCACTTATTTAAGAAGCATGGGCTAGGAGTATCTTTCAACTCTACCACTTTGTTTATGGAACACATTTCCATAAATATGACATCTTTCAGGTACTAAATGGCTTTTCAGATATGCACACTCTTAATCACTTTAATAGTTTTACAGGTACACTTTAAACTCAGATTTGAATCCTCCATATGAATGATTCTGAGGGACCTCCATAGTCATGTAGGCAGGAGATTCTTCTAATAGATCATCTCTTCTTGTCCACTTCTGACCCACAGAGATGTCCCACAGACTCTTTAGTTTTTATCCCTACTACATTTTTTATTTGCCCTGTTTTTCTACTCTTTAACAATAATGCTAATGTCCCCTTTTTAACTACTGCTCAATATCTCCATTCCAGATAATTTAACCAATGTTCCAAAACTCTTAGAATTATGCATTCTGAGGACAAAACAAAACACCAAGGAAACAAACGAACAAAGTAATTTTGGATAGCCATAGGTCTTTTTCTAGAAAGAGCCAGATAATAATTATTTTAGGCTTTGTGGGTCACATAAAGCCTCTTCACATATTCAGGGTTTCTGTTTGTTTTGTTTTACTCTTTTAAATGTTTAAAAATGTAAAAACCATTTTTAGCTCTCAGACAGAACAAAAACAGGCCACCTGCCGGATCTGGCCTGTGGACAGCAGTTTGTCTATCATTATACTAGAGGGCTTACATATGCTATTTTAGTTATCAGTAGTACACAGTAAAGCCTCAGGGAGGTGGTGCGAAACCTGTATGAAATGAAGGAGACAACTATGATAACATATGTGAGAAATACTCCAGGCTAAGAGGAATAGATAATGCAAAATGTTTAAATCAGAAACGAATTTGGCATGGCTGAGGAACAGAAAGGAGGTTAGAGTGGCTGAAACAAAGTGTTCTGAGAGGAAAATGGTGAGAGATGAGGTTAGAGGTAGAAAGGGGTTGGATGTTGGATGGTACCTGGGATTTTATTCTAAATGTAATAGAAAGTCTCCAGGTATTGTTTTATTTTGTTGTTTATATACAAGGAATAATATTACTGATTTGTTTTTAAAAGATTACTCCAGTTGCTTTAAAGAGAATGGATTAGAGGAGGGAGAGAAGAAGGAATAGAAGCAGGGAGACCGGTCAGAAGATTGTTACAGCAGTCCGGGCAAAAGATAATGGTTTTTGAATAGAGTACTAGCAGTGGGGAAAGAAAGAAGTGGACAGACTGGGTATGTATTTTGCACTCACTGATGGATTAGATGTGGGAACAAACACAACACTTAGGTTTATTTGAAAGCAAGTAGGTAAATAGTGGTTCTATTTATTAAATGAGAAAGCTGGAGAAAAACAGGTTTCTTCATGTTCATTTGTTGGTGTTGTTTTTGTTGTTGTTTAGGGGGGAATATGGCTTAGTAAGTCTTTGGCCATGTTAAGTCTAGAACATTTAAAGGATATGCAAGTGAAAATACCATGTAAGCAACTAGATATACAAGTCGGGAAAACAAATGAGGAAAGGGCTACAGATAAGGCACATCTGGTAACCATCAGCATATAGATGGCATTTTAGGCAATCAGACTAGATGAACTCACATACAAAGAGACTGTAGGTCGAGAAAAAGAACTTTGATCTAGCTGTATGGGTCACCATGTTTAGTGGTCCAGCAGATAAAGAATGGGAGTCAAAAGTAGAGCAGTTAATAACTTAAAAACACACAGTAATAATAGCAATAGTACTAGTAATAATAGTATTAATGGTAGGGGCGCCTGGGTGGCTCAGTTGGTTAAGCGACTGCCTTCCGCTCAGGTCATGATCCTGGAGTCCCAGGATCGAGTCCCACATCAAGTCTCACATCGGGCTCCCTGCTCGGCGGGGAGTCTGCTTCTCCCTCTGACCCTCTTCCCTCTCGTGCTATCTCTCATTCTCTCTCTCTCAAATAAATAAATTCTTTAAAAAAAATAGTATTAATGGTTAACCCTTAGAATACTTAGTATGTGCCAAACTATTCATTTGAGTCATTCAATCTTAGAACAATTTTGTGGAGCTAAGCAGCACTATTATCACTATTTTCAAATAGAGAAACTGAAGAACAGAGGATAAACACCCTGCTTTAGATAGCACATCTTAGCAGAGGAAAACCACCAGACAAGTGAAGGCTCCTGAAAGAAAAGTATTTCAAGAGGCAGCAAATGAAGTCAGACAAGGATAGAGAAATTTCCCACAGATCTGAAACCATGGAAATCATTTGTCACCATTTCTGTATTTGATTTTTCTTTATAGCTAGTTAAGTCTGGGCATTTACCCCAATCTCCTCACGAGGTCAGTATGAGAGATAAATAAGTTATTATTGAGTATTCCATTACCTACCTATAAACAGACATCTCATCTTTCCTATTATAAATCATTCATGGTTAGTAATCTATTTTTATAGTATCATCCTCTAGTAATATGAGTATTTAAGACATTGTGGAGATAGAGCAAACCATCTGTTCCCAGAAGTTAAAGCTAAGCCACCACTAACCACCCAATAAGAGTGACCTTCCACTGAATTTGCATTTACCTCTAAAGAGGTAAATACAAATATATCAAGATCAACAACTTGCAACATTTGCCTCAGATACTTAAAAATTATTGCAAGTGGTTCTTGTAACTAGGATGAATCAGAAAGTGTACCTACCTCAACCAACCACCACTATAATAAGGGTCCATGGAACATGAAAAAATCATAGCCAAGTAATGCATTTAGCTACAACCATTAGATTTAATTGTACCCCCACTCTAGTAAATTTATTCCATAGAGCCAACATATCACTTTTTTTCATACCTCAAGGGAATCTAAATTAAAACATCAATGACAGTCTCATAATAATATAAAAAAGAAATTTAGATTAGGAAGAGCCACAGAAACCATGTGTTTGATTGAGACAAACAAATATATAAACTAGAGCTGGGATTAGCTGTTTTATCAACAGTTCACCAAGGCACTGATTTTATAGCAAAAGCTCCCTAGGGAACTTTACAAAAAAAAAAAGAAAAAACCAGCACTGATATACAATATTCTTCCTCAATTTGGAGAACTTTTATAGATGGAATTGAGTGCCTACTAACAGAAAGCAACCAATAGGAAATGCCAACAATGACAAGTAATATGTAAATTTGGTACCACAGTCTGCTGAAATTAAAAGGCTCTCCAAAAAGTTATGAAAAACGATAGCCAAAAGCAAAGTAGCTGTGTGACCCAGAACAAGTTATTTAACTTGCATTACTATTCATTGGCATTTAATTATGGTCTGTGCAGGGGTCTGCAAATTTTATCTGTAAAAGGCCAGACAATAAATGTGTTAAACTTTGCAGGTTGTATGGTTTCTTTGCCAACTACTCAACTCTGCCCTTATAGCACAAGAACAACACTAAACAAAAACTTACCTTTACATCACCTGGCCTTTACTCATAAAAGCTGAAATCCAAAATTAACTAATGAAAATTTAGATATGACCTGACATTCCTGTGCTATAATAAAAAATTGAGCATGCTCCATATAGTTTATATCATCTTCACTAGAAATGAGAAGGAAAGCAAAGCATAAGGCACATAGACATACCAACAAACTTGTTAATGCTATTAAGTAATTAATAGAACACTACCTTTTCAATCTGTACCAATGAAGAAAACAAATATAATTTTTAACTAATTTTTTAACTCAAATTTCAAAACGTCTTTTTTTTTAAGGTTTTTTATTTTTCATTAGACAGAGAGTACAAGCAGGGGGAGCAGCAGGCAGAGGGAGAGGGAGAAGCAAGCTCCCCGCTCAGCAGGGAGCCCGATGTGGGGCCCGATCCCAGGACCCCGGGATCATGACCTGAGCCGAAGGCAGACGCTTAACCATCTGAGCTACCCAGGCACCCCCAAAACATCTCCTAAACCTTTAAGAATAAACAGCTTTGGCATGAATTAGCAGTGGACATAGATCTTTATAAATATTTCTACACCTATAAGAAATTTTAAATCACTCAACTGTGATTGGGAAAGGAACAAGCACTATTTGCTGATTTCTGTTTATCAATAACTCTATCCCTACAATGATTACGGTATTTCCACTGCACCCTCCTCTTTCTCTACTTAGCTGACTCCTAGATACCCCCTCCAAAAAACCTAGTATAGGGTCTGACATCCTGACAGATACTATAATAGTGAAGTTATAATACAACATTCAACAGCATTCATTATTTCCGAATATGCCAAGAACTGATCTGAGATATGCTACCACGACATGAATAAACAATGTACCAGACCATCAAAACTATCCTATGCTTGTCTTTTCTCTTATACTCTTCTACTATGGCTTTCTCTAGACAAGATTTAGCTTCTATTCTTTTCTCTGTTTGGATTTACACTACTATTATGGACTGAACTGTATTCCCCCAAAATTCATATGTTGAAGCCATAACCCCCAATGTGGCTATATTTGGAGATAGGATGTTTAAAGAGGTAATTACAGTTAAATGAGATCATCAGGCCCTAATCCAGTCAGACTGGTGTCCTTATTTAAAAAGAGAGAGAGAGGGAGAGAGAGAGAGACCAGAGATGCACATGCACAGAGAAAAGGCCATGTGAGGAAAAGGTGGCCATCTGCAAGCCTAGGAGAGACCTCAGGAGAAACCAAACCTGCCAACACCCTGACCTTGGACTTTCAGCCTCCAAAGCTATGAGAAAATAAATTTCTGTTATTTAAGCCACTCAAGTCTATGGTATTTTGTTATGACAGCCCTATCAAACTAACACAACTATGTAACAGTCTTTGGCACACAATTACTAATACACCTTGACACTATATTATAATGAACTCTATAGGATATGAACTCTAGTTTTCTGCCATTGCCTGAGAAATACAATGCCCTCCCCCTCTGTGCCTCGTATACGTATGGCTTTCTTTTCCCATCAGAGCTTGAAATATTATACTCAATTCCTTTCTCTTCTACCCCCTCAACCGTGATCATTTCTGATTTCTACTCTTAGTTATTTACAATAGACATCTGCTTTCCAACATACTATCAAATATGTAATCTGACATATTTGCCACTTGCCACTCTGACACCTTCCCCTCCCCACCCCCAATCAGCCCTTTACCATCTGCTTCACATATACTTCTCAGCCTTGGCATTCAGAAGCATCTCCAACCAATGAGAGCACTTCTGGTCCATGAACAAAACAATAACACACTGCTTTCTATTATTTATTTTATTGCTCACACCAATAGGCTATCTTTTGCAGCTGTTCCCTGAGTTGGGAAAATTCAATGTTTAACTCTGTAGCTTATTAAAGTGAAAAACTCTGCTCTTCAAATACTATCTAAAAAGATTCCAGCTTTGTGGATTTCCATCAATAAAACATGTGCTAAGAGTTGACTTAATGTAAGTAGAAACTTACATTAAGAGGTCTGTGCTCATTTATCCAGTTATCCAGTCTCCCTTCTCTGACCAACGGATGGGCATTTCTACAAAGCCAAAAACAGGGGTATGTTCAGAAAAGAGAGTATCCCTTACCAACTTACTGAAGAATAAAGGCTAAAGTTTTGTTCTTATTAGACTAGTACACTGAACAACTAAGTTAATGCTTCAAAATACACATCAAATATTGCCTTACTGTCTCAGTAAGAAGCAACACATTATGGAAAAATGTATCATTTTTATTCCTTCAAGATCTTGATTTTTATCAACACAATATTGCCAGACCACTTACAGAAAAGTTTAATATTAAAAGTTTTCTTGAGTTTTGATCCTTTTAAAAAGGTGTCTTCATTCACTATGTGCCAAAAACTATATTGTGCCAATGACTTTAAGTGGGATTCTAAACAATCTTATCTCTACTTTGTTACGCTGTGAGGTAACAATGCTAAATTAATAACTAAATATAATAAATAAAATAACTAAATTAATAAGTATTCATGATAAGAAGGTAACAGTTTATGTAAAATAAAAGTACAAGTTAACCATTATTTTACTGCTTATTCAATTAAGATATATAGCAAGTCACAAATTACTTATCAGTACATAGGTAAAATCTCAGCTACTCTGAATTTTTTTTAAATGTCATTTCTTTTTTTTTTTAAAGATTTTTATTTATTTATTCATGAGAGACAGAGAGAGAGAGAGAGGCAGAGGGAGAAGCAGGCTCCCAAGGAGCAGGGAGCCCAATGCAGGACTCGATCCCAGGACTCTGGGATCATGACCTGAGGTGAAGGCAGACGCCAACCATCTGAGCCACCCAGGCGCCCTCAGCTACTCTGAATTTTTGAGAAGTCATTCTAGAAATCCAACTTTTCCAAAGCACTGGAATTTCAGCTCTTTAAGGATGAGAAGTTGTTTTCAAATACTCTGGGTGAAATTATTTCCACAACATATTTTTTTTTTAAAGATTTTATTTATTTATTTGACATAGAGAGACACAGCGAGAGAGGGAACACAAGCAGGGGGAGTGGGAGAGGGAGAAGCAGGCTTCCCATCGAGCAGGGAGCCTGATGCGGGGCTCGATCCCAGGACCCTGGGATCATGACCTGAGCCGAAGGCAGACGCTTAACGACTGAGCCACCCAGGCGCCCCTCCACAACATATTTCTAACTTTATTTCCTTTTAAGCAGAATATACCGAATATAATTTAAGTATTTCTGAAAAATCTGGAAATCTTGTAGTGAATGTCAATTTTTACAGCATAGTGGTATTCATAGCCACTACTGATATACATAAGCATGGTTCTCTGTGCCTATCTCAGTATCACCAGATTGGCTTACTTTTAGTTTATAGAAAAGCTTTTCATGCTGTCAGCCTAACAACCTACAAATGCCCCTCTGTTCTCATTGCTGCTTCTAATCCATGTGACCTTAGAAACCAAATACTTATCTGAATTGTCTAAAATAAGACTAACCTCTAAAGGGAAGCCTAAGGGATTCTCATACAAGTACAGAAATGTTAACCATACATTTTCATAAAATCTCCCTTAACTATTTGGAGACTTTTTCCTTTTTTGCAACATAATTTTATGGAGAAAATATGGGCTTTATAGTCACACAGGGGTTCAGATCCTACTTTTAGCATTTATTAACTGTATAGTCCTGGGTAAATAATAAACCATCTTCCCTAAAAGTCTGCATACTTGTTAAAAGTAATCACCATCATCACCTCACAGTTGCTATGAAGTTAAATGTGATACTGAATATTAAAAAACAATGACTCTCACAAAGTCGGTGCACAATTAAAAGGTCTACTTTCATCTTTGATTCACTTAAGTTAACGTGGCAAATATGCTCAATTTTATCAACTTTTATACAGTCAACAAAATTTTCCATTTCTTTTTCAACATTTTTAAGTTCTCTAGTATCTATATATGGTGTTACAGTTTCTCCCACCAAATAGCTTTTGAGTATTTTATGCCTTTCTTGTCCTCTGTAACTGAGACTTCTCCTGCATGGCCCAGGCAGCTGAAATCCTTAGGACTTATACTGGGAACAATGGAGGGGAGGGGGTCTGTGTTGGGAACATGGGAAAGAATGTGCAATCGTTAAGTACTCACACTCTAGATCATGAATAAATTTTCTTTTTTTTTTTAAGATTTTATTTCTTTATTTGAGAGAGAGAGAATGAGAGATAGCACGAGAGAGAAGAGGGTCAGAGGGAGAAGCAGACTCCCCGCCGAGCAGGGAGCCCAATGCAGGACTCGATCCTGGGACTCCAGGATCATGACCTGAGCCAAAGGCAGTCATCCAACCAACTGAGCACCCAGGCGCCCCATGAATAAATTTTCTAAAGTCAAAGTCTCTGTCTGCCACTTACTAGTAATATAACTTTGGGGCAAGCTAGTCTCTCTGAGGCTTAATTGCTTCATATTTAAAAAATAGTATCAATATCAATCTCTAATAATATGGCCAATTATTTGAAACAAAACAGAGATTTTAAAAACTAAATAAAATAAAAATATATATATTCTTAAAAGTTATCAAAAAGCTGATAAGATACTAGGGAATCATAAAGCCAAAACATAAGAAAGGGCAGGAATTCACAGAGGAAAACAGAATGCTGAAGCAAAGTTAGCCCCTAACCAAAGCCAAACTTGGGCTTTGATTATCACAATCTCATAAAGATAGAAGCCAAGCCCAGGGCCCACCCTAGGTAGTAAGTCTGATAGGAGACCCTATACCATACAACTGGAACCCATAAAATCAACCAAAGAAAAGCTGTTCCATTCTAATCCATCCCCTAAGAACTGTAAGTAAAGTTGCTTTGGCAGTGAACTGTAAAGGAAAAGGGGAAAGGAGAGTTCCTGTCAAACTTTAACTTCTTCAGTAAAGGGACAGATGTAAGTACTTTACGCTCTGGAGGCCAGAGATCTCTGCCGCAACTACTCAACTCTTTTGTTGTAGCTTGGAAACAGCCACAGACAATAAAGAAACAAATGAGCATGCTGAGCTCCAATAAAACTTTATTTATGGACAGTGAAATTTGAGTTTCATATAATTTTCACGTCACAAAATATTTTTTCCAATCATTTAAAATCTAAAAACCATTCTTAGCTTGCAACCTTACAAAAACAGGTGGCACAGAGCAGTCTGCCTTAAGTTGTAATCACAAGACACACCACCACCTAAGCTACCACTATCCTACATACACAGATTTGTGACCCTAATTCACATCACCTAGATGACAACACAAAACAAAACAGGTCCGGCACCTGGGCGGCTCAGTCGGTTAAGCGTCTGCCTTTGGCTCAGGTCATGATTTCAGGGTCCTGGGATCGAGTCCCACCATCAGGCTCTCCACTCAGTGGGGAATCTGCTTCTCCCTCCCACTCTCCCTCTGTCTCAAATAAATAAATAAAATCTTTACAAAAAAAAAAAAAAAACAGGTTACAGGCATTTACTGTGCAAATGTCACAAATAATGTCCCAAGAAAAGGCATTATTTAGACCAAGCACAAAGAAAACAAAACACCATGTATGAGAGCAAGCAAACAAAGGTTAGAAACAGATCTACAAAAATGTCAGATATTGTAAATGATCACACACAAAACATAGAATAGCTGCTTACTAATGTTTAAAGCAATAAACAAGACTGAAAATATTTGAATGGAACAAGAACCATAAAAAATGCCTTGAAAGACTTGGGAAACAACTTCTAAAATTGTAAAACACACCAATTAAAACTAAAAAAAAAATGGAACAGTGAAGAAGAAATCACCCATAATGAAAGAAGAAAAATACAAGAAAACAAGATGAAGAAACATTTAAGAAAAAGAGAAAAATTAATAGATATGTAAATTGGAGATTCGGAAAATAAAGTACTGAAATCATAACATCATGCTCTTTGAAAAAAACAAAATCAGTAATGATGACTAGGAGTAACAAATGGTATCTGTAATGCCAACATACATCCCATCCCACATACCTTTTACAATGTTCACACTCTTCCCTACGTTCTCTCCCCCCACTGAACTTGGACGGACCTTTTTAACTGTCTCCACCAACAAAATACAGTAAAGTGAGGCTGTATGACTTCTGAGGTTAGCTCAAAAACAGTAACATGGCCTCTACCTAGCACTTTCTTCCTCAGGAATTCCAATGTTCATACCAGAACAACACTTTTAAAAGCTCCATGGAGCACGCCTGGGTGGCTCAGTCAGTTAAGCATCTGCCTTCAGCTCAGGTCATGATCCCGGGGTCCTGGGATCAAGTGCCACATCAGGCTCCCTGCTCAGCAGGGGGTCTGCTTCTCCCTCTCCCTCTGCTGTTCCTCCTGCTCATGCTCGCATGCATGCTTTCTCTCTCACTAAATAAAATCTTAAAAAAAAAAAAAACTCCATGGAAAAATCCACCTGGAAAGGAACTGAAGCAGAACTGCCAAGCTGAACTGCTCCTGAATTCCAGACCCACAAAAACTGTAAATGATAATAAGCCACTATATTTTGGGCTTAATTTGTTATGCCACAATAGATACCTAACATATAAGGAAATCCTCTGAGTTGTAAACACAGTCCGTCCTAGGGTGCCTGGGGGCTCAGCTGGTTAATGCGGCTGTCTTCAGCTCAAATCATGATCCCAGGGTCCTGAGATCAAGCCCCACATCGGGCTCCCCACTCAGCAGGGAGTCTGCTTCTCCCACTCTCTCTGCCTCTCCCCCTGCTTGTGCACACTCTCTCTCTCAAATAAATAAAATCTTTTAAAAATATAAAAATAGGGGCACTTGGCTGGCTCAGTTGGTTAATTGACTGCCTTCGGCTCAGGTCATGATCCTGGAGTCCCGGGATCAAGTCCCGCATCGGGCTCCCTGCTCAGCAGGGAGTCTGCTTCTCCCTTTCATCTTCCCCCCCATGCTCTCTCTCTCATTCTCTCTCTCTCAAATAAATAAAATCTTTAAAAAAATAAAAATAAATAAAACATAGTCCTAAATAATCCATGTGACAAATAAGTAAATAGAAAATATTTTGAACTACAACAAAAATACTTGTGAAATGCAGCTAAAGCAATACCTGACAAGGAAATTTATAACTCTAAATAGGTATAACAGAAAAAAACAAAAATTAGGGAACCGTCTATTCAAGAAGATAGGAAAAGAAGAGCAAAATAAACCCAGGACAAGTAAAAGGAAATAACAGAAATGAGAAATAAAAGAAAATATATATTAGAAAGGTCCAGGGGCGCCTGGGTGGCTAAGCTGGTTAAGTGTCTACCTTTGGCTCAGGTCATGATCTCAGGCTCCTGGGATGGAGCCACATTGGGCTCCCTGCTTAGGTGGGTCTACTTCTCTCTCTCCCTCTGCCCCTGCCCCTCCACCCCGTCCCACTCATGCTCTCTCAAATAAATAAAATCTTTAAAAAAAAAGAAAGAGAGAGAGAGAGAAAGGTCCAACAAAGCCAGAAGTTGGGTCCCTGAAAAAATTATAAACTGGCAAACTTCTGGCAAGAATGATAAGGAAAAAAAAGAGAAAGGGATCAGGAATGACGAAGGGGGCAAAAACTACAAACATTACAACAGTAAGATTTTTTAATATAAATGAAACTGAAAAAAATCCTAAAAATAAATATAACTTAGCAAAACTTACTCAAGAAGATACAGAAAACTTAAGTGGTCCCATTAAAACAAAACACAATGACTAATACAAAAAAATCTTCCCACAAAGAAAAGTCCAGAGCCATACTGCTTTATAAGTTCACCCAAGGAATAAATAATCCAATCTTAAATAAATTCTTCCCAATTCTTTTTATGAAGCTGGCATAACTCTCAAATCAAAAATTCTGGCAAGGACCAGACTAGAAAGAGATATCATAAGCCAACCTTACCCCTGAACTTGTATGCAAAAGTTCCGAACAAATATTAGCAAACAAAAACCAGCATTAGAAGTATAACATACTATAACCAAGTTAGGCATATCCCAAGCAAAGATAAATCCGATATTACTATCAGATGGCCAATTAATATAATCAACCATATTTTAAGAAATCCCTAAAAATTCAAAATTTATTCATGTCTCAAAAGGAATCTTCACAAACTAGGAATTGAAGAAAACGTCCTTAATTTGATAAAAGGTACCACCTATAAAAACCTACAGCATAGTTAATGGGGAAAGCCTAAACATTTTCCCTTTGGTAACAGGAACAAGATAAAGATGACCCCCATATACTTCTATCAACATTATACTGGTGATCCTAAGCAGCATAGGAAGCCAAAAAAAAATAATAAAAGGCATAAGGATTAGAAACAAGAAATAAAACTTTTTATTTGCATATGACATAACTGTGTATATGGAAAATTTGAAAGAATCTATAAGCTCTTGTTAATTTTATAATTTAACAAGGACCTAAGAAGACATTTTTCCAAAGACGACATACAGATGGCCAACAGACACATGAAGAGGTGCTCAAATCACTAATCATCAGGGAAATGCAAATTAAAACTACAATGAGGTACCACATTACACTTGTCAGAACGGCTAGAATCAAAAAGACAAGAAATAAGTGTTGGAGAGGATGCAGAGAAAAAGGAAACCTCGTACACTGCTGGTGGGAATGCAAACTGGTTCAGCCATTGTGGAAAACAGTATGGAGGTTCCTCAAAAAAATTAAAAATAGAAATACCAGATGATCCAATAATTCTACTACTGGGTATTTACCAGAAAGAAACAAAACAAAACACTAGTCTGAAAAGATATATGCACCCCTATGTTTTGTGCAGCACACTGTTCACAAGTGGCCAGGATATGGAAACAACCTACGTGTCCATCAACAGATGAATGAACAAAGAAGATGTGGTGGGTGGGTGTGTGGGTGGGTGTGTGGGTGTGTGGGTGGGTGTGTGGGTGTGTGTGTGTGTGTGTGTGTGTGTGTGTGTGTGTGTGTGTGTGTGATGGAATATTACTCAGTCATAAAAAAGAATGAGAGCTTGCCATTTGCAACAATATGGATGGGCTTAAGAGAGTATTATGTAAGTGGAATAAATCAGAAAGAGAAAGACAAATATCATATGATATCACTTATATGTGGAATCCAAAAAAATGAACAAACAAAAAAAAGCAGAAACAGACCCATAAATACAGAGAACTGGTGGTTGCCAGAGAGAGGGGGCTTGGGGGTTGGGCAAAATGGGTGAAGGAGAGTGGGAGGTACAGTCTTCTAGTTATGTAATGAATAAGTCACTGGGATGAAAGGTACGGCAAGGAAATAAAAAGAAAAAAAAGAAACATATAAATTGATTTTAGTTTCATATTTCTATATGCCAGCAACAATTAGAAAATAACCTTTTAAAGATATCACTACTTAAAACTGCATCAGATAATATGAGTGCTCAGGAATCTAACAAATAATGGACAAAGCACCTACTGAAAAAATGAGACTTAATTATGAATCATTACAGAAATGGAAAGATATCCATGTTCATAGACTATAAGACTCAATGTTGGAAAAATGTCAGTTCTCCCCAAATTAATCTATAGAATCAATTAAGTTTCAATAAAAATCCCAAATGTTGTTTTTACATTGGATTATTTAGTGTGTGTATCTGTGTGTGGAATTTGACACAGTGATTCTAAAATATGTATGAAAGTACAATGGGCCAAAAACAGCCAAGACTCTCCTGATGAACAAGCACAATGTGGGAAGACTTGCCTCACCAGATATCAAAACCTATAAAGCTAGAAGTAGTTAAGAGTGTGTTACAAATACAGGAATAGACAGACCAATACAGCAGAGGACCAAGTCCAGAAACACACCTACACAAAGATAGATACTTAATATATGTCAGATGTGGCACTGAGATCAGTGCAGAAAAGATAAACTTTTCAAAACCAATGCTAGGACAATCAAGTACCCATTTCGGATGGGAATAAATGAAACTAGACCTCACATTATACACAAAATCTATTCCAGGTAAAGAGCAAATTTTTGAAAAGTTAAAACTTAGAACATCTTCTGTAATGTAGCCTAGGAAACGGTTTCTTTAAAAGGGTTCAAAAAGCACTAGCCAAAGTTGATAAATTCAACTATATTAAAACTGAGAAATTCTGTGGATCAACAGGCACCACAGAGAGTAAAATAACAAGCCAAAAACGTAAGATACTTGTAACAAATATAACTGAAGGGCCAGCATCCAAAACACATACACAATTCCTAAAAATCAGTAAGAAAGGCAGAGACCATCTAAAAGAAAAAAATTGGACAAACAACCTGAATAGGCACATCATATGAAGAAAACTCAGATGACTATGAAAGATGTACAACTATATTAATCATGGAAATGCAAATTAAAATCATGAGATACCATCACACCCTTCAGACTCACAATACTAAGCATTAAGAATGTAGAGCAATGGGTACCTGGGTGGCTCAGTTGGTTAAGCGACCGCCTTCAGCTCAGGTCATGATCCTGGAGTCCCAGGATTGAGTCCCGCATCAGGCTCCCCGAGTCAGCGGGGAGTCTGCTTCTCCCTCTGACACTCTCCCCTCTCATGCTTTCTCTCTCTCTCTCTCTCTCTCAAATAAATAAATAAAATCTAAAAAAAAAAAAAAAGAATGTAGAGCAATGGAGGGGCACCTGGCTGGCTCAGTCAGTAGAGCCTGCAACTCTTGATTTTGGGGTTGTAGATTCAAGCCCCATGCTGGGTACAGAGATTACTTAAAAATAAAAATAAAATAAAATAAAATAAATTAAAAAGAATGTAGAGCAATGGGAACTCAAATACTGTGTTGAAGTATAAATTAAAATAATAATTCTGAAAAACACTTTACCATTATCAAAGTTGAGTATGTGCATACCTCACAACGTGGCAATTCCATTGCTACAAATTCTATTCTAGAGAAACACTTGCACACTTGCAAACATGAAACAGTAGAAGTGCACTCACCACCAAATTGTGTGTATAACAGCAAGAAAATGAAATAAACTTAAATGTCCATTAAAACTAGAATGAATAAATTGTAGTGTAATCATAAAACAAAATACTTGACCACAGTGAAATCTAATAAACTATGGCTAATTACAACAACCTAAAACAAATTTCACAAATGCTGAACTAAACTTTTTATTTTATTTTATTTTATTTTATTTTATTTTATTTATTTACTGAGAGAGCAGGGGTAGGGAGCAGAGGGAAAGGGAGAGAGAGAATCTTAAGCAGGCTTCACGGCCAGCACAGAGCCCGACACAGTGCTCGATCTCACGACTCTGAGATCATTACCTGAGCAGAAATCAAGAGTCAGATGCTTAACCAACTGAGCCACTCAGGCCCCCCTGAACTCAATTTTTTAAATCACATAAAATAATACATGAAGTTCAAAAACAAGGAAAACTAAACTATATTGTTTATGAAAAGGTAACCTGAGATTCAAAATTATGAAGCAAAGCAAGAAAATGATAATAAAAAAATTAGGGTATAAGGGCACCTGGGTGGCTCAGTCAGTTAAGCGTCTGCCTTCAGCTTAGGTCATGATGCTGCGGTCCTGGGATCCAGCCATGCATCAGACTCCTTGCTAGGCAGGGAGTCTGCTTCTCCCTCTCCCTCAGCCCCTCCCCCACTCATTCTCTCTGGTTCTCTCTCTCTCTCTCTCCAAAAAATAAATAAAATCTTTTTTAAAAAAAGTTAGGGTATTAACTACTTCCAACAAGGGGGATGTATATCAACAAGGGCAAGGGAAGGGAGACGTACGGGGGAGGCAATCCTGGTTTGTTGGCCTGAGTGATAACAACACAATTCACTTCATAATTTTCTTTAAACTGCAAGTTTTATTCACTCTCCTGTATATATGAATAAAGAGGAAAAGTAACAACTGCATACAACTGCTATGGTAATTTAATACAATAAAGCAACCTACGTAAGTATGGTACCTAGTGTGCATTAAAAAAAACCTACTATAATTATATAATTTTTGTATCCTCCAAAGTTACTTATGGTAGATACTCAAATATATTGTTCAGTAAATGAAACAAATTCAGATGGTAAATACACTTACCATGGAGAACACTGGTTCTATATGTGACCCATATAGAAAGTCACATATAGAAAGAACTGTGGATTCCCAATGTTGTACACCTGAAACTAATACAACACCGTATGTCAACTACACTTCAATTAAAAAAACCCGATAAATGAAACAAATTACTTTCAATCACTGGAGTAAAAGACAATTTACATCTGAATGGCTAGGTTCCCTAACTTCCAATTTCTATTCACAAGCCCCAGAGTTTCAATTAATTCTATCCTAAGAGATACCCTTCCCTCTCCCTTTAATATTCCCAGTCTCTTACTCTTTATACTCATTGTATACATCCTACTACACATCAAACTGTCAGCAGCTGTCACTGAATGCTTGGAATCTAAAATCTGAGAGGTTTAAGGCAGAAAAGAGGAAAAAGAAAAGCTAAAGTTAGGGAGAGGGAAGGTGTGGGAAAAAAAACAGTGGGGACAGAACTTGAGTTATCCTTACATGAAAACACCCACGACATCAGATCTTTAGTTCTAATGCTTCAAGAAGCCAACAAGCAGAGGGAGAAAAAACAAGTAAACTATCTATTGTCTGACCCAGGTTTCATACAACAATTAAAGCAGAGTAACACTGATACCAATTACTTAATATTTAGGGGCAAGAAAGTGTACCTATGTCCCAAGATACATCTACTTCTGAAATTCTCTTAACAAAAAAAATAAATAAATAAAACTAACAAACACAATAAAGTCCCCTCAAAATATAGGCTCTCTGAAAGAAATCAACCCCTTCTCAATTACTTGGGGGAAGAAACTTTTACTTTTTAATTAATTTATTCCATATGTATTACTTATTAATCCAAAAGATTAAACACAAATATCAGATCCAGATTCATTCATAAAATTATGGTATATCAGCAGAGCAGAATATTATGCCTCCATAAGAAAGATCTGAATGTATCAATATGGAGTGCTCTCCAGAATATATTAAGAGGACAAAAAAAAAAAGAGGTACAGGACAGTATATAAAGATACACATGTACACTACCTTTGGCAGATGAAGGGAGAATACACACATACATCTTACTGGAATGACTGATCAAAAACTCACAAAAATGGTTACCTTTATAGGAGAGCAAGGAGGAAACAGAGAAGAGAAAGAGGGAGATAGAGAAAATGAGATTTCTATATATACCTTTTCATCTGGTGTCTCCTTTTGAACTATGTAAATCTTTCATATATTCAAAGGGTAACATTAACCAAAAAACTAAGGGAAACAAACCCTAAAATGAAAAACAAATGGACCTAACTACATACATACTAAATTGGTAACAATCACACTGAGAAAATAATGATTTCAAGCAACTTTTAAATACAGTACTAACAAAAAGTATATCCTTAGTAAGATACATTCTAAGGGCAAAATGAAATGCAAAGAAATCCTAAGCTCCACTGAGTAGATTTATTTATTTTAAACTACTTTAGGTGTACTTTAAATAAATATATATTAAGTATATATCAATGTTAATAAAAACTAGGATTTTCAATGTAAAAGAGATTAAAACTGAACTTTAAAAAAAAAGACTGAAAAGGGACGCCTGGGTGGCTCAGTCAATTAACGTCTGCCTTCGGCTCAGCTCATGATCCCAAGGTCCTGGGATCAAGTCCCACACTAGGCTCCTTGCTCAGCAGGGAGCCTGCTTCTCCCTCTGCCTACTGCTCCCCCTGCTTGTGCTCTCTCTGACAAATAAATTAAAAAATCTTAAAAAAAAAAAAAAGACTGAAGAAAGAAACCACACAATATTAAATCTGAATTAAAATTATCAATATGACCTCATGCTTTTTTTTCCCTCCAGACAAGACCTGGAAGCAATGACAGCCCCATAACAAGGAGCACACACATACACTTAGAGAAATTGCTGATTGAAGTCTAAAACAGGAAAAGTCCATGGTGAGCCAAGATATCTTATACCCAAAAGTAAGGACTCACTCAAAGACTAATAATGCATTTATGCAAAAAGAACTGAGGAGGGGCACCTGGGTGACTCAGTAGGTTAAGCATCTGACTCTTGATTTCAGCTCAGGTCATGATCTCAGGGTTGTGAGATCAAGCCCCGAGTGAGTCAGGCTCCATGCTCAGCATGGATTCTGCTTGAGATTCTCTCTTTCCCTCTCCCTCTGCCCCTCCCCCTGCTCATGCTCTCTTGCACAAGCGCACTCTCTCTCTCTAAAATAAATAAACAAGTAAAATCTTCAAAAAAAAAAAAAAGAATTGAGGAGTATGCTTGGAGGGGCTCCCAATGTCCTTATCTGAGACAATTTCAGCATCAAAAAAACAATGTAACTCACTATAATACAACACATAAAAATCCAAGAGAACATAAAACCATTCATTGTCACCACTGTAGATAACCATTAGACCAACCGCTCACTCTGAAAATTAGATGAGAAAGAATTAAGCATTTATTTACTCTGCCCTTTAGGAAGAACTATATAGTTCACTCCCAGCTGATGGAAGGTTATAAAGCTCTTGTTAACTGAAGAATGATAGCTAATAAGTGTAAAAGAATTACAGAATTAGAAAAATCACCAATTTTCAACCTTCAATTAAATAACTGATTTGCCTAAGGTTCAATAAAGGATGCTGAAATTATTAGGTAAAGCATACGTAAGAATGGAATTTTATATGGTACCAAAGTATCACCCCCACAGATTATTTCACTTGACGATCATACCAGGAAAAATATACTTCTACAATGGAGAGACAGCAAACACCAACCTTAAACTTCATAAAACTTATATCACTAATAGTGATAGTATGTACCTCCCATAATATGTAACATGAAATATAACATCACCTATGATGTATTCTTGCCAAAACATTTTTTTTAAAGATTTTATTTATTCATTTAAGACACAGAGATAGAGAGAGAGAGAGAGAGAGAGCATGAGCAGGGGGAGAGGCAGAGGGAGGGGGAGAGGCAGAGGGAGAGGGAGAAGCAGCCTCCCTGGTCAGCAGGGAGCCTGATGTGGGGCTTGATCCCAGGACCCTGGGATCATGACCTGAACTGAAGGCAGACGCTTAACCATCTGAGCCACCCAGGCGCCCCTCGCCAAAACTTTTTTAACATGCATCTAATCAAGCCTTTAAAATATAACTTCCAGTTTATAAGATATACAGTGAACAAAAGAACAGGTAAAACAAAAGCACAAAGAAACAATCAGATAACTCTAGAAAACAGGCCACTCTATAAAGAAATGACCTGGGGATCTTCTCAAAGAAATGTCAGTATCATAAGAAAGAGGAGTGGAGGAAGGAGCTTTTCTAGATTAAAAGAGACTAAAAAGAATCAACTGCAATGCAAAAATCTTGACTGAATTCTGGTTTGAAAAAAATCATTTTATGGAACAAATGGAAAATTTTAAACACAGACTGAGTATTAAATGCTATTAGGAAATTACTGCTATTTTTCTTAGGTGTTGGTAATGGCACAATGGTGACTGTGGAGATACCTATTTTCTTTTTAAGTTTTATTTATTTAAGTAATCTCTATACCCAACATTGGGCTCATGACCCCTAGGATCAAGAATCACAAGCTCTTCTGATTGAACCAGCCAGGTGCCTCAAGAATATCTATCTTCTTAGGAGATACATACTGAAGTATTTTGAGGTAAACATCACAATATTCACAGCTTTCAAAAGGTTCAGTAAAAGTATACAAGTGCACATATATATAGAAAACAATAAAGCATATATAGATGGCTATTGGTAACCTGAATCTAGGTGGCAGACATATCAATGACCTTTGTTCTGATTGTTCAACTTTTCAATATTTTCTAAGTTTTTTATTACAAAAAAAAAAGGAGGGGAGAGGCAGGAAGAGAACTAAAAGAAGATAGAGTTGCAAAAGCAAGTAAGGAAAAAATATGATCTAAAAGTCGTTTATAAACACTATCTACATGGTCACCTGAAGAACTTTCTCCCTTACAGTTAAGAAAAAAATCCAGGGATTACTTAGCCCACTATCATCTGATCAATGTAAGTAAACAGATTTCAAACAAATACTTACACACTACAAACAGCAATAGTACTACAATCTGTCAATGATTTAAGGAATGTTTGTCATTGGCAAACAGAACTATGATACCTCATAATGAATCAAAATACATTCTAACACATCTATTAAACTATTAGTAAGAAATCAAGAAAAGCATTTCTTTGAAATTACTGCAAAAGTATGATCACACGAGACAGCTAGCCAACTATCTTTCTAAGATTTACTTTTATTAGCAACAAACTTTGATTAGCCATTTATTCTAAATGCCAATGAAATTCTTTAAATTTCTGATCTCCTATTTAAATATAACAAGAAATAGACACATTTGAGGGGGGAGTGGGGGACTTGTTGAATATCAACTACGTGCCTACTGTTTTACACAAAGTGTTTAATGATAATCTTGTCTCAGGTAAATATTTCCAATTTGAGAAATGAACATTCTTGAAGCTCAGAAATGTTAAATGACTTGCCTATAAATGACAGCTTGTAAGTGATGAGGCTGGAAATTGAACTGAGGTCATTGGAAACCCAGGTTTGAAAGTCCATATTCTTTCCACTTAATTGGCCTTAATGGATTTAATATTTAGACAGAAAAGTCCATCTAAGGAAAGAGTACATTTAAAAAAATACCTTCATATTCAAAGAGCTACATAATGTTAAAGAAAAATCAAAACTGAGAAAAAGAAAAAATACACTCTAAAATTATTGCTGGTTGTAAAAAAGAACCAATTCTTAGCAAGCCAGCTGTCTATGACATAGGACAGCTAGTACTTTCCTCACTGTACATGTAAAATTACACTCCAGTTGCCCGTTGGATGACCCCACTGCCAAAATATGCTAGCAACATAATTCACATTAAAACTCAGAGGCCAAACACCATTTGGAAAGAGCTTTACATGTTTACTATACACATCTCCAGCAAGTTCACCTTTCAAAATTAACAGGTGATTTTCAACAAATATTCTTTGATCTATGATATTCTTTTTTGCCACTCTAAAATAGTAAACTTATAAACGAGAAAATCTACCTAAATCAAACATCCCACAACTGAATATGAGAATATTAGTACAATGAGATTTTAAATTTGTCTGTTGTATATAGGTATGCAAAAATTGCACTTCTACAACATAACTTATGTTTATTCTTTCTATAGGATCAAAATCCCAATATCTTTGTCTCTTTTATGTTTAAAGATACACACAAAATATGTAGAAAAATCTGTACGTTAAAGACTTTTTCCCATTTTAAAATTAAATCCTCTTTGAACTGGATTAGTGACTAGAAGAGGGCACGAGGTGGCTTATGGAGTTGTAATATTCTGCATCTTAATATGGGTGTGCTTACTTGGTGAAAATTCACTGAGGATCTGTGTACTTTTTTGTATACTTTATAATTTATAAAAAGCTTATGTATAAATTTTAAATCCCCAATCTAAAAACCTTTCTTCCTATATCATAGGGATATCAAAGAAATTAAAGCCCAGTGAAGAAAATAGACAAGTAATTAGGAATTTCATTAGGGAGCTATCACAAAAGCAAGCACTATGTAGGAGCACACAGGAGTGGCATCTAACTCAACCTAGAGTAGGTAAAAAAAAAAAAAAAAAAAAAGCTTCCTGAAGATTGAACTGAGTCCTGAAGGGGAGAAGGGAGAGACAGGAAAGGAACAGAGATGCAAAGACAAGAGAAAAAGTACTTTATCTGAGCAGAAACCTCAGTTCAATAAGGGTGGATCAAAGAATTTAAGGAAGAGAGCAAGGAAGGAAAGCCTAGAGAAATAACAGGTCATGAAGAATCTCACATACATGACATGCTACAGTTAAGCTTTATCCTGAAAGCAATGAGAAAACACTAAAGATCTGGGGCGCCCAGGTGGCTCAGTCGTTAAGCGTCTGCCTTCGGCTCAGGTCACAATCCCAGGGTCCTGGGATCAAGCCCCGCATCGGGTTCCCTGCTCGGTGGGAAGCCTGCTTCTCCCTCTCCCACTCCCCCTGCTTGTGTTCCCTCTCTCGCTGTCTCTCTCTGTCTCTCTCTGTCAAATAAATAAATAAAATCTTTAAAATAAAAGAAAACACTAAAGATCTTTCAAAAGGAAAGGACATGATCAGATTTGTATTTGTACTACAAATGTCAATAATAGTATGTTCCATGCTTGCAATCCCAATTTGTGAGAAATTAACCTGCACACTGCCCCTATGCTTTTCACCGTTATGATCCTGCCCCACACCCACAAGCACAAATAAACACACGGCCAACACTAAATGGCCAGGAGTGATCACATGACCCAAGTATACAGACTTGCTAGCAGTCCATGAGAAAAAGAGCTGAGCCAAAGAGATTGTTTCTTAGGAATTCAAACCAGAAAATCCCTGGGAGAAGGAAGAAGTTAGTAAACAGGGGCTCAAGTTAAAACGAGAGCAACCAGGAGGCAAATGTTGGCACAGGAGTGACAGTACTTGTAAGAAGGCAGAAGTTAGGAATAAAGGGAAGCTGGGAGATAGAGGAGGAAAAACTGGAGTAGGGAGAAAAAGTAAGCCAAAGAGAAATAGTAAGAGTAGCTAAGACAAATTAACCGTAGAGCACTAGAGTGAAATCTGTCTTTTCCTGCTTCTAGTTTTATTTATTAAACTTCTGTTCTTCTTGAGACCAAGTTGTTTAACTTTTCCTAGGTTCCCTTGTGCATGTTTCCCTTCAAAAAGCACTCTACTACTTACTGTAACTTGAGTCTCTTCTGCAAATGAAACAGCCTAACAAAAAGAGCATTTTAGAACACCTACTCTGGCAGCAGTGCAGAGAATGAACTGGAGGGTAGGGCAAAACAAGAGGCAGAAAAGAGAGAGCAACAAGACCACTTAGAAAGCATTAGAGGAGGGGCACCTGGGTGGCTGGGTCATTAAGCGTCTGCCTTCGGCTCAGGTCATGATCCCTGGGTCCTGCGATCGAGCCCCGCATCTGGCTCCCTGCTCAGCGGGAAGTCTGTTTCTCCCTCTCCTGCCCCGCTGCTTGTGTTCCCACACCCCCCATCTCTCTCCCCCCGTCAAATAAATAAATAAAATCTTAAAAAAAAAAAAGCCATTAGAGAAGGACAACAGACATCTGGGGTTAAAATAAAGTAGAAACAGGGCACCTGAGTGGCTCAATCCATTAAGTGTCTGCCTTCAGCTCAGGTCATGATCCCAAAGTCCTGGGATAGAGCCCCACTTAGCGCTCTCCACTCAGCGGGGTATCTGCTTCTCTTCCTGACCCTCCCCCCTCTTTTGCACTCTCTCTCTCTCACTTGCTTTCTCTCAAATAAGATCTTTTAAAAAATAAAGTAGAAAAAAATAAGATAAAAAAATAAAGTAGAAACAACAAAAATAGCAATAAGAAATTATCTGAAATAGCATAAGGGAAAATGTGCAGGACTTAATGATATTGGTAGTAAGGTACAGAGTGGAGGATGATTCACAGGTTCCTGAAGACTTCTGGAGCGGACAGTGGTACAATTCATCAAGATAGGAAATCAAAAACAAAATTTGTTGCAGTTTGCCTCCTTCTACCCCCTCCTTTTTGGAAGGAAGAGAAGCAGAGAAAGTTTTATTTTGTACAAGGCTGAAATGTTTGTGAAATGTGAATCCAAGTGCAGAAGTCCATTAGCAGTGATTCACAGGGGTCTAGAGTTGAAAGAGATCTATACAGCAGCTCTAGACTTAGGAATACATAAAGTTGATGTTAGATTTTAAAACATGACCCAAAATTCTTTGACTTATATTTAAAACTAAGTTAATATAATTTAAAAAATGATGCAAACTAAGAAACTTAATATTTTTGGCAACCATATTTTCAAACATCCTGTACTTCTCCACAAACAAAGACTGAACCAACTTCTAAAATAGCAAAATCCAAATGATTAGAAAAGATGGACTTACAGTACTAATTTCTACTGCGGTTTTACTTAAAAAAAAAAATCTAAGTTTATTCCATTTCCCTCATAAACTATCTACCACTAATATTAACTACGGGAAAAAAACTTAATCACATGTTAGACAGAACCTCACTATTGATACTACAATAAGATTTTTTAAAGAATTTAATCACTTGAGCGCCTGGGTGGCTCAGTTGGTTAAGCGACTGCCTTCGGCTCAGGTCATGATCCTGGAGTCCCGGGATCGAGTCCCGCATCGGGCTCCCTGCTCAGCAGGAAGTCTGCTTCTCCCTGTGACCCTCCCCCGTCTCATGCTCGCTCTCTCTATCTCATTCTCTCTCTCAAATAAATAAATAAAATCTTTAAAAAAAAAGAATTTAATCACTTAGGGGAGCCTAGGTGGCTCAGTCGTTAAGCGTGTGCCTTCGGCTCAGGTCATGATCCCAGGATCCTGGGATCGAGCCCCGCATCGGTCTCCCTGCTCTGCGGGAAGCCTGCTTCTCCCTCTCCCACTCCCCCTGCTTGTGTTCCCTCTCCCACTGTGTCTCTCTCTGTCAAATAAATAAATAAAATCTTTAAAAAAAGGAAAAGAATTTAATCACTTAATTTACTAGCTTTAGACATTCAACTCTACCTACACTGTAAATGTTGGATTTCTGTCTTAAAATCTTTTCTCCTCTCATTTATACATTTTTCCCCCAAAATCTATTACTACCATCCCAGAAGTTGATAATGAACTTAAGGCACAAATCCAGCTGCCTCTTGGCCATCAAGATCTGACAGAAGTATAATCACCCAAATCCAACTTGTCACAAATTAAATTCTTCTTTCTTGACAAAAATAAAAATAAAAATCCCATTCCTCTCTCATATCGATTCCCACTTCAGTAAAAGGTACAAGCTAGAAACCTAAATCTTCTATGAACCTTCTCTTTAATCCCAAATCCAATGAAATCACCAAGTCCTGTCTACTCTCAATACCCAAATCCAGACCCACTATCATCATTTGCCTGATATTCCTGCCTTTAGTCTTAGACTACTCTTTAATCCATTCTACTCACTGCAGCCACAGTGACCTTTTAAAAATGCCAATCTGATCATTTCAGTACCCTACTTTATATCCTTCAATAACTTCTTTGATAAATATTATAATCAGCATCAAAGCCAGTCACTCCATGGAAGCTCAGAAGTTCAATGAGAACTTGAGTTATATCCTTTTTTGTAAATTCAATACAAAAGAGTCACCAGGAAATTTGAAATCCTGATAATTACTTAGGACATACATATAACAGCTAATACATTTCAAAGAAAAGCATGTAGCATTGTCTGTAAAAGCAAAGACTAAAAATAATCTCAAGATCATAACAATACTGTCCAGCCCATAAATGAGGCATTTCCATATGCATTGTTGTATGATTTCTAGATCTGTTATTAAGTAGGGGGTAGAGGAGGGGGGAAAGCTCTAGAGTGTATAGGAAGCTACAGAGTGTAAAGTATTTGTAGTGATTTTTAAGAATATAAATATATTTAAGAATATAAATTTGAGAATGTACAGGTTTGTACATGCTAGAAATATCACAGGAAGGACCCACATAAAGATGGAAATAGAGGTTGCCTCTAGAGTGAAAACGGGTGGTTGGAGGATATAGGGGGAAGAAAAACTTTTTACTGCATGCTCTTTTGAATCTCTTGACTTTTATACTATGTCGAGTTATTACCTATAATTTTAATATGATGTTCTCCCTCCTCAGCTTCACACACACAAAATAAAAATTTTAAAAGTACTAACTACAAAAACCTCACTACATCCCTATACCAAGGTTAAAATTAGATACTGATCATTTAGTGTAACATTGCATTTTTTTCTTGACAACTCAGAAGTTCAACTTCCACAAAATTTTATTCACTATTATCACTACTGTTGAGAAGGCTGTTGGTAATGACATCAATCAACACTGCATGATAACTGTACTTGCTCCTTAGAAAAGCAAGATAGCAGCATCAGGGAGCAGAAATTTATTATTAAATTGACATTAAAATCTTCAGGGGTTAAGGAAAGCTACAAAACGTATTTTTCCAGCAAATTCAAAACAACACATTAAAAAAACAATCCCCCGGTATCATTCAAAAACAAAAAAAAAAAATGCGTAAAAATCTACAGGAAGGTGGGACAAATGATATTACATGGAGACACTGTCACATCCCTTAGTGTAATGTGATTTAATCCTAAAAGGTCCCTAAATGTCACACGTTCTACAGAAGAGACAAGATGAGAAGCAGGCTGTGTGACCTTCTATTAGCACACACACCCTCTGCTCTGGGCTTCCACACTCCTCCCTGTCCCTCCCTCCTCAGCCACCAGATTAAACCCTCCAAACACGGTGTCAGTTGGTCCCCTTAAGCCCCACGGGGGGGTGGGGGAGCACTAAGTTAAGCAAACATCCCTTCAGGATCTAATAGCAAACCCTTTCAACCAAAGAAAAGAGAAAGATAACAAGGTCTGCCCGAGAGAAAGGCTGGGGGAGAGGCTGCTGTCTGATGGTGTCTACAGAGGTGCTGACCACATCTCCTGGGAGGTGAAAGCATCACCAAACAGACTACCCCAAAGCCGAGGTGGTGGGTAGGGCTGACCGGGAGCGAGCTGGGAGGGAAGGGGTCAGCAGAGAGGGGGTGGGCTGCGATGGATCTGCCGTGGAGCTGGGGGTCGCTATGGGTTAGAGGGCGGCCGTGACTGGGTCTCGGGGGAACTGTGATCAGGTCAGCTTACGGGAGGCCGTAACGGAGTCTGGAGGCTCCATTAAGAGTCCTAAGAGAGTCCGAGGGCGTTTCTAATGGGCTGTGCTAGAGTGGGGGCCCGTGACAGAACCGCCGGGGGTCTGGCGGGCCGGAATGGTATCTGGCCAATGGAAGATACGATGGGTGGGGTCTACCAGGGACCCGGCGCAGTGATCGCGTGTCCGGGAGGCACCCGGGCAGACTCGCTCGCGGGGCGTCTCCGTTGGGGCGGGGCGGAGGGGCCCCGCAGGAGCCAAAGAGCGAGACGGAGACGTGGGCCGGGCCGGGCAGCAGGGCCGCGGGGCGGCTTGGGCGGGTCTTACCTCGGGCTCCGCCGCGGTGGCCACCACAGCCCCCTCCTCTTCGCCAGAAGCCACCTCCTACCCGCAGCTCCAGAGTCAGGCCGCCGAAGACAGCAGAGGCTGAGGCCACCGAGGGTCGGACGGTTCCGGGAGGGTGGGCCCAGCAGCCTCAGGGTCCGGGAGAGCGGCCGCCGCGCATCCCCCGCCCTGTCAGAGAGACTCCGCCCGGCCCGGGCAGGCACATCCCCCGCCGCACCCCGCCCAGAGAGCACGCGTCGGACCGCCGCCTCAGCCGCTGTCGCTGTCTCTACCGGGGCCGCGGGTGCCTCCGCCGCCGCCTCTCACAGTCCTTGCGGTACTCTCAGCAGCCACAGCCAACCGCCGCCGCGTCCCTCGTCCGCTCAGGCCCGCGCGCCCCCGACCCCGCGCACGCGGCCCCGCCCCGCGCGACTCCCCGGCTGCAGACGAGCAGGCGCGCGCGCACTTACCTCCCACGCCCCCTACCGCCTGCGGGAGCCGGCCAGCCTGCCGGCCCGGCCCCCGCACGTGATGCCGCCAGAGAGTACCTCAGGCGCTTGCGCGGGCACGCCCCATTCGCCCGCCCCGGGCGGCCCCGCCCAAACTTTTCTTCCTCACCTTACGGCAGAGCTCGGAACCGTGCCTCAGATTCTCACTCCACTAGGAGAGGAATGTCGCAAGGTTGGGGTAGAAAACTCGGGGTTTGCGACTGTAGCTCTCGCTTTCCGGCCAATACAGAGGTGCCTGAAGGCTGGTTGGGGTGGTGAGGCCCGAGGCAGGTAAGAAGCCGCCTCCCCACTTCGGTTGGTCGGGCGGTCTGTCCCGTCAGGGAGCCGCTTTTCAGCCCTCGCAGACTCAGCATATCCTTGCCCCTTCCCCAGTTCTGGTGCAGGGTTCTCAGCGCCGCCTCTCTTAGCCCCCGCCCCTTCCCACACACACGCCCTCTCCCGCCGCATTTCCCCGCCCCCGACCGCCGTTTCCTAGTCTGATTTTCCATTCATTCCTCAGACTTTTCACAGAGTGCTTTCTCGTGCTTTAGACTCTAGAAAGTCAGAAGCAAATGAAACAATTTCAGCTTTCTGAAGTGCGGTGTTATGTGGGAGACGTTGAGAGAATCCGCAGTAGTAATAAAAGTATGACAAAAAAAGCACAGGACCCTGTGAGCATAGCAGAAGAGGGGCCCCTGATTGTGTGGAAGGACTGGGGGAAACCCTTTCCAAGGTGACCTTTGAGTCACTCCTAACTTGTGTTAAAAGGCTAGTGAGCAGTAGCTGGTCGAGAAATAGGAGATAGAAGCATAGAGAATGACGGGTGCAAAAGTATATGACAGTATTGACTGTAAGAGTAAAAAGAGGAGTAGAGTTGGTGGAGGCCATAGGTGTAGATTACCCTTTAAAGAAGCATCGTTGTAAAGGGTGAGAGAGATGAGGGGCGAGAATGTGGGCCGAAAGAATGTTTCCTTTAAAGATGGGAGGAGACTTAGGCATAAAAGTGTACCATGGAACCCAGGAGTGGACAATTCATGGATGAAGGTGGCTAATTTATAGCATCTAGAGCACTAGTGGAACTCAACCTTGTGTGCACGTTAGAATAACCTGAGAAGTTGTTTTTTGTTGTTTTTTAATAAAACCAATGCTTTTGTTCCAATTAAACAAACTGGGGTTAAGGGCCCAGGCATCAGTATTTTTTAAAGATCCTGAGGTGCTGTGAGGGTTGAGGAAAGGAAAGGATCGGAAGTAAGGAAGGGCAGGAAGTTGATGGCGTTGGCTCTTTAACATTAAGATGGAAGTCACTTGATGAGAGATTTGGGGATGGAATGAGAAGCTGGAGCAGAGTGATGGAAGTTTGGGATAACTACTCTGGGCAATGGGAAAGGTGTCATTTCTTCTGCCTTTCCTTCAGCACAGTTCCATCCTTCAATCTTAAGTCCATCTCAGGGCTCTTTCCCTTTCCCTACCATCCAGCATCTATCAGCTGGGGATCCAACCTTAGGGCTCAGTCAAGGGCATCTTCATTTCTGTCCCCAAAAAGAGCTAAGTCAATTTGAGATTCAAGGACTAACTTTACTCCCCTAGAGATTACTGCATACAGTGCCTTGCCAATTTAGAATCTGTCTTCTGTTATTCAGCAATCATTTAAGTTAGGAAAGAGATATAAAGACAGTTAAGATATGGCCCTATTAAGATCTCATACTATTAGGGAAAACAAACCTTTTAAAAGAACAATTCACTTGGCAGGCAGAGAGGTCTCTATAAGGCAAAGCCAAAGGCAGTGCACGGCTACTGTCTATTAACTAGGGCTGATCCAAAAACTTGTCTATCAGCCTCCAGAAAAGAGTGAGTTACTGTTGTCTAGTATGACTAGGGCTTAATATGGAGAGTAGGGGTGGGGCAGAGATAAAGATGATAAAGTGGGTGTGGAGAGATTATGAGGAGCCTTGAATTCCATGCTAAAGTGTTTAGATGATCTACTATAAGCAATTAATAGGTATAAAAAAACAAAGATAAAAATAAAATAACCTTTTTTTACACCATGGACTTCTTTGGCAGCCTGTCCTGTGGGCCCTATCTCAGAATGTTTTTAAATGTGAAAATAAAATACATAGAAACAAAATCAATTTTATTGAAAGTTTTAAAAATATTAAAAAACAGGTGTCTGATGTAGTTATGTATGTGCTTCTTTATGCATTAAATAACACCTGGCAGCTAATAATTTCAAAATAGTGATGAGTAGAAATTATATTTTGAGATACCTGTACAACTTCAGTGTGATATGAAAATATATTTCTATTGGTGACAAAAATATAGGGACTGCTAATACTACTATGGATCATTGCCTATACTTATTAAAATGCTAAATTTCAGTTAGATATCAAAAATCAAGATGCAATTTTTTCCCAGTCCAAGTTCATGGAGCCTTTAATTCTAACTACATCCTGGCCCATGGACTGTAGATTTATAAAAAGCTGACTATAATGGTTTTAAGCAAGAGCATGACAGATCAGATCTGTGTTTCAGAAGGTACTGCCTAGTGTTCACTTCCCAGCCTCTCTGTGGGAGTAGGGAACTGGCTATTTTCTTCTCCTTTTGTACCTAAGGGCAGCAACCAGTACTAATCCATTGTTGCCTAATAATTTGGGCCTACAGGAGTATTGAACTTGTGGCTATATATGCAGGAGCAGTACTAGGAAATAAATTGGGAAAGGTATGTTGGGGCTCTTTTTGTGGAAATCACTGAATGCCAGGGTATAATTTATACTTAATTTGGTAGATAATGAAGATGTTAAAATTTTTGGAGTAGAATAATGTAATTAGAGTTCGTTTGAAAAGTTAATCTACTAGTAGTGTGTAGATTGGATTGTCAAAAGAGAAGATAGGAATGAAGACTCTGGACCAGTAAATAATTAAAATTTTTTTAACTAAATTTTGCTATAAAGTGATCTCTAAAGGGTCTGCTAAGTTACTGTTTCCCCAGTGTGACTGACTAAAGAAACATAAATTGGTCTAAATCACATACCTTTCAATAGAGATGTACACACTAGTGTGGAGGTCAATTAACATTTTACATGGGCAATGGCTTTACCATAGATAGAGGTTCTCAGGTGTTGCTAAAGCCTTTCTTGGTTAAATTCCATCTACCTGTAAGTCCTATATTTCTGACTTTTTACGGTCAAGATTGCTGTCTCTTTGTCAATTCCTTAAACCTCTTGGATGAGTAAAATGCATTAGCAAACAAAAAAGAAGTCCTCCAAGCCCAGATAACCCATCTGTTTAGAAACTGATCAATACCAAACTATGCAAAACTTACTGCCCAAATTCCAGCTAGTGCCCAACTTGTATGCTTTAAACATATTCAAAATGTTAATTATGGGGTCCAAGTATTACTAATCCAAATAAGTAATGTCAAGTTAACTTGCTGAATCAGTTTCTCTGAGAGACTACCTTCTTCAGCATGACTAGCCTATATTGATTTTGTCCATGTAACTATTAGAGACCATTTGGGTAGTGCTATGGTTCAATACAGACTAAGAATCAAGTTTATATAGAGGTTGGGGTTCATCTATCTACTTTTTAGGGGAATGGGGAAACAGGTCTGTCTGCAGCAAGAATACTTGAAACTTATGAAGCTTTTTAAGAATATTACTTAAAAAAGATCTCTGAAATTTCCTTTCTCTGGCTTCCAATTAAATGGCTATCCCTTCCACACCTTCATCTGTTAGAAAAGCACTAGAACACAGTCCTGAAACTGAAAAAAAAGAAATTGTCCCAATTACAATTATTATTTTTGAGCATCTAAATTATAGGTTTAAAAACTTGAGGCCTTCTGGGGCGCCTGGCTGGCTCAGTCGGTTAAGCATCTGCCTTCGGCTCAGGTCATGATCCCAGAGTCCTGGGATCAAGCCCCACATTGGGCTCCCTACTCAGCGGGGAGCCTGCTTCTCCCTCTCCTCCCCGCTTGTGCTCTCTCTCACTATCTCTGTCACTATCTCTGTCTCTCTCAAATAAACAAAATCTTAAAAAAAAAAAAAAAAACTTGTGGCCTTCCTTCCGGGTGGCCAATGAATAAATACTCTGTCCGAGTACTGTGGTAGGTTCAATTCCTTCAAAACAATAGCTTGGGGATTTGGGGCCTTAGTTGGCTCTAATATTCTCACTACTATTTGTTGTAGCAACTTGGCAGTTTACATTAGCAGCTAAAATAAATAGTTACTAGAAATGTTTAGCCCTGCTTAATAATATATAATTCAAGCTTGGTCAGATAACTCACAAATATTTGTGTTAATTAACATTTAAAGACAAATTGCTACAACAGAAAATTCCTTATGTATAATTGGGCCACTTCAGATCTCATTTTCCTATGAGCACAATACAGTAAAACATAAATTCATTCATTCATTCATTAAATATTTATTGAACCCCTACTATGTTGTCAACCATGTTTTTGAAACCCAGTAGTTAGGAGTTTGTAGTAACAGTTTACCTCCTAACTATTTATGAAAAAATGATATACCAGGCTTTGAAATCTACAGGACAAATAAGATTAAAAGATGATGGATTTTTCATACTCTTTCAAACTATGTTTGCATACAGCTACTGTGTGCTGAATACAGTGGTTATTTATGAAATCAGGCAGATTATAACTTTAGCTTGATCACACCTTATTAGCTTTAATTTGATAATGCATATGATAAAAATCTGCCCCCTCCTTTTAAAATATTATCTTACTCAGACCTGTCATTGAACCTGTTGGCCTCCCCACACACTGTCTTAACAACCCCAGGTATTTTAAATTTTGCAATTGTATAAAGTCATTTCTCAGAAAATTCTCAGCAAAGCACAGTTTAAGAAAAGGCTGGTGTTTACATCAGGTATATATGAAGGAAAAAAGTGTGGTACAATTATAAATGGAAACTTTGAGTTAGAAATGATAGACTAAGAATAAAATTTTACTTATTCATTTGACAGAGAGAGAGCGAAAGAGTGAACACAAGTAGGGGGACTGGGAGAGGGAGAAACAGGCTTCCCTCAGAGCAGGGAGCCCGATGCGGGGCTCGATCCCAGGACCCCGGGATCATGACCTGAGCCGAAGGTAGACGCTTAACGACTGAGCCACCCAGGCGCCCCAAGAATAAAATTCTTTTCATGGTCAATGACACCTTAGCCCTTGATAGTCATACCTAATAACAGAGCAGTAAATAGAGAACCTTGACTCTAGAAGAAATCCTAAAAAGCCACCTGTTTTATCTCCCTGGCCCAAGGCAGGACCAAATGGAATTTATGGTAGTAACAGGCATCATCATCATACCAAGTACTTTTTCTACTTTAAGAGCTGAATTCCGCTACTTGTAAAATATTGATGTCAGAGGACTATTGTTCAAATTTATAAATAATCTATGAAGTTGAGAGATCTTCCTATGTTTATAACAATTTTGTGTTTTTAAGAGTTTTTCAAAATGTATTTTACTTCTGTATTTTGTTCAGGAAAAACATTTATTAAAATTTCTCCAGTTTGTCAAGCACTAAAGAAAACAGGGATGAGTAAAATCTAATAATCTCTGCCCTCAAGAGGGATGTATAAATCTTGATGATAATTTTTATATTCCACTTTATACAAATCTTTGGATGGTTTAAGCTAGCATTAAAAGGAAATGTTTAATAGGGGGAAATTGAAACCAAAAAAAAAAAAAAAGTTTGAACTTCCTTCCTGAAAATATTTCTGCTTATGCTGCCATGAAAAGCACATTTGGTCTTGGATTTTATTCTTTTTGTGAAATCACAAATGGAATCATACATTAGAAGTTGGACGTAATCTAATTTTAGTAAAAAGATTAATTTTACATCTTTGTGTTTGAAGGGTTATAGAAGAGAGATTAGACTGTCTCTGTTTTTTTCCAGAGCACAGAAGTGAGACCAGTGAATTGAAGAAACAGACATATTTTAGGTCAGTGTAAAAGTGGGAGGTGGTATATCTTTTTTTTCCTTAATGGAAATAGCTGTATTTACTGGGTATGTGCTCATTGTAAAAAGGGTGAAAAAAGCAGACAGTATCAAAAGGTAGAAGGAAAAAAGTTAAGAAGTGCTAATAATTCTCTTTTTAAAATGATATTTAAACTTTGGCTATCATTCTTGATTATTTTTGTGTCTATTTTTCTTGTACAAGTTTTTATATAAACTTTCTTTTCATAGCATATCATGAATATCTATGTCAATAAATTTGTATCTACAACTTTATTTTTTAATGGCTGAAAACATTTCATTGTATGAAAGCCTGTTATTTAAATTTACTAGTTCTCTTATGAACTTTCCGATTCTTTCAGTTTTTCTTTTATAAACATAGCTGTGATGAACATTCTTGTTAAATTATTGCACACATCCTTAATGTTTCCCTTAAAATAAATTTCTGAAAGTTTAATACCTACGTGTAGACATTTCTTAAGAATTAAAATATAATGGCAGAATACCCTTCAAAAAGCTTGCGTTTGTTTATATTCCTATAAACAATGAGAATGCCTGTTTTTCCATGGTCTCTCAGCAATGCTAGTTATTACCAGTTTTCGTCATCTTTGCTTATTTGATAGGTAAAAAATGAAATCTTGCTTCAACTTGATTTGTTTTGATTACTAGTGAGGTGTTGAGTTTCTTTACATGTGTTTATTGGCCAGTCACATAAGTATATTAGCTCCATTTTCTTCTAATATTTTTGTTTCCTTTCTTAACATTTAAATTTTACTCCACCTAAAATATAATTTGATATAAGGTATGAGTTAAGAGATCTAACTTCTTTTTTTATCAAATGTTTAACAGTTTGTCTCAATGCCATTTATTAAATAACTCAGCAAGCATATTCCAAACTTCACTGCACAGACAAGAAGGTGTCAATAGAATTCTGTTAAAAAAAAAAAAAGTGTCTCATGGTGAAATGAGTTTGGGAAAAAAATAAGACCAAGAAAAGTTACCTTTCTTTATTGCAGAATTTCTTCTAGCCTCTAATATGCTTGTGTGCGTTATGAATCTCCAGTAAGGAGTTTTAGGATGCAGCATTTCCCTAACTTATTTAATCATATAATCTTATTTTTTTTCTTTCAAGAAATACCTATGAAATCTGTGGAACTGTACTGTCCAAAATAATAGCCAATAGCCACATGTAGATATTTAAATTTAAGTAAAAGTAAATATTCAGTTCACACTAGCTACATTTCAAGTGCTTGATAGCCACAGGTGGCAAGTGACTGCTGTTTTGGACATTGCCAATAAGGAACATTTCCAAAATCACCAAAAGTACTATTAGACAGCACTCCTTTAGAACATAGTTCATTGAAACTGACTCCCAACCTAGTGTTTTTTTCTACTGAACCAGCAGCTTCTTCCCTTACTTATATCAGCAGGTAATCAGGTTGGCTCCTATTAAATTATAAATTTTCCCTTTAAGGTAGTTTTTATTACCTTTTATGTAATTACCTTATTTTTTATAACAAATATTCAAATAATATGCTTGGGTTTAAGGATTTTAAGATTAATATGAAAAAGTAGTCCCTTTTTTAAAAAATTAAGCCTTTGTTTAGGCAATATTCCATGCTGTGGTTTTAGTATTAGCTTCATTTAGCTACAGAAGTTGGAAGATAAACTGTAATTGCAAGTCTTGTGTATACTGACAACACATTAACATCATTGCTTCACTCAGTGGAGAGAACAATTTTCTCTGGAGTTAGCATTCACTCTTCTTATGCCAAAGGTAAAGCACAGAGCAGAGTCATGCCCTAGCTAGGTCTATCCTTTATGACTTTGTGGCTTTATAAAAAAGAAAAACATGCTTTATTTTCAAGAAATTTCTGGGGTGCCTGGGTATCTCAGTCGGTTAAGCGTCTGCCTTCAGCTCAGGTCATGATCCCAGGGTCCTGGGCTCGAGCCCCGTGTCAAGGTCCCTGCTCCACAGGGAGTCTGCTTCTCCCCCTCCCTCTGCCTGCCACTCCCCCTGCTTTCTCTCTCTTTCTCTCTCTCTCTCAAATAAATAAAATCTTTAGGGCGCCTGGGTGGCTCAGTTGGTTAAGCAACTGCCTTCGGCTCAGGTCATGATCCTGGAGTCCCGGGATCGAGTCCCGCATCGGGCTCCCTTTTCAGCAGGGAGTCTGCTTCTCCCTCTGACCCTCCTCACTCTCATGTGCTCTCTATCTCTCTCATTATCTCTTTCAAATAAATAAATCTTTAAAAATAAAATAAAATCTTTTAAAAAAAAAAAGGAGGGGCGCCTGGGTGGCTCAGCCATTAAACGTCGGCCTTTGGCTCAGGTCATGATCACAGGGTTCTGGGATCGAGTCCCACATCAAGCCCTGCATCAGGCTCCCTGCTCAGCGGGAAGCCTGCTTCTCCCTCTCACACTCCCCTTGCTTGTGTTCCCTCTTTCGCTGTCAAATAAATAAATAAATTCTTTAAAAAAAAAAATTCTAAGTCCCATTATTACCACCCCAAATAATAGGGAGCAAGGAAGCAAACTCTTTTTGAGAGCCTGCTGTATGTCAGATGACATGCTGAGTGTTGTGGGTTTTGTTTTGTTTTTTTATTTTATTTGTCAGAGAGAGCACAAGCAGGGGGAGCGGCAGGCAGAGGGAGAAGCAGGCTCCCTGCTCAGCAGGGAGCCCAATTTGGGGCTTGATCCCAGGACCATGGAATCATGACCTGAGCCAAAGGCAGATGCTTAACTGAATGAGCCACCCAGGTGTCCCCATGCTGAGTGTTTTTACTCATGTTTTTATTTTGTGTAACAACCCTGTGAGACAGGTGTTTTTATTACCTCATTTTACAGATGAGGAAAATGAGGCCCAGAAAGAGAATAAATAACTTGACCAGAGTCACATAGATAGGCAAGTGGCAAAGTCAGAGCCTGGACCCAAACTCTCCTAACCCCAAAATATAGAACTATATAATTTGTAGGACTTTACAAATAGAATTAGGAGGTTATTGTCTCCCCAGTTCACTCCCCAGTATTCCTTACCATCCACCAAGACCAAGTACATAGGTCTTATTTACTATTAACAGAGGAGAACAGAAAAAACACAAAACCAAAGCAAAAATGGGGATGTGAAAGACAATACAAACATCTTAAGAGGCCTTATTTATCTTATTTTCCCTATTCTATGTTCTGACTCCTTTTTTGAAATGTTTCAGTCATCTGGCAGACATTTATTGTACCTCAGATACACCAAGCACAGTGCTCACTATATAGAAAGGAAATATCCCTAGGATGGTTCTAGATGGTTCTTGGTTCTTTTGCTAGGTCCCTTTCTGTCTCCTTTTCCCCTACCCCATTAATAATGGGATCATCATCCTTTCAGTCACCCCACCTAAAACCTACAGACCATTTCCTAATTCTCTCTTAATCCACTACTCTGATCACTTCCTGAGTCTCTGTCTACAGTACCTTTTCCTCCTTGCCTCCCCATTTCTACTACCATTTCCCCTGATTTAGGTCATTTCCTCCTATACCTTCACTTTTTTTTTTTTAAGATTTTATTTATCTATTTGACAGAAAGGGACACAGCGAGAGAGGTAACACAAGCAGGGGGAGTGGAAGAGGGAGAAGCAGGCTTCCCGCTGAGCAGGGAGCCTGATGTGGGACTCCATCCCAGGACCCCGGGACCAGGACCTGAGCCGACAGCAGACACTTAACGATTGAACCACCCAGGCACCCCTATAACTTTACTTTCAGTAAAAATCTACTTGATCTCTTCCTCCAAATTCTCTCCCTACCAGTTAATCCTATATACCATGGCTGAATTAGTAAACTTCCTAAAGCACCAGCCTTGCCATAACGGCTTCCCATTTCCTCCAATATAAATTCCAAACTCTTTCACCTGGACTTCAGTCTGTTACCATTTAGCTTCTAATAATCTTCCTCTACCCTCACCTGTACCTTTACTCTTAAACTTCATTCCAGCCAGACTGGACCACCCTTCTAAAGGCACTTCCCTTGCCTCTCTCACCTTCTTAATGCCCTTCTCCATGCATCCAACTCTACCTGCATTTCAACAGCCCACCCTTACGTCACTTTCTCCTTGAAGTCGTTCCTGATCTCAGCTCTCTTTCCCTTTCACCCTCTTAGCCAGGAGTGATTGTTCCCTATTCTGAATTCCCATACATTTTATTTCTGCCCCTTGTGGGTTTCTTATCTCATTGACTATAAGCCACCTTGTACATCTTGGTATCTCCCACAATAGCTAATATTAGGTACTCAGGGGTGCCTGGGTGGCTCAGTCGGTTAAGCGTCTGCCTTCGGCTCAGGTCATGATCCCAGGGTCCTGGGATCAAGTCCCACATCAGGCTCCTGGCTCAGCGGGGGTCTGCTCCCTCTGCCCCTCCCTGCCTGCTCATGATCTCTGTCTCTGTGTGTGTGTGTCTCTCTCTCAAAATCTTTTAAAAAAATACTAGGTTCTTGGTAGGTGTTTATTGACTAAAAGAATTGTATATTTACAGTGTCTTCATTGTAACATAATAGGCTTAAGCTCAGTGAGAGTAGGAACTATTGACTATTTCATTCCCATTCTGTATTTCCAACTCCTAGCACAGAGGAAACACTCAATAAACATTTGTTTTTGTTTTTGTTTTTTGTGGGTTTTTTTAAGGATTTTATTTATTTATTTGACAGAGAGAGACACAGCGAGAGCGAGCGAGCACAAGTAGGGGGAGTGGGAGAGGGAGAAGCAGGCTCCCCGCTGAGCAGGGAGCCCGATGTGGGGCTTGATCCCAGGACCCCAGGACCATGACCTGAGCCGAAGGCAGACACTTAACAACTGAGCCACCCAAGCACCCTCAATAAACATTCGTTAAATGAAATACATTGCAGTTACCAGTTATTGGGATATAAATTTCTTCATGACACAATGGATGTCTGGAAATACTACTTTATGTTATATTTTGAAAAATCTTAGTTAATCAATGTTTCTTCATTTTATATTGACAAATACTCTGTTAAAGGTCATGTATTAATATTGTCACTTTACAGAAGAGGATACTGAGGCTTAAAGAAATTAAGTAGTTTATTTATGATCATATGGCCAATGAGTAACAGAACTGAGTCTAAAATTCAAGTCTTCAGATGTGAAGTTTAGAATTTTTCTTGGCTAATGATGGTTTGGCCAAAGGCTAGTTTGGTTCCATTTGCTTTAGGATTGTTGGGGTTAAACTATTGCAGTCATGTAATCATTCCACCCAGTGGAGTAGAGCCAGATCCTTGATTGACCTATTGTCTGTATTTTGGGTATTTTCAAAGTCAAACAAAACACTACAACTTTTCTGAAGGAAATCTTGGCCACTTTGGTCACTCCCTCCAAGATGAGATGCCTGTCTCTTCAGGCACTCTTCTCCTTGTAGACTTCTATCCCTAGTTGGTTTGGCTGTTAAGATGTGGGTCTGATTTCAGCTGACAGCATAGAGAGTAAGTAGGTCTCCAAGTATTTGCCAGGCAGTACAATGTGGCACTTACCACTACATAGTATTCATTGAAAGCATGGGGGAGAGATTGAGGGAGACTTGCTTGATGCACAAGCAGTCGTTCCCTTTTCATATCGTTTATTCTTAAGTCAGATCAGCAGCAAGCTAAGTACCTAGCCTCCATAGACTTGCCTTTACTAGATTGCTGTTTATTCATTTGCCATCAGGCTGGATATGAAGGATCATTATAAGAAACAATCCTCTGAAACTACTTCATCTCTTATAAAAATATTGTAGGACATTATTCATTATGAGACACTGTCTTTTATGAAAATTTCTTGAAAGAAAACTGTCTAAGCTTAATACAAAGAATGCTTTTACCTCTTCTGAGCAATTGCTTTGTTTTTACCTTATGGACATTGTGAATGTCTAACTTAACGCTCTCTGGTTAGCTGCCAAAAAGCTTACAGCCAGATTTGTGGCCCACCCATAGCAAATGTGCTCTATGCCTCGTTAACTTTGTTCCTGGCTCTAGTTTATGTCTCTGCTGCAGTTATTCTCTCTTAAGAAAATCTTAATTCATGCCATCTAATTTTGTATATTAATATGTATATATATATTTTCTCATAAACAGCCTTATATTGTTTCTGAAATATTTCAGATTATGATATATGTATGCACATAAAACCATTTTTGGTGCTTCTTAGTTACCTCATTTACTTTAGGCTTTTTCTCTTGAGGGGTATATTTATTTTTCTGTATAGTTTTCACAGGGTTTTAATCACAGGAAAATGGTTGTGCCACAAAATTTTATTATTTTAGTAGTGTAATCAAGTGGTAGAAACCTGGTCTAATGGCGAGAATTGATTAAATTGGTTATTCTAGCCCAGTCTTTCACAGAAATGGTTACATTTTCTTACAGTATGCTTTGTTTTGTACTGTATCTGCATGTGACTGTTTATTGCTTTGTGATTTGTAGTGATGTTGTAATGCTGCCAGGTCATGAATAGCACTTAACTCTCTTTTGCTCAAATATTATGTTACCTTCCACACTGATCAGACTTCTTGTCTTTGTTAGCACCTTACCTTGGGTGATCATAAGTGTATTAATCTTACCATATAATTTGTCTTGCTCTACTCTAAATTAGTCATGCTTTTGTTTGGACAAGATAATAGGAATAGATGTTTGTTTCCAAACCTCATTTGCTTCCATTGGTATGGAGTGCTATCTAGATTTTCTGATCACCTTACTAATATCAATTAATAATATAAATACTATTAGTACAACATTTTATATTCTTTTAATACCTTCAAGTAAAACTATTTGGCCTTTTCTACAATTCACTAAGGCATGTAAAGCAAATGTACACGCTTTTTACAGACAAAAGCAAGGACAAAATCATTTAAATTTTGTGATAGGACTGGGGCTAGATCCAGGTCTCTTGATTCCTGTGCCTAACTACCTTTCAATTTACAAAAAAAATTCTAACATATATATTTTTTAAAGGTTTATTTATTTATTTGAGAGAGAGAGAGCACAAGCAAGGGGGAGGAGGAGAGGGTGAAGCAGACTCCCTGTTGAGCTGGGAGCCCGACGCGGGGCTCTATCCCAGGACCTGGAAATCATGACCTGAGCCGAAGGCAGATGCTTAACCACCTGAGCCACCCAGGTGCCACCTAACTTATAAACATTACATAGTCTTTATCTTACCACTTGAGGTTAAAGATGGGAAATGGACTAGGACATATTATATCACTCATGCTCACAACTCAGGCAGAACCAGGAATGTTTTTCATTGTGTTACTCACAATTTTCTGTTCTTCAAATTGTAGTTCCTTTTAACTACAACTCTAATCACTATCACTTTCCATTATGGAATGAGGAAGCAATATTTTTATCTTATCTCTTGAAAATTAATGTTGAAATGGAAACTATTTCCTTTGCTAGTGAGCAGCATTTTTCTTTAGACTCTTTGAAAATTCACTTTAATGTAAAAATAACTTGCCATTATTATCATGCATAAAGGGCCAAATAAGTATATGGTTAATGCTAGGAAGTTTCATAAATGTTTCTTATAATTTTAACGAAACTCTGCATCTAAAGAGGAAATTACAAATTCATGCTTATTGTTTCAGCATGAAAAATTTCCTAAGTTTTCATTCTAACTGTTAACATATAGCATGTAAGTGAGGGTGTCTTGAATGTTTACTCTTAGGCCAGGTATTGTTGCTGAACATTTTACAATTATATTTAATCTTTACCAAAACCCTCTAAGAGTAGCTCCTGTTTATGACCCTCATTTTATACCCCGGTATCATATTCAACAGTAAATATTATCTTCTGCCTCTCCTCCAGCTTCTGGAATTTCTGATCAACCCTGGTCAGTACAAGATGGACCCCGTAGTCTTGAGTTATATGGACAGTCTACTGCGGCAATCAGATGTCTCACTGTTGGATCCTCCAAGCTGGCTCAATGACCATATCATTGGATTTGCCTTTGAGTACTTTGCCAACAGTCAGTTTCATGACTGTTCTGACCATGTCTGCTTCATCAGCCCCGAAGTTACCCAGTTCATCAAGTGCACTAGCAACCGAGCAGAGATTGCCATGTTCCTTGAACCCCTGGACCTCCCCAACAAGAGAGTTGTATTTTTAGCCATCAATGATAATTCCAACGAGGCAGCTGGGGGAACCCATTGGAGTTTGTTGGTTTATGTCCAAGATAAAAATAGCTTTTTTCACTATGATTCCCATAGCAGAAGCAACTCAGTCCATGCAAAGCAGGTAGCGGAGAAACTGGAAGCTTTCTTAGGCAGAAAAGGAGACAAACTGGCCTTTGTGGAAGAGAAAGCCCCTGCTCAACAAAACAGCTATGACTGTGGGATGTATGTGATTTGTAACACTGAGGCCTTGTGTCAGAACTTCTTTAGGCAACAGCCAGAATCACTATTGCAGCTACTCACTCCTACATACATCACAAAAAAAAGAGGAGAATGGAAGGCTCTCATTGCCAGACTTGCCAAAAATTAGCTATTAAAGTGTATCTGTGACTTTTGAAGTCTCTTCTTTCTGCCCATCCCCATTTATTGGATGGCTGCAGTCTCAGTGCCTGAAGGAAGATGCCTAGTAGAGGGAAGCTTAGTGTTCTCATTTTTCCCTGGAAGAATGTCATCCTCTGCATTATCCAAATGGAAAGTTTCACTTTAACCCTAACTTGAGAGTGTGTGCTCTGTGACAGTTTCTTCAAGTTATGTATCAAAACCTTAAAACCACGCTATCTTAACATTTATTAATTCCCTTTTTGTCTCCCTTATCCACATTGGCTTATTCCAGAGGAAAAGCAGTGATCTTTAAAGAAATCAAGTATATGTGAAATCTAGAGGAATGCACGAAGAACGTTATAGAAGAATCAAAAACGTATTGCACAGAGATCAACTGGCTAGAAGCAGGTCAAGATCTAACCTAATTCAAGATCTAAATATTAGAATCAAATACTCATTTCTGTGGTGTCTCTTCCATTCACCATGCAGAGGCTTTCCTGGCTATCTTTGTAACCTTTGCAGATATTTGATAAAGATGATGTTAGCCCATCTTCCCCCATCTAATTCCTGGACTGCTTTAAGAAAGGGGGAATCTTGAGTAACTTCATTAAAATATATGGCTGTTAGACCTTTTAGTTCACTCAGTGAAGGGGTCGACTTGCTGCTCTGCATTGGTTGCGGCTTTTCTTCACTTTGTCTGTTAGCCATGCATACACTCCTTCCTTATATCCAAAGTTCTGTGGTTTTAAAACTCGTAGCTGATAACTTCCCAAAGTTACCTGTTATTTCTAATATTGCTGCTTTCTGATAGTCATAGTTTTTCCTTTCCTCTCTATCTGTGATCTGGCAGAATTGTTTTCAGTTATGTCATGGTGATATCAGGGCTATTATTGTATCTAAAACTTGCAGACTAAAAATTGGTTTGTTTTTGCGATTATAAAGCAGAAAAAAGTGACCTTTCTCAACCCTTCCACTTAATTCAAAATGCAGACGATGTTATTTTTTAAATATGGAACCAAGAATAAAAAGAAACGCTATCCCTTCTAAATCATTGATGTGTGTTTTTCTGAGTTTCTGATAATTAACAACCAGATGATATGTTGGGTACACACATTAATTGTACTAACAAGAATTAGATTGCAATGCATATGAGACTTGAAAACCAAAGATTAGTTTCAGCTGTGAAATTTATTTCACCTCCCTCCCCAAGCCTACCTTTGCCCCCAGCCCTCATGGCCCAAAATAACCTCACCACTCAGTAACCGCAAAGGCAGTGACTTGGTTCCTTTTAGTCAGGGAGGGAAAACACAGTGTAAGTAATATAGGTTACATAGCAAGCTGAGTGAACATGAGTTGAAACTGAAAGTCTGAGAAAGCTACAAAAAAGTTTCCATTTCAAGTCAGTATGTTTTGGATAAAAAAGAGACCTAATAAAAATGGGAGCAGGAAAATAAAAGATTCGGAACTGGCAATCAGCCATAGAGGTGAAATAGGGAGAGAAGGACAGCAAGAGGAGTGATGGCTGAGGCCATTAAGTGTAGATAAAGATAAGAAGGCAATTATCATTTCAGTAACTGTTGACTTAGGTATCTAGACTATGAAAGCCTCAAAGGTTCTCTGGGAAAATTTGTTCTGATAAAGCAAAGTATGTCTGTTTAAATGTCAGATTATCTCCCTCTTACAAGTCAATCCATCTGAGAGCAATTTTCCTGACTCCCTAAAAGTTGTTATTTTTTTGAACTAAACTAGCAAAGTCTTTAAAAAAGAAAAAAAGATAAACATCTAAGGTTTCCTTTTCCAAATACATAACATGGTTGGACTGTGCCACAGATTAGTCTTCTATACAATATTTGAGTATGCTATTTGTAAGTGTTAGCATTGTAAATGACAGGAGACTTTGAGAGTTTACTTGTAATATTTCCCTAGGTACTGTAATAGCCATAGGTTATGCACTTGCTTGACCATACACTTTTGATGCTATGCGATACAAAATTGGGAAGAGCTCTTCTGTGGTACTGTGTTTCCTTTTCTCTTAGAGTCAGAATAATCCAGTCTGCAAAACTCAGCTTCAGAATATTCAAAAGGAAAGCAGGTTTTTCAGAATTGGATTGAGTAATTATTATACTGAACTTCCCTGCTTTCAAATACCCTGAAGTATTGCTCCATACTATATTCAGACTTATCCAACCCGTGTCTCATGGAATTTGGAAAAGTCACCATTTGTAAGCCCAGCTATAGATGGTGGTCAAAAATAAAAAGTATCAGTGGGCTTTCTTTTTTTTTATTTGACTATAACTAACAATGTTATATTAGTTTTAGGTATACTGTGAGCTTTCTATTTAATACTGTTCAAATCAAAAATATTTCTCTCCTTTGGCTAGATAGCTATTTAAGTTTATATTCACTAGTCCTAACTGGATCAGAATCTTTCAAAAATCACAAGTGGATTATATTTCTGATACATACCTTATTATTTTTACTATTTCCATATTGACCATATGTTTTAATACGTATTTCATTGAAATGACAATTTCTCAGTCATGTGGTTATTTAAGTTTTTTCTTCCATCACTTAAAATAGAAAAAGGGAAAATACAGAAATTTACAGGTTGTGGTTGTGGGAAAGAGCATGAATGTGTTAATCAAATTCAGGCCCTATCTGTTATAAATGTATAGCCTCAGGCAGGTTTAAGATTTCATAGCCTCATCTGCAAAATCAAAGTAGTAGCTTGTTTAAGCGGGTACAAAAGGATTATTATATGTAAAGCATACACTAAAACCTATTCCCATTCTGTCTCACTACCCAGTTCCATTTTAAATCTAGCAACAAGTTTGAAAACTTAGTTTTATATTGCAACTAAATAGCTATGTAAAAAATGGCCTGATAAATACTACTATGTACAAAAGAGAAAACTATTCAAGGATTGTAAATGGCAACAACTAATCTTTGTATCACTTTATAATGTGCAAGTTACTTTATATATGTTACTACATATTATAATTATGTAATCTCATTTAATTGTCATGTTTTGCCAGCTATCCTTGTTCTCTGCATAGATAAGAAACCCAACTCAGAAGCTTAGTCACATGATTGAGAGTGACAGGGCCAAGACTCATATGCAGGGCCTCCATCTCCCTCCTCACATTCTCCACTTATTCCTTTCTCCCTCTCCCAGAAATGGTGGCCAGAACTCCTTGCTTGAATATTTTAAATAATCTCACCTCACTTTATAAATTTCCTAAATTCAGCCAGCATATCACAGCAATAGTGAGAAATTGTCATCTCAATTAACTGCTAGGTAGCAGAACCTCTATAATAACTGGCTTTGTTTTATGTATTAGGTCATATTTGGATCAGCTCCTGACATTGCTCTACTGATCTAACGTATTTTAAAAGTCCTACATTGTACTTCCTTTCAGATTCCTTGTATATAAAAGATGGGAGGTAGAATGAGAGCAGTAGCCTGAGGAATCTCATAAAAAAGAAGAGGACTTAAAGGAATTTCATTTCATATAAATGAAACTAAGCACAGATGGAGCACTCTGTACAAAAGCAGGGAAAACGAGACAAAATCCTCTAAGGAAAGATCAGGTGCTAAATGCATGTAAACGAAGTTTTCTTCGGGAGAAACTAATGTGTCAGATTGTCAGAGGAAATGGTAGCCAACTTCGATGTCAGTAGTAGGGAGGAGTTACCAGTAATCTGGACAAAATTAATCTTAGATCCTGCAGTTTGTGTTAAAAGACAAGAGAAGAATTACTTTATGGCTCTTTTCCCTCTGTGTACCCAAATGAAGCATCCTGTATTTGGAAGAAAACCCTTTCCCCATGACAGAAGCTGGATCAAGGTTTTCTGCAGGGGGTTCTGCTTTGCTAGCTGGCTCATCTGCCAGCTCTCCACTGCTGCTACCTCAGTCTTCATTCCTCAAACCTGCAAAGCCCTTACCTCCTCCTGCACTCTGCGACTTCAGAGAGAAAACAGCAACTATCTTGAACTCCTTCAGCTTTCCTGACACCAAATCTACAAACCTACCTGCACCTGTACCCATTTTTAAGCATTCTTCACTCCTATTGCAATGACCCTCATAGCAAAAGGCTAATCCCTTAACCTATGCACTGGACCTTGTGCAAACAACACACACACAACAACATCATCATCATCATCATCATCATCATCATCATCATCATCATCATCCACTTCTCTGCTGGCTCCTTTCCATCAGCATCTAGATGTATAGATGTATTAAATCTCTCCATCTTTAAAAATAAATAGAAGCATGATCTCATGTCTTCCTCTAGATACTGACCTTTTGCTTTCCTCCTCTTTAACAGCCAAATCTAAAGTGTCACAATTTCTCACCTCCCTCTCATTTCTCAGCCCACTTTAATCTAGATTCTGCTCCCACTACTGTACAAAAAATGCTCAGTAAGATCATTTATGGTTCTTATTTTTACTAGTCTTCCTAGCAATGTTAAACCTTCCTTTTCAAACCACTCTTTAACTGATGTGGTACCTAGTTTTCCTAGTACTTCTCTGACCATTCTTTCTTATTTTCAAGTTTCTTATCAAGTTTATTCTCAACTTGATAGAGATTCTCAGGATTTTGTCCCAAAAGCCCTCTTCTCCTCATTCTGTCCAAACTTCCTAGGCTCTCCCAGCCATTCCCCAGGCCAATGATAAATTTGGGCACTTCTGACCTGTACTTCTCTCCTGAACTCTTCCAAAATTCTACCTGTGTATCCTCTACTAGACATCTTCCTTTAGGATATTTCATAAGCAACTCAAACCCAACAAATCCTAAAGCTCAACTCCTCTTCCCCCATCATCAAACCTGCTTTATCCATATTCCCTACCTCCAGAAATGACACCACTGCCCACCAAGTTCTCGCCAGAAATCTAGGAGCCATCCTTGACTTGTCTCTTTCTCACACATTCCACATCTATCAATCTCCTAATCATGTTTGTTGCACATCTTAAATATCCTTTAAATTTGTGTATGTCTATCATCAATACCACCACTGTCGTCCAAACAACCATCAGCTTTCATCTGGACTGCCCCAATAGCTTCTAGGGTAGTCTTCCAGTATTCATGCATACTCTCCATCCCTCAGTCCATTTTATATTCTGCCAATATCTTAAAGCTCAGCATAATCTGGCTCCTTCCTGCTTTTCCCACGTCTTTATGAGCTAAACCACCCTTGCCCTAGTTTACTGTGCTCCAGCTCTGCAGACTTTCTTGTAGTTCCTCCAACAGAATCCATTCTTTTCTTCCCTTAAAGTCTTCCCTCCTAATGATCTCTCTCCCTCTGATTCCCCCACACTCTTCATCAGGGAAACTCCTATGTCATCTCCTCCTCAGGGAAATCTTCCCTGCTGCAGCAGACTAATTTGCTTTCAGTGTGCCCAAATCATATGTAATTTTTGGTGTTAAATCTCTCTTCCCACTAAACTGTAAATGCCCTGGAGGCTAGGGACCATGTCTGATTTGTTCATCATTGAATCCCTGCTGCTTAATATAGTGCCTGGCACATAGACACTGGTTGTTATTTGTTGAATGAAAAGGTGCAAATACAGAAGCAATTTATCAGAAAGAGCCCATCATCCCTCCATGGCACTGCAATAGGAATCAAAATGCCATGTTATCAGCATAACGTTTCATGCTTGCATAAGAGCAAGCTATCATGGGGGAAGGGAGGTTGATGAACTTAAGCAACCTGACAGAAAACAAGAAACTCACGAAACATATAACTCTAATGTGGACATCTCTTCAATTTATCTGCTGATTTGAGATTTTCCCATTTTACAAAGCTGTAATCCCTGTGTAAGCATTTCTTTCCCCCACTTTCTTTTTCCTAAGTAAACTCTACAGCCAACATTGGGCTTGAACTCACGACCCCGAGAACAAAAGTTGCATGCTGTGCCAGCTGAGCCAGCCAGGCGCCCCATGTGTAAGCAGTTTTAATTCTGCTTTTTTACAAATTTCCACCCTAAATCATTGTCTACTTGTTATGTTTAAAGGCAACATGGGATTACCTCAAGTTAATAGGTCATGATTTTCTTAGCCATTTCCCCACTGCTAGGCTTTTTGGTTAGTTCTGACGTTGCTATGAATAGCAGTGCTACAAACACTATTCATAAATAACTTTTTTGTTTCAAATTATCTCCTTGAGGAATATAAGAGTGGAATTAGGACATCAAAGCATATGAGCAATTTCTATCCCTTCATATAGATAGAGAGTTCTCAAAAGAAAGAATCAGTGTATAGTACCATTAAAAATATATAATACAGAAGCACCTGTGTGGCTGAGTCAGTAAAGCATCTGACTTGGTTTCGGCCTAGGTCATCTTAGGGTCATCGTGAGATTGCACATCCTAAATATCTCCCTCTGTGTGATTTCCTCCCTCTTGAGATTCTCTCCCTCTCCTCCTACCCCTCCTCCTGCTTGTGCACTCTCTCTCTCTAAAATAAATGAAATCCTTGAATATATATATGCTATGTATTATATGCAATATATAATACAAAACCTAAATCTAATTCCATGTAGTCCTACCAACATTGGGTTTTATACTTGTTTAAATTTATTTCGTGAAGTTTAAAAGATAATAACTTTTATTGAGCTCTTTCTATGTGCCAGGGACTTCAAAGGATTTGATATGAATTTTCCCATTTAATAATCACCATAAAACTGTAGGGTAGATGCTATCTCCTCCCTTTTAGTAATGAGAAAACTAAGGCTTAGCATTGCTCAAGTCAAGTAACTCGATAAGGTTTAAATGTAGATGTACTGATTCCAGAACTGTACTCTTAACCAACATAATGTTTGTTAGTGATGGTGTTTTTTTCTGTTTTATTTTCTCAAAAGGAATAACCTCTCTGATTTCAGGAGTATAGTGTAATATACTTCTAGAAAGCTTGTTGTTTGTTGAGGTAAGTATCTAGATGGACCTTTTGCTTGAGAAAAGTCAACTCCCTGGGTTGGCTTGAGTGGGTTGGGGGGATACAAAGAAAGATCAGTTACTCCAAACAATAAAAGGAAAGAAATTTGAATTTTCGTTGGATTCCCTAGGAAAAGAGAATGAAGCCTAGGTAAGAAAGAAGTGGAGGGAGATTGATGAGAAGAACTGAGATGGGATGCCTGCCAGAAACACAGCAGGAGGCAGGGGCCTGCTGGAGATGACTAGTGAGAAGTTTCCCAAGATAGTGGAAAATGGCTTTCCATTTCTGTGAGCAGTCACGTATACACTGACTTTGAAGTTGTTTTCTGTTTTGTGCTGTAGCCTTCCATTAACTCTAAACCTTGTGTGCAATTTGGATACACCCAGCCATCTTGGTGGTGGGTCATTTGCAAGAATGAAGGAAAAGGACAGGCACAGCATGGGCAAGAGGGGCAATAGCCAGAGGACAAGCAGGCTGCACCCTGGTCTGACCCAGGAGATAGAGAAGCAACTTGGAAACGCTTGGGGAAATTGAAGTCTCAGGACTTCCCACAGTGGGTGGAAATGGGGCTGGGGCCATTTTGGTATTGAGAGAATGACCCTTAAACATTAAATTGTTCGGGGTTGCCAGATCGGAAACTTTGGAGTTGTATTCAAGTTGAAAAAGTACTTTTGTTCAGACACAGTGAAAGAAATATGATTTATTAGCAGCATTTGTCAGTCCTTGATATAGAGTACTTAACTTCCTGATCTCGCAGTGAAGGTGTGCCACAGGGCTCCAGACCTCCAGCCTCTCCTCTGTGGACAGATTCAGTCCCTTGGTGATATCTCATCCAGGTTCATGCTTCTAGATACGATCCCTATGTCGACAGTTCCCAAATTTGTATCTCCCAGACTTCTCTCCAGTGTTGCCCACTTGACATTCCCCACTTACCCAGATGAGTTTAAAACTCATCTCAAATTTAGCATGTCCAATATTACATTTCTGATATTCCTTCCTCAAACCGCACCACTCATGGTTTTCTCCATCTCGGTCATTGGCAACTCTATCCATCCTTTCAAGCCAAAACACAGAGTCATCCTTTATCACTCTTTTTCTGTCATATCCCATCTCTAGTTTGACAGGCAAGTCTGTTATTTTTACCTTCAGAATATATCCAGAATCTGCCCATTCCCACCGTCTCTACTTCTACCACTCTGGTCAGAACCACCATCATCTCTCACCTGTATTGCCACAAAAGTCTCAGATTAACCCCCTGCTTCCACCTCCCCCAACCCCCAGCAGCCAAGGGTGATCCTTTTAAAACCTGTACAGGAAAAGCTTGTTGCTCCTCTGCTTCCCATTTCATTCACAGTAAAAGCCTAAGTTCTTCCAGTGGTCTTCTGTGATCTCCCCATCCCCTGCCACCCTGCCCTGCCCCACTATTACCTCTTTCACCTCACTTCCTTGCCCTGCCCCCTTGTTGTCTCTCTTCAGCTCCACCTGCATCCTTGATGTTACTGAACAAAGCCAGGCACCTTAAAACTTTTGCATTGGCTATTCTGCCTGGAATGCCCCACAAAGTGTATTCTCTCACTTCTTTTACATCTTTACTTAAATATCAACTTTTCAGTCAGATCTTCCCTTAACCATCATCCTCTTTTATTTTTTTATTTTAATTCCAGTATAGTTAATGTATAGTGTTGTAGGTTTCAGGTACAATATAGGGCTTCGGTAATTCTATACATTACTCAGTGCTCATCATGATAAGTGTACTCTTAATCCCAACACCTATTTCACCCATCCCCCCACCCACCTCCCCTCTGGTGACCATCTGTTTGTTCTCTATATAAAGAGTCTGTTTTTTGGTTTGTCTCTTTTTTTTCTTTGTTCATTTGTTTCTTAAATTCCACATATGAGTGAAACCATATGGTATTTGTCTTTCTCTGACTTATTTCACTTAGCATTATACCCTCTAGATTCATCCATGTTGTTGCAAATGGTAAGATTTCATTCTTTTTTATGGCTGAGTAATATTCCATATATAATATGGAATATTAATATAAGGGTGTGTATATATGTACATATATATACACACCATCTCTTCTTTATCCTGTTCATCTGTTGATGGACACTTGGGCTGCTTCCACAACTTTGCTATTGTAAATAGTGCTGCTATAAACATAGGGGTGCATGTATCTTTTCAAATTAGTGTTTTCAGATTCTTTGGCTAAATACCCAGGAGTGGAATTACTGGATCATATGTGTGGTAATTCTTTTTAATTTTTTGAGGAACCTCTATACTGTTTTCTGCAGTGGCTGTACCAGTCTGCATTCCCACCAGCAGTGCATGACCATTATCCTCTTTTAATTGCAGTATCTCATCAGCATTTCCAATCCCAATTCTCTTGCTTTACGCTTTTTCCTTTAGCACTTAATCACCTTCTAGCATACTGTATAATGTATTGTTATAATTAACTATTATAATTTAGTATCTTTGTTGCTTATTATCTTATCTTCCTCCACTCACCACTACAATATATAAGCTCCATGAAGCTAAAGATCTCTTTGTACCTTGTTCACTAATATATCCCAAGCACTTAGCATCATGCCTAAGTCATTCAATGCCTAACTCACTCAATGATAATTATCTGAGTGAAAAAAATGAAAATGAAAATGAAAATGAAATCTGTCATCCCCAGCAACAGAATGAGAATCTAAGTCCACAATTTCATACAAGAATACACATTTTCCTTTAGACCAGGGATCAGCAAACTTCTTCTTAAATAATAATAAATATTATAGGCTTACAGTTCATACGGTCTCTGTTGTAACTACACAGCCTCTGCCTTGGGAGCTCTAAGGTGGCCAGAGACTGTATATATAAACAAATGGGCGTGACTGTGTTCCAATAAAACTATTTAGAAAAATGAGCAGCCAACTAGTGGGCTGTACTTCACTGATTTCTCCTTTAGACAAAGACATATCTCAGTAAATCATAACTCTTCATTGGCAGGCTAAGCTCTACCCATCAACTTTACTAATTGCCAAAAACAAAATTTTGGAAAAGTGAATGCAAACCTAGCAAAATTACAGATGAGTAGCTTCTCTGCCTGCAGACAGATTGGGCATTCCTTACTCAAAGTGGCTGTTGAGCAATATAGGACTTGGGGGTGGGAGATAGGGAGAAAAACCCTGATATCAGCCACTTTCTGACTAATGAGTGTAGAACACATTATCTGTAGCTTTGGAGTATCCTCTAGAGGTTTCTAATATGCAGAATGATCTACTTCTGAGACCTCTTTTCTCTAGGCCATTAAGTTCTTTGGCATTGATGATGAATTTCCTGTAGAAAAGAAACCACTTTTATTTTTGTCAGCTATTCTAAAAGTCAATAGATGGACACAGTGGTTGTAAAAATACCTGCCAATATCCTGAGGCCCGAGCCCTAATCTCCTGCCATCTAGACCAGTGATTCCCAATCAGGGGCAGTTTCGCCTCACAGGGGACATTTGGCAACATCTGAAGATGTCTTTGGTTATCACACCAAGGGGCGGTGGCGGGGGGGGGGGTGCTACTGGTGTGAGGTGGACAGAGGCCCAGGATGCAGCTAAGCATCCTACAATGCACAGAAAACCCCTATAACAAAGAACTCGGCAGCCCAAAATATCAGTAGTGCTGAAGTTGAGAAACCATGATCTCGACTATTCTGCTGGACTTTTTTTTTTAATTTTATTTTATTATGTTAATCACCATACATTACGTCATTAGTTTTTGTTGTAGTGTTCCATGATTCATTGTTTGCGTATAACACCCAGTGCTCCATTCAGTACGTGCCCTCTTTAATACCCATCACCAGGCTAACCCATCCCCCCAACCCCCCTCCCCTCTAGAACCCTCAGTTTGTTTCTCAGAGTCCATAGTCTCTCATGGTTCATCTCCCCCTCCAATTTACCCCCCCTTTGTTTTTCCCTTCCTACCTTTTTTTTTTTAAATATAATGTATTATTTGTTTCAGAGGTACAGGTCTGTGATTCAACAGTCTTAACACAATTCACAGCGCTCACCATAGCACATACCCTCCCCAATGTCTATCACCCAGCCACCCCATCCCTCCCACCCCCCACCACTCCAGCAACCCTCAGTTTGTTTCCTGAGATTAAGAATTCCTCATACCAGTGAGATCATATGATACTCGTCTTTTTCTGATTGACTTATTTCGCTTGGACTTTTATTTTTATTTTTTTTAAAGATTTTATTTATTTATTTGACAGAGAGAGAAACACAGCGAGAGAGGGAACCCAAGCAGGGGCAGAGGGAGAGGGAGAAGCAGGCTTCCTGCGGAGCAGGGAGCCCGATGCGGGGCTCGATCCCAAGACCCTGGGATCACGACCTGAGCGGAAGGCAGACGCTTAATGACCGAGCCACCCAGGTGCCCCTCGCTTGGACTTTTAATCTGCTTTGTACTCCACTGCCAAACCAGCATTCCTAAACCACCAAATTTATCTAAACATCACTCCTAAGCTTCAGTAGCTCCAGTAGCCCCTCATTGCCTGAAAGTTCAAATCTTTCCTTCTCATCCTGGCATTTAAATCCCTCAGGATTTTGCCCACTTGTGTTTTCATTCCCCAGCAGGAACTCTGCTTCTCACAAGTTTTCATCCGCACCATCCTCCACACAGTCCTTTTTACCAATGTTATCCCTCGCACACGTACCTTGTGAGGCTCCTCCCCACATCTCTTCTCTGATCCAGCTCTTACTCATTCTTTGAAGCCCACACACGCTTCACACCCCTCTGCCAATGAGTTGGTCCCTTTTTTGTACCACTCCCTTCTGTACTTACCATGGGCTCACATGTTTTACACTGTTAGAATAGCTCTTCCCTCTATCTTGTTTCCTCAATAAACTCCCTGAAGGGTTCCACATTGTATTTCTGGCCTTTCGGTCTCAGTTTGCACAGCATAAGGTGTGAAAACTGTATGGTTGTATTGAGAGATTCTTGTATTGAGAGTCAAATGAGATGAGTATAAAAAGCACCTTGTACAGGGCCTGGTACCCAGTTAAGTGCTCAGAAAATTATAGTATCATAGTATCTATAGGAGCATACAATCAGGAGCCCACAGAAGGTGCTTAATAAATCTTTTAATAGTAGTTACGTACTGGAGAGAGCATGCATTCAGACTAGCCTGGTATTTGGAACTAACAGCAAAGAAAAACTTGCATCAGAAATTCTACACCAATTAACACGCCTCCATGCTAGAGTGAATCCAGGAGAAGTGGGTGTCACATTTTCTCAAAGTGGTGCCTAAGCCAACCTTTCTGCCTTTAACAAGTTAATGAATAGCTCATGAGTAAGCTTTGCCCACTCTGGCCCACTTTAGAAGGCTGCCGAATAGGATAGGATGTCGATAGGCCACACTCAGCTTTGCTGGGGTCCCAGCTGTAACCTCCCTAAGTGATTCTGCTCTCAGCAGCTGGAGGCTCTGATATCCCTAGAGAAGTGGGCACCAGCGGGATGAGGCTGCAAAGAGGTCCTGGCCTTTCCCCAAGTGGAAGAGAGCCTTGTCTCAGATCTTGTGAGAGAAGGGAGTGGGGCCTGGTATTCCGAGCAGCCCAGGTTTGGCTTTGGGCCAGGCACTGAGTGGCAAACAAGAAGGAACACATTCCGGGAAGGCAAGGAGCCCTGCCAACGCAACGGGGGCCGGACAAGCTGGGCCTGCTGGGCGCCAGGTGCTCCTTGGCTCTGTGGAGGTCAGGCACTCAGGGAAATGCACTCGGGTTTCTCTGGATTATCGTTTCAGAGGCTTAAACACCTCCCTCCCTCTCACTTCAGGTGGACAAAGCAGTGCTAAACCTCTAAACCTGAATCCTCTGCTCTCTGGGTTCTAGCCCCTCATCTCTGAATGAAGGTAGGAGAGGAAGGAGTGTTGTGGCCTCCTGAGATCACACTTTGGGGGAGCCAGGTTTCTGTAATTCTGTGCCCTGAGTAAAAGAAGATGCTGCTGACAGCAAGGGCAGGTCAAGGGGAAACCTGGGATTTCTATGCCCTTGTTGGAAGAGTAGCCGAGCTCCCCACCCTCCCCCTCCTACATCCACCCATCCCCTCACCCCACACCCCCAAACAACACATGCTGGTTCTTCACACCTGCCAGGTCTGCCTCCCTACTGGCCTGACCTTCAGGTCTGGAGAGCCTTTGGGAAGGCATTCCATTCTGCCCCCCACCAACCCCCCTCCCCCCCATGAAAGAAGAGGAAAAGGAAAAGAGAAACGACCAAAGGAGACCGTGGAGAAATGGCCACGGGAGCTTGCCAGAGCTCCCCTTCTGCCGCTGGATAGGCGATGCACTGGACTCGGACCAGACCTGGCCCGGTTTCACCCCACAAGGGAACAGCAGCCGGGGCCTTTCTCTGCCGAAGGAGAATGAAGTCTGGTCCTCTCTGCGGCTCCAGCTCCTGCTGGGCTTTGCTGCCACCTTGTGGCCTAGATGGCATCTCTTCCCCCCTCAAGGAGACCAGCCTGGAGATCTGGCTTCAGTCCCCGCCTGAGGCAAACCTGAGAGCCTTCTCTGAGAAGCTTCTCTACCCTAGGACACCCTGCTTCTGCAGCCCAGCAGCTGGGAGAGAGGGGCAGCCCAGGTTCATGACCTCACCCAGCTCGACAGGTGTCCTAATGCCATGGCCACCAGGTAGGCGGGCCAAGGCTGGCTGGCTGGGGGCCAGGGGTAGGGGTGGGGGCAGTCTCTTACTCACAGGAGACCCCTGTGGGTTACAGTTCAGCCAGAGCTCCCCTCATTCCTGAATGTCCTTTTCACCAGAGCCCCTGCTCCTCCCACGACCCTGCCTTGTCTGGCTACACCCATGTTGTAAAACCCAGGCTCCTGCATATATATATATATATATATATTCTCCAATGTCTCCAAATTTAAGGCAGTTGTTTCTTCCTTATAAAGCTAGCTCATTTCAACTTTAAAATTATAAGGATTGTATGCCCTCTCTGTGATGCTGCTGCTATGAACCAGTCCCTGAGAATAATGGAAAGGGGTATATTATGTAGATTATCAGCCATATTTTCCTGCATATTACATTCACGTGTTTATTTCATCTAGCAAAAGAAAGCATTTGTTTTCAGCAACCACTGATCCTACAGACTCCAAACTTTCTGATCTGAGCAGCAGTACCCAGGGATTGTATAAAGTCCAAATTCCCTTTTACTGTCTACCTCTCCAGCCTCTTTGTGTGTGTGTGTGTGTGTGTGTGTGTGGTAAAATACACATAAAATTTACTGTCATCACTTTTAAGTGTATAGTTCCATAGTGTCAAGTATATTCCCATTGTTGTGCAACCATCATCACTGTCTCCAGAACTCTGTTCGTCTTGTAAAACTGAAACTCTATGCCCATTAAACAATAACTCTCGCTTCCCTTCCCCCCAGCCCCTGGCAAACACCACTCTACTTTCTGTCTCTATGAATGTGACCACTCTAGGTACCTCATATAAGTGGAATCATACAGTGTTTATCTTTTTTTTTTTCTAAAGATTTATTTATTTGAGAGTGTGTGTGTGAGCAAGGGGAGGAGCAGAGGGAGAGGGAGAAGAAGACTCCCCGCTGAGCACGGAGCCCAATACAGGGGTTCGATCCCAAGACCCTGAGATCATGACCTGAGTCGAAATCAAGAGACAGTGGCTCAGCTGACTGAGCCACCCAGGTGCCCCACTGTTTGCTTTTTTGTGGCTGGCTTATTTCACTTGGCAGAATGTCCTCAAAGTTCATCCATATTATAGCATGTGTTAGAATTTTCCTCCTTTTTAAGGATGAGTAACATTCCATTGTATGCATATACCACATTTTGCTTATCCATTCATTGGTTAATAGACACCTGACCTGGGTTGCTTCCACCTTTCGGCTATTATGAGTAATGCTCCTCTGAACGTGGGTGTGCAGATAGATAACTCTTCAAACTCTGCTTTCAGTTCTTTTGGGTATACAGCCAGGAGTGGTATTACTGGATCATATGGTAATTGCCTTTAGTGTTTTGAAAAACTGCCATACTATTTTGCACAGCGGCAGCGGCACCATTTTACATTCCCACCTGCAGTGCATAAGGCCTCCAATTTCCCCACATCCTCACCAACACTTGTTTTCTGTTTGAGAGTAGCCGTCCTAATGTGTGTGAAGTGGCGCCTGATTGTGGTTCTGATTTCCCTAGTGACTAGTGATGCTGAGCATCTTTTCATGTGCCTGTCGGCCATTTGTATCTCTTCTTCGGAGAAATGTCCATTCAAGTTCCTTACCCATTTTTTAATTGGTTGTATATGTTGTTGGTGTTGACCTCTCCAACCTCTTTCCACATCACTCTCCCACCTGATCAGTATCCTAGCGTCATGCAGAGTCTCTCTGTGCAGAAGAGACATATGTGTTCTCTCCTACGTTTTGCAGTTACTGATCCATTTGCCACGAAATGCTCCTCCCGTGGCTGGTTCCTCATCCTTTAACATTAATCTAAAAGTCACTTCAGAGAACCTTTCCTGACCGACCACCCATCTATAGCCAACTCCCCATTTACTCATATCACCGTTTCTCCCCTTCATGGAACCTAACCACAATCTGTACTTACCTTGCTTGTTTACATATTTACTTGGAACTTATGTTTACATGGTGTGTAAGTGCCATGGGGACACAGAGATACTGAGTGACATGTTCACTGCTATATCCCCAGTGCCCCACATAGTACCTGGCTCGTGCTCTGGGCTCAGTATTTGCTGAATGAATGAATCACTACTAGAAGGGGCATCCTAGGGAAAAAGAAAGGTAACGTGACACAAATTGGAACTTCACCTCCCTAACCTAGGCTCGATGTCATAGAAAAGGACACAGGGATTTTCTGGCTCGGAGTTCTGGACTTGAATTCCTGAGTCAGAAGCACAGTACCATTTGAACCCAGGACGTTGCTTTGGAGCTGCCCAAGAGAAATAGGGAAGCCTTCTCGGTGTCCCCCCAGCAGAGGCAGGAGGCTGCGGAGGTTTCCTGTGGCTGCTCTTCACCTTCCCAGTATGCCTGAAGTATGAGGCGGCTCAGCCACAGCCCTGTGAGATTTGCAGAGTACTCGAGATTCTGGGGATGACTTGGGCCCCGTCAGTCTCCTTAGTGCCAAATATGTTAACATGAGGACCTTTTGTGAGTCGTCAAAAGATAAAAATGAACTTTCCATACCACAGGACACTAGAAAAAATCAAATGTTTATATTTTAAAATATTTTCAAAGGCTACTGCCATGCTGGAACAACCCAAGGATAGTCGAACCAATCTCTCAGGGACTCAAAGGGACTCAGCCAGTGCAAGCAGTTCTGTATAAATACACATAGTTTACAAATGAACACAAGGGAAAGGACAGTGGCCCCACAGGACCAGGCTGAGGAACAAAAGGGAGAAACGGACAAGGGGCCCTCCAGAGTGACAGGCACACTCATGCCCAAGAGGACCTCCAGAGCCACCTCCCCTATAGCATGCCTCTTGCCTTTTCTGAGCCCAGGGCATGGCTGGAGACCGGATTCACCAGCATGTTGGCACAGCTACCCATGACTTGGTACCTCTGGTGGCCTCTCACGAGCCTCTGGCTCAACCTAGCAGGGCTCAGAGAATGGACCTGTTCTCCCTGCCCTTCAGCAAGGACCAAGGCGGGGAGACACTGGGGCAAGTAGGACTATTTCCCTGAAAAATGATAAAAAGGAGTGTTGAAGGGGGCTGGTTCCAAAAAAAGGATGGGTTTTTATCCAGTGTGGTGCTGTGGGGAGAATGGAATATGAGTTCCCCTGACACCCACAGAGGTGGTACAAGCAACCCCCCAGGCAGGCTCTAAGCTTAATCCTAGAAACTGCAGCGGGGAAGAATAAAGAGACCGCTCGTCTGAGCTTAGGGACTTGTCACCTACAGATCCGTCCCCCACATCCTCATTTGGGTTTGTCATAAACAGGACAATCATGGCTCCACAATAACTCATTTCCACTTGGATTTTTCCCTGATTAACCTCTCAGGTGTTTGAAGAAGGAAAAGCAGTGACTGTTTCTGACACACTCACCCCATCACCAGTGACTTTGCCTGACACACCTGACCTCCTCACGAAGGCCCTTCTAGAACCCCCAAAGGCACTGTCTTGGCATACTGGAGTCCCAGGGAGAGCAGGCAGAGTTCTGAGGCACTTGGAGAGATGGAGAACTCTCTAAGGCAAAGCTACCACTGTGTCCACTCTTCCCATCCCCCACCTCTCTTGTCCCCAGAGGTATCAGACAGAACCCCTTGACCTGGTCCCTGCACTGTACCAGGCCCACCTTGGACACCCCGACCTTATTCATGGAGTGGAGGACCCTCCCCCATGGCCTGCAACTCCCCGATTCCAAGTGACACGAGTGAGCTCTGCCCTGCGGTGGCCCAACACCCTCATGCCCAGCTGCCCAGCCACATGTCCCCAACAGGCTGCTATTGGTCATGGCCTCTCAGGCAGTCAGGCAGGGAGTACAAAGCCAGCTCAAATCAAAGCCACCGACCTTCCCCTCCCCACCCCCCATCCTCTACTTCCTGCCTGGGGCACCTTAGAACTGTTTGAGCACACCAGGGGAAGAGGCAGTACCAGGTCTGTGACCACAGTGACCACAGGCCCTGTTCCACCTGTCTCACCAGGAAGTGGCAGCTAAGGACACAGAACGCTGGACCTCGGCCCTCCTTCGCAGCCCCTGCCACCATCCTCTGCTGCAAGTACTGTCCTCCGGATTCAGCCAGCCTCCTCATGAGGGGCGGGAACCTTCCCCTCTGGCTGGGATCCTAGCTACGCACCCTCCTCTGGTCGTTCCTAGCTCCCCCACCCCACCTCCCCTGTCTGCTCTGGGCCTGACAGGTGCCTAGCTCCCAGTCCCTTTGGGCCCCAGGACAGGGACCCTTGGGGGCCCCAGTGAGAGCACAGTATGTTGGGAGAGAGCAGAGCCCCACTGGTGGCTTGCGTCTGGGCCTATGTGCCACTACTGCCGCGAGCCACGTGGCCGTGGAGAGCTGCATTCCAGGTACCAAATCGTGGCCTTTGTCCCTTGGGTGGTTCCTAGTGCTCTGCCTCTGTGCCAGACTGTTTCCAAGGAACACGCTAACTTTCTTTGTCCAAGGGCTTGCTGAAGCTTAGTATGCAGAATTTCTCGGCTGGTTCCAAGAATCTGGCTTCGTGTCTTAGTCCCCAAATTGTAGGAGCTTTGTCAACAGCAGGGATAAGAGTTGCAGGGAGGAGGAAGGATCTGGAGTATTTTCCTTCATACTCCGTCTCAGCACAGCAACAGCGTAAACCACGGGGGTCACTGGTGGAAGCTTAGCACCCAGAGCGTTCTTCTTGGAGAAGCCAAGGTGGTTGTTACCTGCACACAGGAGATCCCCAGATCAGAGAAGGGGCCTTACCCTGCGCACTGTGTCCAACCTTGCTTGCGCCAGCCCAAGGGCAGGGCCAAGTCCAACCAGGACAACAAGCAGCCTGGCCATAGGTATTGGCTCCTGTCCTTTACCTCCAATCCCTAAGGCACTGGGAAGAGACAGGACTTCACCTGTGCCCAGGGACCGGGCCATCCCAATTCAGGGAGCATAACTGCTGTTCTAGCCAGGAGATGCGGACTGCCAGATAGGATGAGGCCATGACCAAGAAGCAGATCCTAGAGCAAGAGAGATAAGAAGGATATCTTATCTGGAAAAAGGACATTTTTGGAGGCTCACCAAAAATAGGAGTGGGGACAAAGCTACTTCCTGCAACTGGCAGAATTAAAGAACTCGTTGCCTCTCAGCTACATTTCGGCCTGGAAATCTTTGTTCCCAGAGGCCATGTGGGGGTCCTGAGACTCGTCCCCATGGAGGTGTCTTTGAAGCCCAGCAGGAATTCTGGGTCCTTAAACTGAGCCCACCTTCCCTCTGACCAGCCACCTTGGTCCTCTGCCTCCTCTTCAAGGCCGCTAAGATTATCCCCCAAGGTGGTACGCCCCTTCTCCCAGCAAGTGCTGAGGCTGACAGTTGGAACTCAGCCAGCAGAACCAGAGGAAGATCATGAGGTAAGGTGAGGGGAAGCCAGGGGCCCCACCGTGCTCACCATTCGGCTGGTCCTTAGGCAGAATTACAGACAAGTCTGGGGTTCCAAAAACTGCTCTAAAGGTGGGTGGCAGGAAGGCCATGGCTCTCCCCTAGTCTATCTGATGGCCCTCTCCAATTTTGTCAGCTGTCCCCCTCCCCAGTCCCGTGCAACTTTCCCTTTTTTCAATAGCTTCGTATCCTGCCCCTCCCTACTGCACAGCCTTAACCCTAAATTACAGGGGTGCATGAATAAAGACTGGAGGCACTTTGTCTTGCTACAGAAGGTAGCCTCCAGACACCACTCAGGAGCTTTCAGTTGACTTAGGACCTTCCCCTCACTCTGGACATTGACCTCCCCACACACAGAGGCCCCTGCTCCAAACAGCCAGACACCCAGATGAGTTTGACCCCTCCCATCTCCAATATAGTCACCTACAGCACAAAGATGACCTTGAGGAGCTGGTAATCCCAGAGCCTCAGCTCCCCGTCGCTCCTGGGCTCTTCCTCCAGCTTCTCCTCCTCACAGACGGCCTTCTCTGTGATAGGAGAGCAGTTAGGCTTCGTCCTGTGGCAGGACGCCCAGCCCAGCAAGGAGCAAGCCCACCTCCCCTCATTCTCAAGCTGCTTAGGCTTTTGGCTTGGCTTTCCCTTATGGATTTGGATAAAGTACGAAACAGCTCTCAGAAGCCTTGCTGGCTGTGATTTTTCCATTTTGCAGAAGTGGGGGCAGGGAAAGCCTGGTCTTTGCAAACAGTTGTCACAGACGAGCACCCTGAGCTCACCAGACCCGGGAGGCTTCCTGGAGGGAAAGAAGCTGTCCGTGGAGTCCATGGATGCCCGAGGTATACAAGGGATGTTGTCTGGGAGCGACAGGGACCTGGAGGCTGGGCACACTTTTCTCCACTTCATCTCAGGGATGAGGACTTCCTGCAGAGAAGGCAGGAGAAACTGTCTCTCTATGACCCTTGGGATGTCACTTGTCCTAAGGGGCCCACAATGGGTTTATCAAAGCTTTTCCAGGTACTACCAATACAGATACCTAGTGAGCATGATGGCAGGTACCCAGAAGGAGGGAAACCATTGCCTTAGCAACCACATGTCTCTCTTACCTGCTTCCTTGCTGGGACCAGCCATTCTTCCGGGGAACAATGTCTTTGAAGACTGCTACTATAGAACCACAGTGGGATCCAAGACGTGAGCTAACCCAGGTACGTGCTCAGATCCGCTGAGCCCAGGAAAGCTTGGCACGATGTATCTTAGATTGGATAAGTCCTCCTAATCTGGACTCTGACCCTAAGTACATCACTGACCTTAGCAGGGGGTACTTAGGGTCCCCATCAACAAAAATGGGAACAGCACCTTCTATCCCCTGCATAGTATAGTGCATATTATATGCTTGGCTAAATGCTTAGTGGTTAGTGAAGGAGACTTCAAACACCCTGGGGTCATTTCCATCCCCATCACCGTTCTAGCAACTAAGCTCTGCCTACCCAGAACCCCAGCAGCAAAGGAAACTGCTGGGACCTCAGCATCTCAAATGAGTCTGAGTTCTACAGTGATAGCCTTTGGAGTTCTTCCCCGAGGACATCTCCATCCCCTGGAAGGCCCTCCTGACCTAAACACTGCTAAAGAAAAGAGAATGGTCACTGGCTCTGTGGCTGTACAGGTGTGGGATCCAACCTGGGCAGTGTTCTGGAGGCTGGACATCTGTTCTGCTCAGAAAGTCAGCAGATCTGCCCAGGACCTAGTGGCTCCGCATGGCATGGAGCGTGTCAGGTCTAGGGGACCCCCCTGGCATAGCCTGGCCACTGGCTCTTGAGCCTGGAAGGGGACGAGGGGACATTGTGGGCTGCTGCCCGGGAGGCCCTGAAGCCTCAGAGCCATAGGCTCCCTCACACCCGCAGCTTTCGCTTCCAACCTCAGTTCTCACCAGGGACTCGCACTCAGGTTCCTCTGGAAATTCTCTTACACTCAGGCTCTTCTTGCTGGAAGGCTAAGGAAGAAAGGGAACTGGGGTCACTTGTCCATCAGGAACAGCCAAGGTCAGGAGTGAGGAAGTGTTAGCACTCTCCAAGAGAGCTTTACCTCCAAATAAGCCACCTTGGGTCAGAGGAAGCCTAGCTCCCAGAGTTTGCCAGAGTCGCCTAGTTAGTGCTGGAGCAGAGGGTAAATCCAAGGCAATGTACTTCCCCATGCTGCTGCCCCTCCCCACTTCCTCAGCGTGGGCCAAAGAGAGCTGTAGGCATACCGGAAAGCAGCCACGTGCTTCTGTCTGCACGCTGAGGGCATACACATGGGGACACACAGCGGCCACTGGCCTCAAAGAGACATGCTCATAAGCATAGACACCCCGTCCAAGGACTAAGCTCAGATACACTGGGCCTGAGCCCATTACTCGCCTCTCCCTGCTCTTGATCCCTGTGCTGGAGAGACTGGCCAACCTCTCCCAACAGCCTTGTCCCAAGACCTCAGTCTAGGCCTGAGCAACCGCCCTGGCCCAACTCCTGCCCCGGAGCTCCATACCTGGAGGTGTGTGCAGACCCTCCTCAGCATGTCATATACACTGTCCCGGGAAAGCAGTGACACAAAGATGTACTGGGACAGAGAAAGAAAACAGAAAAGGGTGGTGTAAGTACAGACTGGAGAGAGTACCAGAGTCAGGATCCTGGGGTTGGGACAGGAGACTTACAAGGGATGGCCGGCCCAGAGACTCACTGACCTTCTGGCTGGTGTTGGTGGTGATGGCCAGGCCATTGGGAAGAAGCCGCGCCATCTTGTGTTTTTTGATCATTTGGACAGACACCACGGGAATGACCACCTGAGGGAGGAGATGCATGCTTCTCCAGGACTCACCCCCAAGGACACAGTCCCTTTGCTTCCTGCATAGTGCCCCCTGACTGGCAGTCAGCCAAGCATGGACACCATGGAGAAGGCTGGCCCTATGTGGGAGAATATGTGAGCGTTCTACTCTCTGATGCAGGCTCCCCTTCCAGGTGTCCCACCGCCCTGCCCCTGCCCTCTGGGCTCTCACCCTATTATCCAGGAGGCCAAGGATGGTTGCCCTGGTGAACCCCATACTCCAGTAATGGAGTTTCCCTGAGCCACCACCTGGCCACAATTATGGCTCCCCCAAAGTGTGACATACCACTCTGATTCTGAAGGCATTTCAGAGGTACCCATAGGCAGAATAAATTGGCTGTGAACTGTTCTAGACTCTGGAGTCTAGATTGGGGCCCTGCTTTGGAAGGGGTGAAGCTACTTCCCTGGAGACCAGGTGGGATGCCTCACAGTGAGAGGCTTCACCAGGTGCCTAATGCCCGCAGGGTAGGGGCCCTGTCTCTTTCCCAGCTGGGGCCTCATGGGCCCATTGCAGCCCTTACCACTTATTACTACCTTTATATCCTTGCCAAAGAGGCTGGCATGGAAGCAGAGCCAGTTGGGGGAGATGTAGAGCCGGCCCTGGAGAAGGAGGTCTCTCTGGAGGGCGCAGGAACACACTGGGAAGTCATAGGAAAGAAGACTGCCATGAGCAACCCCGAAGGCCCAGGGCCTACGTCCTCACACTCAGGAGTCCAGAGCCCAGCCTCAGGGACTGCCTTGCTCAGAACCCCCCTTCCCAACCCCAGGCCCCAAACCACCCATTCCACCAGCACCCTGAGTCCTTCTCAAGAGTCCTGACTGCCCCACCTGAGCCCACCAAACTGCTAGATCTTTCCTCTTCCTCTACTCATGCTTCAGAGGGTTCCCTAAGCCTGGATTCTCACTCCCTTGGGCAGAACTCCTTGCCCTGCCCTGGAGAGAGGGCCTCGATTGTGTCCCACATGCTCACTGAGAAGCCTGAGCAGGAAAGAAAAGTCATGGATAAGAACAGAACAGAAATAAATTTGGAAGCCCTGACACTGCCCCAAGAATACTTTCATAAATCCCATTTCAGATCCTCCATCTGCCCGGTCTTCTCAGACTTCTAAAGAAAACAGGCGCAACCACATGCAAAGGGCAGCCAGTTCCCATATCAAAATTGTGCCTTGGAGGCTCCAGAGGAGAGGACCTGGGCCTCAGGCACTCTAGGCACCTGTCCAGGCACACCTGGGAGACAGCTCACCTTTGAGAACCACCTCCTCCAAGGGAATGTCCTTAAACAGCTTGTGGTATTGTTGGTTGTATTTACTCAGTAGCGTCTGCAAACACACAAGCTGGGGCTGAGAAGTCCCAAAGGGGCCCTGCACCAGCCACCAGGAAATAATGCCATGGGGGCAGGGGCTCCGGGGACTTAGCACCAAGCAGTCGGCAAAGAGCCAGCAGGGGTGAGAGGCTGAGTCCCTAGCGCAGCTTGTCTCTCGGTGACATGACGACAGGAGGTCCTGACGGGCAGCACTGACGGGAAGGGGACGCACCACCCCACCCAGGAGGGGACAGTCACTCAGGTTTCCCTTGGTGACAGGCCTTGGCGGCCAAGGAGCCAACAGTCCCTGGATTCGGGCTGCCCAGAGCCCCTCCCTTGATGGGCAGTGAAAAGGCAGCCTCCACGCACTTACCCCTTCTCGGCCACACTTCTTTATCTCTTCACCCTTCAAGCCTTCTGGCCAGTGCAGACTGCAAAGGAGACATTCCATTCCAGGGACAAGGAACCCTTGAGTCCTGCCCATACATCCTTGGTGCCAGGTCTGCCCTGGCTTCAAGCCAGAAGCTTGGGGGAGAGATTGAAGACTGAGGCCCTTCTCTAGGAGCCACAGCAAGGTGATAAGCAACAGGGAGGACGGAGCTCAGCCCTGGGGAAGGGCACTTGTGCACGCTGGGAGCCTTCCTCCCAGACAGCAGTGGGCAGCGGGCCCCCCAGGAGGTATGCTCCTCCTGAGCCTCCATCTCCCATCTCCCAGAGATGCTTAGGAGCTGCCTACCCCTGGGTATCAAAAACCCTCTCCCACATCTCTGGCCAAAGGATAAGCAGAGGAGCAGACCCAAGGATAGGTGAGCAGGAGACACAGGGATCGGGACCAGTTTGCAGGTGAGGTGGAGATGTCAGACTCACGGCTCCGGGGCCTGGCCATGGGCCATGATCCCGGCAGGACTGCCCTCCTTGCAGCCTCCTCCCTCCCGGCAGCCTGGAGCTCAGCAGACTCACCTGACCTGAGGGAGGCTACCAAGGCTGAAGGAGAGGGGGTGGTGCTGGAACGCAAAGCTTTGCCCTGGCCAGGTTGGCCTGAGGACAGGTGGGCAGGGAGGAGGCCGGTAATCTGAGAAGCCTAGACTCTGCTAGGTCCCCGTGTGCCGGGACAGGCCCCGGACTGGGAAGAAGAGGCGCGGGGCAGCCTATGCCCAGCCTAACACCAGACGCAAGGTCCCCTTTCTGCCCCTTCTTTAAGCCCTTTGCCCCTTTCTTATTTTTTATTTAAACACCAGCCAGTTAACATACAGTGCAATATTAATTTCAGGCGTACAATAAAGTGATTCGATACTTCCATACATCACCCTCATCACGACAAGTGCACTCCTTCAACCCCATCACCCATGTCAGCCATCCCTCCACCCACCTCCCTGCTGGTGCCCATCAGTGTGTTCTCTTGAGTCCAGAGTCTGTTTCTTGGTTTGTCCCTCTCTCTCTCCTCTTCTCCCCTTTGCTCGTTTGATTTGTCTCTTAAATTCCACATATGAGTGAAATCATATGGTATTTGTCTTTCTCGGACTTAATTTCACTTAGCATAATACTCTCTAGCTCCAACCATGTCATTGCAAATGGCAAGATTTCATTCTTTTTTATCTGCCCCTTTCTTTTTTTTTTTAAAGATTTTATTTATTTGAGAGAGAGAGAATGAGAGACAGAGAGCACGAGAGGGAAGAGGGTCAGAGGGAGAAGCAGACTCCCCGCTGAGCAGCGAGCCCGATGTGGGACTCGATCCCAGGACTCCAGGATCACGACCTGAGCCGAAGGCAGTCGCTTAACCAACTGAGCCACCCAGGCGCCCTGCCTCTTTCTTTAATGTCCTCCTGAAGGCTTCCCACCCCCCATCCATAGGTATCTCTGACTGGGAGGGGCCTCACCTGGAGTCCAGGCGTGCCTGAACCTTGGCTAGTTTCTCTGAGCAGGACACGGGGCTCTTCAGAGAAGCCGTCTTTCCGTGCATCTGTTGGTCGCTGCACAGAAACAGGCCCACATCAGGAAGGGCGGCTCTGTGGGAGCACCTTTCCCTAGCAACTTCACACGCCCAGGCCGGCTCCTCTGCCCGCACCCCAGACGGGCCCTGCTATTCAGGCGGAGGCTGAAGATGTGACCGGTCAGAGGCAGCAGCTCAGGCAGGAGTGCTCTGGTTCCTGACAGAGGGGGCAATCTCATGCCGCCTTTTCTGGAAGCCTGCAGGTCAGTTTATGCCCAGCCCGGAAAGAAAATCAGCCTACCTTAGTGGAGCACCAGGCAGGTAGGCCTGGCCCACCCTTGAGAAAGCACAGTGGGAAGGAGGACGCTAAGACTTGCTCACAGCTGACAGAAGTTCCTGAGGGGCCTGGGCGGCATTCCCATAAGCCATCGGGATCTGGGAAAGGATGCGGAGCACAGGAGGCTGAAGCAGAGCTGAGGAACTGGTGCAGTGAGGGTGTGTGTGTGAGGGCGGGTCTCCAGTCGGCCCACAGGTAACCATGGGCTGGGAGGGGAGGAGCGGACCCGCACCAGGAGGTGGTCTGGTGGCCTTCGGACGCACAGGGCACCTTGGCCCTGAGAGCCAAGCCATCTCAAAAATGTCACAGAGAGGGGGCCCTGGAGGGAGGAGCCGCCATCTCCCTGGGCAGGTAGGGCTCCCCAGTGGCTTTTGAGTTCATGCCTCCCCTAAACAGCTCTAAAGCATAGGGTCCCCCGTTCCTGCCCCTCCAGGAGACAGGCTAGGAATCAATAAAGCCTGAGCAGTCCAACTCACCCCCAACAGAGTGGGCCCAGAAGCTGACAGGAAGAGAGGGTGGCCAAGAAGCAGGGCCAAGGCAGGGCACCGTGGTGGTCGCAAACAGGCTACAAGGTCCTGGGCAGATAAGGAGCTGGAACCTGAAGCCTGCAAATACCAGCCCGCAGTCCCTCTCAGCTCTCACTGGGGTGAGTCAAAGTTCTCTTCTTCAAGAACAGAGTTGCCCACTCAGCTGAGATCTGCCAAGACCCTCAGAGATGAGATAGTCTGACCCCCTACCATGCTGTGTACACAGTAGGAAACAGACCAGCCAAGGGACCCAGTATCACACAGTGAAGAGCCAGGTGACCTCACCCTACAAAATCAGCCCATCCACAGCCCTGTGGCCTGGTGACCTCTGTCCTTGCCCTTATGGAGAATTTTGGTGCACAAATCAACATAGGTTTCCTGAATCTTGCAAAGCGACAAGTTTTGCTAGTGATTTGACCCTTTTGACCCCCAAAGGTAATTTCTAGATTTATTTGGTTCCATCATTTCACAGTTCAAGAGGGTTTTTCCTCCCCCTCTTGATTTTTATTATGCTCATTATAGAAAATATGAAAAAGATAAAACCTATAAATATGATGATCAAAATCCCCCAGAAGGAAAAAAATCTTCAAAAATCACCCAAAGGTTTATGCATAAATATACAATTTATGGGAATGGAATTATGCATTATAAAATGTAAGTCTTACTTTTGTTGCTTAACATGATCTCATGAGGAATTCCCCGTGTCCCTGCCCATGGCTGAGACAGATTCTCAGAAGTGTGATTCATGGGTGGAGAATGTATATTTCTCAGGCTCTTTAGACCCACTCCCAAAGTGCTTCCAGATACTCTACTGGTGACCATGACCATCAGCCTGTTTCCCAACATCGAGTCCTTACCCTGGCTATTCACTTTTTCTCACTTTTGCAAATTTGGTACGTGAAAACATGCTATTTTCATTTCTATTTCTGCTTACGGAGGGGTTGAACGAGTTTTCCCATGTAGGCATATGAACCCCTGGAACTTCCACCTGTGAATCGTCTATGAGGATCTCCACCTTTGTCTTATTGATTTGTATTAAATGCTTTTTCGAGAACATTAATCCTTAGTTTAACATGTTTGCAAACATCTCCCCCAGTGTGTCATTTGCCTTTAGTTTTGTTCCATTTTTCTGTGGTGGATTCCTTCCACGTCTTCCATCTCTCGGTTCCCCACTTGGCTTGCATGCTTTGGTTGGAGAGGCCCCCAACGCAGAACGTGTACAAGTCAAACCGCTGAGCCCTTGGAGAGCTTGGACCCTGCAGCCTGTGGTCTTTCCTGGGCCACCAGGGAAGAGAAGGGTGGGTGTGGGGCCCACTTGAAGGAACACACTCTAACCTGGAGGACCAGGGATCGAGTGAGACCCCCAAGCAGGACCTTGGCCATGGTCTCAGTGGCAGGGAGCCTGTCACTCAGGCACTGGAAAGGGTGATTGGAGGTGTCAGGGCCGCAGGAGCTCAGAGAGCAGACAGAGCGAGAGTCACAGAAGGGCTCCCAGAGAAAAGGAAGCCGAACCTTACCGGCTGGGTAGGACTATCGCCCCGCATAGGTTCCCATACTCTAACTTTCCGTTCATAATCATGCCTGTGCGGGGATCCTAGACCGAACTCATCCTTAGGTCCGGCATGACTTTCTCCGGGAGAGGGGAGCCTGCCCTCCGCCCTCTCCCGGCCTAGTGAGGAGCCCCCGCGGCAGACACTCACAGCACCCCAATCCCTGCCTCCCTCTGGGCACTCTTCACACCGGGTTGGTGCCTGAACTGCTCATCTCCGGGGGCTCCAGCATGGCAGGGACCCTGCCTCCTCCCTCACTGAAGGCCCTGAGCTGGGGGCAGTGCCAGCGTGTGGCAGTCACACACGGCCCGTTTGAGGAATGACCCTGTGGGGACAGGAAGTGAGGCTGGAGAAGGGACAGACCGCGAGAAAAACAAAAGAAGGCTCTGCACATTTCCCACAGCATCTCCAGGAAGAGAAGAACGGGGGTAAAACGCAGTCACTGGGAGCAAATGGCTTTCAAATATCCTTAAACTTAAAAGCAACTCCTTTACGCATGATGAACAGGATGGTTACAAGCCATTCCGACCTGTCCATCTGTGAAGGCCAGTCCCTCCTGGCCGGCCTCCTAATGTTCCTGATACAGAGACCCCGCCTGGGGCCCCAAGATACTGCTTTCAAAATGATCAAGTCAGACTTTCCACCAATTAGTCTTCTCCCCTACAGTGTTTAGATGAGTAAAAATAAAGACACGGGAGCGAAGTCAGATGCACAGGTAGGCCTGGGGCAGAGTGGTCACCACAGAACCAGTCAGGAGGGGAGCCCCCAAGGACCCACTGGGCCCTGCCACAGAAGGCCAGGAAGGGAGCTTCAAGAGCAGGAAGCTGGAGAATGGGGGGGCCAGCCTGGGTCCCCCCCCCACCATGCTGGTGGCCTCTGTGCATTCCCACACAGACCTCCTCGAGCCAGTTGCTCTGTGTGTTGTGAACGACGCCCCCAGCCCATCCAGTCCCACCCACCTCCACACTGTGGGGTAAGATCAGAAGTCCTCAAATCCGTGTCTGTTTTTCCAATCAAAGCCCCCCACCCCAAAATATCATTATTGTAATCAAGGGGAGGCCCAATACTTTGGACATTAGAGAGGGTAGAAAAGGTTGGGGAAGGCCCCGATGGGGCCCTTTCACCCTGCTGAGCCTGGTCCCAGGGCAGGATGCCTCTCCAGAGGACGCAGCAGGAACTTGACCCGCCCGCAAGCCTTCCTTCATTCCCTCCACAAATACTGAGCTTTATCGTGCCATGAGCCCCGCGTGGGGCCTGCCGCTCGGGGCTGCTGAAAGGGCAGGGATGGGCAGCTAGCAGATCCAGGGAGATGTCAGGAGAGGAGCCAGGCCAGTCAAGAAAGGGGGGCCACAGAGAGAGCAGGAGAGGAAGAGAGACAACGAGGAGAGAATCCAGAGGTGCCAGAGTTGAGCTGCGTCCTACAAACTCAGGGATCATGCTTCACAGGACACCTGCCATGTGCACTCCACTCTCAATGTTTCCCAGGCTCAAAATACTCCCACTAGGCGGGCACTCCCAAATCTAAATCTCTAACCTTGACACCCCCTCTCCTCCTGAGCTTCAGCCCGCCATCGGGATGCACCCAGCAAGGCGCGCTCGGTGTCACCCCCTCGATCTGCTTCCTTCCGAGCACCCAACATCCCTGAAAGTTTCCTCCTGCCACAGCGGCCCCAGCCAGAATCCGTAGCTCTCTCCTCCACGCCCCCTACGACCAATCGATCCCCAAGGCCCCAAGAGCCCTACCACCACTTAACCCACGACACCATTCACTTTCTCCACTCCTGCTGCGCGGGCCAGCCGCCATCACCGCTGTCCTCTCCGCGGATGCGGGCGACAAGCTTGCTCACATGCCTGGCCCTCTCCGCACCTGCACGGCCAACAGAGCCACCTGGGGCCCAGACCCGATCCCGCCGCTCTGCAACTGGTGTTCCTTCTTGAGTTCCCTCTCGCCTCCTCTGCAGGCCTTCCTGAGCATCCTGCTTCCCTTCCCAGGCTCCCCCACAAGGCTCCCCCGAGCCCCAGCTTCCTTGCTGCCGTCGCCCTCCCCAGGGACGCGTCCTCCGCACCTGGAATTCCTCTCCACGCGCATCCACCCGGGGAATTCCACTCATCTTTCGAGCCCCAGTTCAAATGTCACCTCCTCTGCGAAGCCTTCCCTAGTGTCCCCCCTATAGAGTTGGTCAGTCCCTCCTCTGTGGTCCCTCGTCCCCTCCGTCATGCTGTTGCCCCAGCACTTACCACACCAGACTGTGCTTGTCTGTTTACACGTCCGTCTGCCCCCAGCCAACTCTGAGCTCCACCAGGGGTGTGTCTCATACACCCCCGTATCCCCAGCACAAAGCAGGCACCTAGTGTTTGCTACCGTGAAGGAAGGAGACAGAGAGAGATGGTGACACTCCCAGAGGGGGGAGGGGAGGAAAAAGCCAGGCAGCAGGAGGGAATGAGGACGGAGGACGGAGCCCATGGGGCCCCTGCGGGCGGGTGGAGCCTGGCCGTGGAGCAGTCGTCAGCACCAGCTCAGCACCGCCAGGCACCCAGTCCATCCTGGCTGACTGATCAAACGGGGAGCTCAAGTGGAAGGCAGAAGACATAAGAAAAAGGAGAAAGTGGCTCAGACGGGATGGGATAGACATGGTATTTGGGGCCCTCCTGCCTCCCCTGCACTGTCCACTGAAGGGCATGCCCCTGGGCTGTCCTGTGCCCAGGCAACACTCCTCCAGCTTACCCAGCCCCTTGTCCGCATTTAACCCTTCGTAGCCCCAGGGCAAACCTCCCCCCCCCTCCCGGGGCTCCTCCAAGCCTCCAGCCGGAGCCATACCCCAGCCACGCTGAAGCAAAAAGCCAGGCCTAGCAGCCTGAGCCGGGCCTTCAGGGTCGCAGGCAGGTCCCCTGGGCAACTCGGCTACCTCCCAAGTTGACTTCTCCTGGGCATTCGAGATACTAGAGCATCCTGTGGGGCCTGCCAGCCCTTCTCAAGGCCGGGCCCAGCAACAGTTTCTCCCCTTCGGCAGCCAGCTAGGACCCTGGGCCCCAGGGACCTCCAAGTAGAGCCGTCTTCCAAACAAAAAAAAACACACCTTAGCACCACGTCCCTGAAAGCACAAAACTCACAGCCCACCGAGGTGGCCCACCTCCACCTCCGCGCACGGTGCACCACCTCCTTCACAGAGGAGAGAGACCGTCCGGTCAACTCTGATGTGCAGCCTTCTGGCTACACGTGAACATCACATGGAGACCTTCTCCAAAACCCAAACAAAAAAATGATGCCTGAGCCCTGTCTCACATCAATTAAATCAGAGCCTCTGGGGGGAGCCACTAGGTAACTATATATTTTCAACTTCTTAGTAAAGAATAATTTGCATACAGAAAAGCGCACATAAAATAAGTGTACAATTCAGTGCATCTCACAAATAGAACACACTTGGAAACCAGCCCCCAGAAGCCCCCCCACCCTGCTCCTTCCAGTCTCATCCCCTCCCCCGAAACCCACAAGGATGACCATCATCCGGGCTTCCACGGCACACGTGGTCTCTGCCTCTGCGGGCTTTCTGTGAATGGAATCGTACCACACATACTCTTTTATGTGGCTTCCTTTACTCAGCAGTGCATTTGGGGGATCCGTCCATGGTGTTGTGTGTAGCTGTAAACTCCCTTTCCACCAGTGTTTGGTATCCCATTACACGGACATACTACAACTGATTTATTCATTTGACTCTAGATGGGCATCTGGGCAGTTTTTCAGTTTTTGCCTGTTGTGAAAGTGTGGTCAAGAACATGCCAGTACCTGCCGTGTGGACACAAGTATTCATTTCTACGGGTAAACACTTAGGATTGGAATTGGTGGGTCAGAAGGTAGGCCTGTGTTCAGTTTCAGGCTTTTCAAGGCTCTCAGGTGATTTGAAACATGCAACCAGTGTAAAGAAACCACTGGATGACTCTCACCCCCACGTCTCTCCTTCCACTGGGGCTCAGAGGGAGAAGCATACCTCCCCCGGAATCCAGGTGGAATCTCCCCGCCTGGGCTCTGGAGCTAGGGCCCTGCCCCTCTGGAGTTCCAGGAACACCCTCGGCAAGACAGGAACCACATTGTTCATAGAGATTTCCTTCATCTGTTAAGGTCACAGAGCACATTTACCAGGTCACGCCAAGGAAGCAGGGGTAGCTTTCTGTGCGGCAGAGGTTGGCTCTGTGTCCTTCCCGAGAGCCTCCTTACGTCCCTCCCAGGGCCACAGTCCTGAAAAACAGCCCAGACACCGGCTGACAAGACCTCTGCCAAAGGGAAACTGGCATAATGCTGATAGGGTCAGGCTTATCATCAGTACTCTAAAACCTGAAGAGAAAAGGCAATCTTCTTTTGCAAAAATAATCCTAGTATTTCTTACACAGAAACTGCACCTCACTTTATTTTCTAAGCTGATGTTCCTTATCTAGGACAACTGCTTTGCTGCTTCTGCCGCCCAGAAAAGGAGAGAAAAGCCCACAGCTGAAGTCCATCCTGAGAATAAGGGGGTGGGGCTTGGTGTGTTGGGGGCCACACGCTGGGTCCCCCAACCAGCTGTCTGGCTCAGCAGCCCTGGCAAAGGGCTCAGCAGGGGCAGTGCTCAGCACAGCTGTGAGCCCTACTTCCCAGGAGGTCTGAGAACACCTGAGCCAGGGATGTGCTTAGCTCCCTCTGACAACCCGGGGCAGTTTTGAAATGAATGGGAAGGTGGAAGGCCAGGTGCCCTTCTTCCCAAGACATCACAGTCTGGACCAACTGACCCTGGCCGCCACTGGCAGAACTACAGGTGCTTCAGACCTACACAGGGCCATCTGCAAACTGACCAGCAGCCTCTCTGGAGGGAAAGATGATCTTAGCCCATCCGACTCCATTTCTAGTGGATCCTACGAGACGGGAGGTGCCCAACCAGAGGCAGTGAGCAGGTAGGACGGACGTATGCTGCAGGGACACTGGAGCAGAACCTCCGGGTGTCCCCGGAGCTGGGTCTAGCACAGGCGAAGAGGGAGCAGAGAGCAGAGAGAGAAGCAGCAGGGCATGGGCCAAGGCCCCAGGCTGGGAGAGAGCAGAGGGTCTGCCCCGCTTGCAGCCCGTTCACTTTCCCAGCACTTGCAGCCAGACCAGAAGCCCCACAACCAGGGCACACCTGTGATGTCATTTCAGCCACTCACGTGGGGCAGGTGGTTCTGCTGGCATTTCACGGGGGCAGAAGGGAGGCCCAGCGGGCTCCAGTGACATGCCCACATGCAGTCGTTGGCAGGGCCAGGACCCCGTGGAGGTCTGACACCCAGGCCTGGGTTCCACCACACCCCCAACAGGCCTTCGGGGTCAGGAGGCGGAAGGACTCGGAAGGTTCAAACCAAGTCAAGCCCTATTAGTGGAGGGAGCCCCTGGGGAGAGAGGGGACAGTTGTGGCTCAGGACCTCCAGCCCTGAGGCCCTCTCTGGCGTCCGGTCATACAGAGGAGGAGGCAGCCCAGACAGGTAAGGCACGAGCTCCCGACCACACAAGTAGGGACGAGTGGAGCTGAATTCAAACTCCGGTCTGCCCGAAATCCTGCACTCTGCCCCTTCAGCACGCCGCCCAGAGGGCTCTGGGCCTGGTGTTCTGCCCTCTTCGTAGTGCTCCCAGTAGACGGGGCTTGGGGGAGACCAAAGGAGGTCTCTTGAGCTGAGACAGCCATGCAGGGGCCTGTCTGAGAGGTGGGGTTCCCTAGATCAGACCCCTTCCTATTCCCCACCCCCACCAAGGCTTTATCTTCTTTGCTCAAAGAACCAAACAAACTGGGAGAGCTAGTTGTTCAGGAGGAGATGAGAGCTTGCTAGCCCTCTGGGGGTGGCTGCATCCAGCCTGAACAAGGACCCCTCTGAGCTCTGCTGCCAACAAGAACACCTACCTACAGGGATCTCAGAGGCTCCTGGGCCTTCCACCCAATGGGAGCCGGGAGGGCCAAGAGCAAGGCTGGCCCCATCTCCCACTCTTGGCAGCCAAGACGTTGCCCACTGCCCAGGTCTCTCTGTGGAGCCCAGAGCTGGTCAGCCAAGCCCTTAGCTGCTTGGTTGACTGGCCCCACCCCGGTTAAAGGACCCCAGTTGCCCTCTTCCCTGCTCTAGGGCCCCCCACACACCCCCGCCATCCAGCTCTGGGCTCTCGGGGCACACTAGAAAGGCCCAGATCCTCACAGGGATGGAATTCAGGATCAGAGTGCTCAGGCTGAGTCCTCTCAGGCATTCAGGAGGGTTGCTAGTGAGCTGTCCTCCCGGCTCTGCCTGGGTCCTGCTTAGCTCCTGCCCAAGATGGAGACCTTCCCACTCTTATCCCCCAACACCTCCGCTCCCCGAAGCCTGGCGAGCCTGTAGCTCCGCGGAGAGCAGACCCCTGCTCGGATATCTTCATTGCTGTACTGCCCATTTAAGTGGTTGTCTCCCCACTAGACCCACTAGACCGTCTTCCTTATTCATCTCTCACCCCGGGGGCCGCACACAGCTTCAGGCATGCAGTAAGTGCTCAATAACTATACTGAATAAACAAACACTCCCTGCTGAGAAGCTCCTCTGTGTAGTTTGTTCTGCCGCACTGGGACTCGGGACACAAACACAAGACCTGGAGAGAGAGCAAGTCACTCAAGTTTGCTTCTCGCTGCCCTTGACCTCCTTCTGGGTGGTCCCCAGTCACCTTCCTCTGGGTCTGCTCTGCTATAAAACGGGGGGGAAATCCCCTCTCTGACCTGCAGATCTTCAGGGCTGCTGTGGGGGTCTGAGAGGTCATGGCCTAGTCCCGGGGTGGTGGGGAGGGCGGTTCTCACAGCCTTGCCCTCCACCCCCCACCCCTGCCAGCAACACTGAGAGCTCTACATCCCATCATGCCCCTTGAGGGATGCCTAGAAGTGCAGCCGCCCATGGGAAGCAGAGACTGAAGCCCCGCCAGGCCCCAAACGGCACCCACAGAGCTCCTGCATGACTGACTCTTCCCCTGGGACTACAGCGAGCAAGCCTCTGAGGGGACGGCCCTCTCTGCACCTGGGCCCCACCCAGGGACTGCCCCCCCCCCCCGTCCCGCTGCGGGGGGGCGGCCAGGAGGTACTCCCACAGCTCAGCTCCCACACGCTCAGCATCCCACCCCACCCCCCCAGAGGTCTGAGGCCAGCAGTTGCCGCCCCCTTCCCCGGCCAGAGCTCAGAGGCCCGCAGAGTGACAACAGTCCCCAGGGAGACAGACGGACAAAGAACTGAAACATGGAAGCTCTGCTGCTGGGCACGGCCAGGATTTCTCATGAAGCCCAGGCCACACCGCGAGGAGCAGGCGGTTGGTCCCTGCGGAGAGTGACCTGCCTGTCACTGGCCTCATCCCACATTTCCACTGCTGTGGAAGCATCTGTTTGAGCTGGCACCCCTGGACCTGGTCACAGACCACTTTTTCTTGGCCGGCCACTTCGGGCCTGGCCGTTTCCAGACAAGAAGCTGGTCATTCAGGTCGAAAAACAGACTTGCATTCATTAAGAAACAGAGCACTCCTGTGCTTCTGGGAGCTACCCTCTGCCCAGCCTGCTGAAGGAGGGCCCACAGGCCGCTCGGCCCGCTCAGCCGCCCCTCCCACCCCCCCACCCCCGCCCAAGGCTACCAGGGGGTGTGGCTACTCTCGGGACAAGCCTGCTCTGTCCATCCACGGATACCATCCAACGCACCCCAATTCCAACCATCCCCTAACACCCACCTCAGAATCACGCTGCCTTTGTGGGCCCTCCAGGCTCTCCTCAGGGCACGGGGCCAGGTGGAAGGAGTCTAGGGTCCTGAAAGAGGCTGGGGGTGGGGGCCAGAAGACAGAGAGGCAGGCCTGGAAGTACCTGTCACTGCCGAGGGGGCTCGAAGAAGCCACTCCCTCTCTATGGGCCTCAGTTACTCTCAGCGAAGGGGCGAGAAAGCCTCAGCCCAGGAAGGAAAGCAAGTGTTGTCTGAGGGAGAAACAAAGCAGAGCTAGGAACTGGGTGAACTGCAAATGGCCACTGACCCTCCTGTGGTCAGAAGAAGCCCCTACCCCAGGAGAGGCTAGCAGGGTCACAGTCCTCAAAGGGCTGCCAGCCTCCCTGCCTCCCTCCTACAAACCCCAGCTGAACGTCTGCTGTTCGCTCAGCTCCGTGTAAGTGCTGTGTGTACTAAGAGGGATAAGGCAAGCTACTATCCCCAAAATGCCTGGTGGGAGAGGCAGACATGAAACAAATTATTTATATAAATCAATACATAATTATAACTATGTCATCTATGCTACGAAAGAAGAGCCCAGCGTCCTAGTTGGACCTCTATCAGGGAGTCCTGACTCAGCCGTGGAAAGCAGGGAAGCTTTCCTTAAATAGTGGCATTTTGAGCTGATAGCCAATGGGTGCTAATCAGATGGGGGAGCGTATTTGGAGGGAGTTAGAGAGGGGTCATTGTAGAGGGTTTATGATGGATGTGCAAAGGCCCTGAGGCCAGAGGTGTGTAGCATGTATGAGGAACATAAACAGAGCCTTTGTGTCTAGAGGGTGGAAGTAGTGAAGTGGGGAGCAATGAAGCTGGAGGGGTTGGCAGGGCTAGATCATGCAGGGCCCTGTGCACCCCAATAACGGTTTCTTTCATTTTCTTAAAAGCAGTGGGGAATAAATAAGGGGATTTAAACAGGGAAATACACTATCAACTTTGTATCTTTTTTTTTTTTTAAAGATTTTACTTATTTATTGACAGAGAGAGACACAGCGAGAGAGGGAACACAAGCAGGGGGAGTGGGAGAGGGAGAAGCAGGCTTCCCGCCGAGCAGGGAGCCCGATGTGGGGCTCGATCCCAGGACCCTGGGACCATGACCCGAGCCAAAGGCAGACACTTAACTACTGAGCCACCCAGGCACCCCTATCAACTTTGTATCTTAAAGAGAGCACTCTGACATAGATATGCTTGAAAGTAATCCAAAGGAGGTGGGGAAGGGGGGAGTAGAGGTAAGTATTGATGAAATAGGGACAGTCTGCTGTTGATGATTATTATACCTGGGTGATGGATAGATGGGTATCCACCCTACACCTCTCTCCTTTTTTGTATATGTTTAAAATTTTTCCATGGAGGGACGCCTGGGTGGCTCAGTTGGTTAAGCCACTGCCTTCGGCTCAGGTCATGATCCTGGAGTCCCGGGATCGAGTCCCGCATCGGGCTCCCTGCTCAGCAGGGAGTCTGCTTCTCCCTCTGACCCTCCCCCCTCTCATGTGCTCTCTCTCTCTCATTCTTTCTCTCAAATAAATAAATAAAATCTTTAAAAAAAAATAAAAAAATAAAAAAATAAAATTTTTCCATGGAGACAGATGAGTTAGGAGACTGTATTCCAATGGAGAGATGATGTCTCACACTTGGTGGCAGTGGTATTGGAAGGCCAGGGATGGATTCAGGATATATATTTCCAAATAAAATCAACCTGACTTGGTGATCCATTGGACGTGGGGTCTAAGGGCAAAAATGTCAAATATGACTCTAGATTTCTGGCTTAAGCAAGTAGGATACTGCTCTGTTTTACTGAGATGAAACAGGGAAAAATATATTGGAAAAAGAGCATATTTGAAGGAAACAATCAAGAGTTCAGTCTTGAGGTTGTGTGAGAAACATTTAAGTGGAGATGTCAAGCTATATAGGAGTAAGGAGCTCAGAAGAAAGGTCCAGGACAAAGGGATAAATTTCTGAGTTATTGGACCACGAATGAGTACAGGAGCTAGCAAAGTGGATACATAAAGAAGAGAAGCTATCAACAAGGGGGCCAAAACCAATTCAATGGGAGAAAGATTAGTCTTTTCAACAAACGGTGCTGGTACTCGATATTCACATGCAAAAGATTTAAGTTGGACCCCTATCTCACACCATATATAAAAATAAGCTCAAAAATGTCAGAGCTAACGCCACAAAACTTTTAGAAGAAAACAGTGTAAATCTGTAAATTTTTAAAACAGTGTAAATTTTTGTGACCTTTGATTAGGCAATCGTCTCAAGATATGATACCGAGGAGCGCCTGGGTGGCTCAGTCGTTAAGCATCTGCCTTCGGCTCAGGTCATGATCCCAGGGTCCTGGGATTGAGCCCCACATCGGGCTCCCTGCTCAGTGGGAAGTTTGCTTCTCCCTCTCCCACTCCCCCTGCTTGTGGTCCCTCTCTCATTGTCTCTCTCCCTGTCAAATAAACAAATAAAATCTAAAAAAAAAAAAAAAGATATGATACCAAAAGCACAGGAAACAAAAGAAAAGATAAACTGAGCCTTATCAAAATTGGAAACTTTTGTGCTAATGATTCATCAAGAAAGTGAAGACAACCCACAGAATGGGAGAAAATATTTGCAAATCATATATCTGATAAGAGACTAATATCCAGAATATATAAAGAACTCCACCTTGAAAATATTATACTAAGTGAAATAAGCGAGTCCCAAAAGATAAATACTGTATCATTCCACTTATATGAAGTATCTAGAGTATCAAATTCAAAGAAACAGAAAGTAGAATGGGACCGGAGGGAGGAGAAGGTAGAGACGTATTTAGTGGGTATTTCAGTTTTGCAAGATGAAAAAGTTCTGGAGACAGTTTGCACAACAATATGAATATGCTTAACAATACCGAACTGTACAAATGCACTTAGAAATGGTTAAGATGATAAATTTTATGTTATGTGTTTTTCTTAACCACAATTAAAATAATTTTTTAAAAAAGAACTCTTTAAAAAAAAAAGATTTATTTAGGGGCGCCTGGGTGGCTCAGTCAGTTAAGCGTCTGCCTTCAGCTCAGGTTATAATCCCAGGGTCCTGGGATCAAGTTCCCCATCTGGCTCCCTGTTCAGCGGGGATGTATTTATTTATTTGAGAGAGAGAGAGCACGCACACTTGCAGGAGGTGGGGAGAGGGACACAGGGAGAGGGAGAGAGAAACCTAAGCAGATTCCATGCTGAGGGCAGAGTCGACCTAGGGCTCCATCTCACAACTCAATCTCATGACCCTGAGATCAAAACCAGAGTCAAAACCAAGAGTGCACCATCCAGGCGCCCCCTAAAAAGAACTCTTTTTTTTTTTAAGATTTTACTTATTTATTTGACAGAGAGAGACACAGCGAGAGAGGGAACACAAGCAGGGGGAGTGGGAGAGGGAGAAGCAGGCTTCCCGTGGAGCAGGGAGCCCGATGCGGGGCTCGATCCCAAGACCCTGGGATCATGACCTGAGCTGAAGGCAGATGCTTAACGACTGAGCCACCCAGGTGCCCCCCTAAAAAGAACTCTTAAAATTGAATGATAAAGTCCAGTAATCCAACTAAAACTGGGCAAATGTTTGACTAAACATTCTTCCAAAGGTGATGTCAAATGACCAATAAGTACATGAAAAGATGCTCAACATCATTAGCCATCAAGGAAATGCAAATCAAAACCACAATTAGATACCACTTCATACCCACTAGGGGACCATAATCAGTATTAGGTGTTGGTGAGGATGCGGAGAAACTGAGCCCTCATGTATTGCTGGTGGGAATGTAAAATGGTACAACTACTTTGGAAAACAGTTTGGTGGTTCCTCAAACGGTTAAACATAGAGTTACTATAGGACCCAGCAGTTGCACTCCTAGGTGTACACCCCGAGAGAACTGAAAACATGTGCATACAAAGTCTTGTACAAGAATACTCATAGCATTATGATAATTAACCCCCGAAAATGGAAACAGCCCAAATACCCATCAACTGATGAGCAGATAAACTGTGGTACATCCACACAATGGAATATTACTGAGCCATGAAAAGGAGTGAAGTATTGTTACAAGCCACATTATGAAAGAAACATTAAACGTAAAACATTATGCTAAGTGAAAGAAGTCAGTTATGAAAGACCACATAGTGTATGATTCCATGTACAGGAAATGTCGAGAACTGGCAAATCCATGGAGACAGAAAGTAGATTAGTGGTTGCCAAGGTGCTGGGGAAAGGGGAAATGGGAAGTGACTCATGGGCGCAGGTTTCTTTTTGGGGTCATGAAACCGTTCTGGAATTAGCCGGTGGGGAGAGCGGTGCAACTTGGTGAATACATTAAAAGCGACTGAATTGTACACTTTAAAAGGGTGAATCTTATGGTATGTGGATTATATCTCAAGGAGGTGGAGAGGGAGGAGAGAAATCTGGGACCCGAAGAAGCACAACACTTAAAGATTGTGTGCAGGAGAGGGTCCCCCTGAGGAGACTAGGAGAGAGAGAGCTGAGAGCTAGAAAGAAACCTAGGGGTAGGGGTTGTCATGGAAGCCCAAGGAATGTGTCAGAAGGAGGAATAGGAATCAGTGGTTGCTGAGAGGCAGGTAGGAGGAAGACTGAAGGCTGTCGATTCAGCAGCAAGGACACGGTGGGTCACTTCGGCAATCTCAGTGGGGTAGTCGGGGTATGAATCCAGACTCGGGTGCTAAAGGCCCGCTCCTCCTTCCTCCCTCCCAGGCTGGTGACCGCATCCCAGGGGCGGACCGTGAGGGCAGGTCTCTGAGTACGAGTGAGGATGCTGCTGAGCGCAAGTCAGGGGCCAGCCCGGCGCCGCGCCAACCTCGGATCCTGCTGCCTTGCTCCCAGTGAAAGCCGGCGGAGATGCTGGAGGACGGGAGAAGGTTCCCTGCGGGGCGGGGGCTACCCGCGCCCGCAGCCCCACCGCGCCCGCAGCCTCACTGCCGGGCCCGCCCCGCCCCGGCGTCCTCACCTGCCGCTCCTCCAGCCCCGGCGCGCGTCTGCCGCAGCCCGGGAGGCACCGGTCCGTTTTGGACGCCTGCCTCCGCAGGGGATGGGAAGCCCGGGGTCACCCGGCGCCAGAGGGCGGCCACACCCGGAATTCCAGCCTGGCACTGAGCTCAGCTCCCCGAGGCGGCGGCCGGGCGCCAGCGATCCCGCCCGGCCGGCCGGCCCAGCCTCCGAGGGGGCTGATGCGCCCTGAAGCGTTTAGGGCAAAAGCTGGTGCGGACGGGGCGTGCTGCCCGGAGTGCAGCACGCCCCGCCGCACCTCCGGTCCTCTCCAAAAAGGGATCCAGCGCCCCACCCGAGGTCCCCTTTCGGATCGGTGTCCCGCACCAAACCTGGTAGCTGGCCCGGATTTAGGACGGCCCAAAGCTGCACAACTGGGCTCCCCCAAGCTGTGCTGCGGCGAAGGGTTCAGATTCCTGAGCCATGACCTAGTCTTACGGGGCTTGCTGGGTCCTGGGACCTCTTCCTCCAGGGAGAACTCCAGGTGGCCGAACTGGTGGAAACCCCCGGAACACCTGCTCTCGCCCCTATTATTCAACAATGTTCTGAAGGTTCTAGCCATTGCACAGAAGCAAGAAAAAGAAAGAAAATGTTTAGACACTAAGAAGAGAGAAATTCTATTATTTATTTATTTATTTTTAAGTAAGCTCTACGTCCAAAGTGGGGCTTGAACTCACGACCCCGAGAAGAGTAGTATGCTCCATCGACTCAGCCAGCCAGGCACTCCCCCAAAAAGAGAGAATTTTTATTTGAAAGATGGTGAGGTAAACTATCTAGAGAACACAATCAACTGAAAACAAACAAAAGAAAATGGCTCAGACCACTCATATTTTGGCAGTAAGCTGGGTAGAGCTGTGGTGGGGATAGACACATAGTGAGTTCTTATGGAGTTTATTATTCTAGGGGTTATAAGATCAACATAAAAGTCAATAGATTCTCTGTAGACCCACAGTAAAAAATATATATATATAAAATATATATAATTATATAATATATATAAATATATAAAAGTCATAAAATATATTTGGGAAAATGATTCTATTCACATGGAAACACATATAAAATACCCAAGAATAAACTTTTAAAATGTCGAAAGTCCATGAGAAGAAAACCATAAACCTTTTTTAAAAGACATAAAAGACTTGAATAAAATGTTCTTGAGTGGGAAGATACAAAGTTTTAAAGGAGTGAATTTATCTCAAATTTAATGCAAGGGCTTGCCTTACCAGATGTCAGAACAAACTACAAAGCTAGAGCAATCAAAATACCATGGTATTTATAGGAAACAAACTGAGGGTTGCTGGAGGGGAAGCAGGTGGGGGGATGGGGTAACTGGGTGATGGACATTAAAGAGGGCACGTGATGTAATGAACACTGGATGTTCTATGCAACTGATGAATCAGTGAATTCTACCTCTGAAACTAATAATGCACTATATGTTAATTAATTGAATTTAAATAAAATAAAATTTAATTAAAAAAAAAAACAAAATACCATGGTATTTATCAGCTTAAGAAAGATGAACAGATCCTAACAGGGAGTCCAGAACATGATCTATGGCTATCCGAGAATTTAGTATATGATAAAGAAGGTGTTCCAAATAAGTAAGAGAAGAATGGATTGTCCAATAAATGGTATTGAGGCACCCATCATTCACAAAAATAAATTCCAAGGAGAGTAAACATCCAAATATTTTCTAAATCAATAAAGAACTAAAAATAGAGGAGAGTATTAAAATATTAGGAAAGATTTTTCTAAGCAAGATATAAAATCCAGAACACCTAAAATATTTAATGGCATAAAAATTAAAAACTTTGTACATTTAAACAAAGAATTGATATTTTTAAACATATAATGAACTTATCCAAGTCAGCAAAAGGAAGTAAACGATCTAATAGAAAAGCGAGCAAAGAATATTGAAGAGGCAAGTCACAAAATAATATTTCTCATAACTATATTATTGTTAAGCACTAAAAAATTTATAGTGCTCAGTCCCACCAACGATTTATTACAAATCTACAGATCCTTTGATCCAACAACTCCATCTCACATAACTCGGCATAAGGAAATAAATGGACAAGTAGGCAAAAATTTGTATTCATATGGTTAACAATTATGGTGAAAAAGTGGGAATACCTAAATGATATGTTATCAATATCATAGATTCCTATGCAATTGACTACAAGAGTGGAGTACAGCTGCATGGGCTCAGAGAGAAAAAGGCCCAAAATGTGTTGTTTAGTGAAAAGTAGGTACAGATTAGTAAGGAAAATATAATTAATCCATTTATAAAATTTAACCCTCTATACCTAAGGGTATGTATCAAACAACAGTGATTATATCTTGTGTGACAATTATAGGGTGATTTTTACTCTCTTTTTTAAAGATTTTATTAATTTATCTGACAGAGAGCACACACCAGCAGGGGGAGGGGCAGAGAAAGAGGGAGAAGCAGACTCCCCGCTGAGCAGGGAGCCCGATGCGGGGCTCGATCCCAGGACCCTGGGATCATGACCTGAGCCGAAGGCAGATGCTTAACCAACTGAGCTAGCCAGGTGCCCCTGATTTTTACTCTCTTTAATTTCTCTTTTATTTAAACTTATTAAAACAGGCATGTAATACTTTCAAAATCAGCAAAACACAAGAAAGATTGTTCTTAATATTTAAAGTAAAAGGAATAAATGATATCATCTTTTTTACTTATTACATGTCAAAGGCTTAAAAGCTTAATAATATCTACTGTTGATCAACATGCCGATGAATGGGCAGTCTCACCCACTACTATGTGATAGGGCAGTGTGAGAAAAGGTACATACACTTCATATGTAGATACCTGTCAGGCCCATAAATTC